>NC_091475.1:209148537-209486228 GCF_036971445.1 Narcine bancroftii
TGTTTCATCCCCAGCGTCAGTGTGACAGAGAACTTTCTTATCCATGGGCTGTTCACGGGGATACACTCGGAGTCCTATATCCACAAGTACTGGAAGACCATCAACTCGGTGAAAGACGCCTGAACCCTGTTGGTCTTTCAGCACATGGCGATGTCGTTGAGGGAATGCTTCTGACTGGCACATTCTAGACTGCAGGAGTACGTGCTGAGGAATGCACTGAAGCTTGGTGCAGCCAACACGAGGGCAGTGTGGGGAAGGACCACTCCTATTTCCATGCACTGAGGGACTGAGACCAAAGGGAAGCCCCTCTATCAACAGAAGGAGGAGAAAAGGTAAGTTGCCCCAGTGGTGATAGAACAAATGTAATAATGTACATTGATGGAGAATGTATGGATATGACTGTCATTATGGGTGTAAAAAGACTGAATGGTTTTCTTTTTTGTAAATAATTTATTGTGAATAAAATATATTATTGACTTTAAAAAAAAGGTTTCAACTTGAGATGTTGATGAACCATTTCTATCCATGACTATCTGACCTGCAGAGTGCCTCCAGCAATTCTTTATTTTCACAAAATTCCAACATCTGTAGCTTTTAATACAAAAAGCATATCAAGATCAATGCCTTGGGTCTCGCTTATAGTGTGCTGTTATTGAGCGCTGCAGGCAAAATTCGTGTGTCTGCCTGTCGGTTGAACTTTACATTCTCAGTGCCGCATGATTTCTGAACCTTTTGATTCACTGAACCTTCAAAATCTGTGTTTGGGGAGAGATTTCATGGAGAAGAAACCATAGAACATTATAGCACAGAAACGGGCCCTTTGACCCTTTTAGTCTGTGCCAAACTATTATTCTACCTTGTTTCACTGACCTGTTCCGAGTCCCCTCCATCCATGTACTTGTCCAATTTTAAAATTGTGGCCTCATTCACCACTTCTGCTGGCAGCTTGTTCCACACTCCCACCACACTGTGTGAAGAAGTTCCCCCTCATGTTATGTTCCCCTTAGACTTTTCCTCTTTCACCTTTAACCCATATCCTTTGGTTTGTATCTCACCTAAACCTCAGTGGGGGAAAGATTAAATTGTCTAGGATTGTATTCGCTTGAGTTCAGAAGAATGAGAGGAGATCTTATAGAAACATGTAGGATTATGAAGGGTATGGATAGGATAGATGTAGGAAGGTTTTTTGAGCTGGCCGGGGAAACTAAAACGAGAGGACACAGTCTCAACATTTGGGGGAGTAGATTTAGGACAGAGATGAGGAAAAATAGTTTTTCCCAGAGAGTAGTGAATGTTTGGAATTCTCTAACCAGGGAAGTGGTTGAGGCTGCCTCATTAAACATATTTAAAATTTGGTTCGATAAATTTTTACATGATAGAGGAATTAGGGGATATGGGGAGAAGGCAGGTAGGTGGAGTTAGGTCATAAATGAGATCAGCCATGATCGTATTGAATGGCGGAGCAGGCTCGATGGGCCATTTTTGGCCGACTCCTGTTCCTACTTCCTCTGTTCCTATGAAAACTGACTTGCATTTCTGTATAACCATCATAATTTGTATACCTCTAACAAATCTCCCATCATTTTCCTACGCTCCAGGGAATTAAGGCCCCCTTATGATTTATGAAGGCCTATGTGCCAAAATAAATTACAACCCTATCTATCTGTGACACCAAGGTAGAAAGAGAATCTGAGAAAATGAAACCTGCACATTTCTTTATCCTAAAGTACTTTAATATCAGTCAATTGTCGTCACTGTAACAGGAAATGTGGCAGCGAACATATCTACCCCCATCCATTTTCCTCCTTTACTTGCTCTTACCTTTACTTTTCAAAGTATTCCAACTGAATGGGAAGGCAAGATTTCAATGAGCATCATGCAACCAAACTTTTGCTTCATCAACTCCATCTATACTGCCTACTGCTTCAGGTATGATCGCAATAGTGGAGAATGCTTTTGACACCTCAGTCAGGACATGAGGTGCAGGAGCAGGGCCATCATATTTACAGCTGTACAAGATGTTGGTGAGACCACCTTTTGAGTATTAGTTCTGGTCACTCAGCCTTGGAAAGATATTAAACCGGAACAAGTGCAGAAATGATTCAGGTGAATGTTACTCGGGAGGGATTCTATGGAGGCTTGACTAGTTAAAGGAGAAACAAGATAGGTTAGAACGTTTTGTTCTGGAGCATAGGAGGCTGAGAGAGGAGCTTGTGGATATAAGGTAAATAATAATGGACCTTTCCCAACACAGGGGAATCTAAAACTAGAGGGCACAGTGAGAAGGGAAATGTATAAAGGACATTTTCACGCAGAGTGGTGGGTATATGGAATGAGCTACCCGAGGAAGTGGTTAAGGTGGGGACAAAATAAATTTATGCAGGTACATAAATTGGGAAGTTTGGAAGGATACAGTCAAGAAGTCAAATTAAACTCCCTGAGCAGGAATGGAAAGTTGACCTGAAAGTCAATTTCCATACTGTGAATACATGCCATCCCCATCACACTCTCCTCAGATCAAGTTTGTCATCTGATTGGATTGCACAAGTACAACCCAACCCAATGAAACAGTATCCTCTGGTCCTTGGTGCAAAACACGCAGACATAGACACACAAATACATATACAGGACAAGTATCCATATAAATACTTCTCCTTCGATTGTCACCTCGTTGTGATGGAGAAGCTTGTGTGGTCCTGTGATCCTGAGAGTGATGTCTTCTGGAGCTATGCTCCTGATAGGGTCACCCATGGCAGTAAGGTTGAGGCTGAGGTCCCTAACAAAGAACAATCCAACCAAGCCCTCAATGGTGGAACAGGCGGACAAAGTTACTCTGAAGGCTGCAATAAATCCATCAGCTTCAATCATGGTTTTTATGCCCTTGGAATTAGTTGATTGGTTTGTGAAGTATTGTGTGCTTCTTGGAGTACAACATCAAGTACGCACTAAACAAATACATGCACAGCCATCTTTGCTCTATGGATTAACGGAATGAAGGCTATTATCCTCAACTACAAGGGATAGCCACAACTATATATATGCACATGCAAAAATAAATAACTAGCTGTTGCTTCATGAATATGAGAGTCTCAGAGGGTTAACGTGAGCAGTTCCTTTGGTCGTTCAACGTTCTCACTGCCCGTGGGAAGAAGCTGTTCCTCAGCCTGGTGGTGCTGGCTCCGATACTCCTGTGACTCTTCCCCAACGGGAGCAGTTGCAAGATGCTATGTGCGGGGTGGAAGGGGTCCTCAATTATTTTGTACCCTCTTCAGACAATGATCCCGATAGAGATAACATGAGCTTGCAAACAAAATTCTCCTGATTCAAGGGTAGTTTATTTTCTGCTTTATCAGTTAGCACAGCACCTTTATAGCACCAGCGATTGGGCCCAGACTGTGGTTCTGGGGTTCAGCAACCGCGATGTCTGTAAGGAGTTTGTATGTTCTTCCCGTGTCTGTGTGGGTTTATTCTGGTGGCTCTGTTTTCCTCCCACCATTCAAAAAACTTACTAAGAGTGTAGGTTAGTGGGGTGTAAATTGGGCGACATGGAATCGTGGGCCGAAATAGCCTGTTGCCGTGCTGTTTATTTAAATTTTAAAAATTGAATTGAAATTAAATGGACCTCTCATTGGTAAAAGATTGTCTTTGTGCTGTTTTAATGGTAATTTTCTCTATACCTTCCATTTTGTCTTTGTAAGACAACACCCTGCTTTATTTTGCAATACCTGTTATACTTGGGTGTGGGTTGACTTGCAGCGATAGCATGCTAAACAAAGCTTTTCACTATCTTTTATTTACAGCACAGAAGAAGCTAATGCCAGGCTTTTAAACTCGTGGTGCCCTATTACACCCAAATTAACCTACAAACCTGTCTATTTTGGAGGGCAGGAGGAAATCCACCCAGACATTGGGGAGGGCGGGGGGGGGCGGGGGGTGGGGTGGTATACAAACTTCTTACACTGCTGGATTCAAATCTGGTCGCTGTCACTGTAATAGCTTCTCACTAACCGCTACACTAACCTTACCATCCAGCATCTCAGTACACTTGACAATAAACTATGTAATAATTTGTTTAATGTCTCACCGGAAAGACAGGCCCTCCCACAAAGCAGTGTTTGCTCAGAGTTGTACTGGAAGGGACAAATTAGATTTATTTATGGAAGCAACTGGAACCCAGAACTTCTGAATAGCCAGCCACTGAACTGTAGCTCACTTCTCAGAGAATTAGACTAGAATTTAAGTCATCTGAAGGATTGGGGTGGAACCACTGTTAATTACTGTTTGTATATGTGTATGCCTGGCCTGCCCCTTGCAGATTGTACCTGTGCCTCTTTCCCCCTTTATTCCCCTAATAAAAGTGGCAACACTATAGCCCAACCCCCAGAATAAGATCAGATCTTGGGTCAGCAATACAAGTTGTGCCTTCTGTTTATGGTAATAAAAGCTTATAAATCAGGTAACTTCTAATCTTTGGAGTTATTGATAGTGCATCAATTTTATTACCATAACTTTTTTGGAATGGACAATTTGCTAAGACCAGAGAGGCTGGAAATCAACCCGCGATCACCAGAAGCATCCGATAAGTTCGAACTCTGGCTAGGCTGCTTCAACACGTTTCCGCAGGTCTCCACCGCGATCGTCCAATCCGATGCAGACAAGTTGCCCTTACTGTTCTCATAGGTTGAGCACTGCATTTACCTGATGGTCAGAGACTGCGAGACATTCACCAAAACAATGGACATTCTGAAAGGCCAGTACCTGGCCCAGGTGAATGAAGTCTACGCCGAGCACGTACTCGCCACGCAGCAGCCCAGGAGTCGATCAATGATTACCATCGGGTCCTGCGAGATCTCAGATAGACCTTTGGTTGTAGGCCGTATCAGCGGAAGAGTACATGGAGGAGCTGATCTGAGATGCCTGTGTAGCAAGCATCAGATCAGATTATATTCACCAGTGACTGGTAGAACTGGGTGAGCTAAAGCTGCAGAAAGCCACGGAACTAGATAAAACTCTGGAAGTAGCCCTCCACAACGTGGATTCTTCCTCAACTGATAACGTGGCCGCTGCATGGGGAACATGGGTGCCACATCACCTTGGGATGCAGGATCACAGGCCACCCCATGTCCCGACCTGACTACAGCCACTACTGCCGATGAGCCCCCAAAGTGTTACATCTGCAGCCAGCAGAAGCACCTCATAAGCGCTGCCCGGCAGAGGACGTGGTCTGTTCCAGCTGCGGGAATAAGCAACACTACGCGAAGGTATGCAAATCCAAGCAACCTTCTCACCCAAGCAGCACCACTTGGTGGCTGTCTCCATCTTGGACGGCATCACTTCCAATGCACAGCAATGACACCGCGTGCGCAAAAAGAGGCGGACCAGGCATATTCATGCAAACTGTCTTAATAGTGGTTCCACCACAAGGATTTTCTTCAGTACTGTATTATATGAAGGGAGAGCCACCATTAGGGGTACAATCTTTTGACACTGTGAAATGGATTCTGCAGTATTTACCTGCAGCAGACCAGAGGATTCAATTCCCATTGGTACTCTATCCAATGTATATTACACTCGTCAACATCATGAAAGGATTATATTCAGGTCAGCATCATGTTACTGAGTTGTCTTGAAGGAAAGATTGGAGAGGCTAAGATATCAGCTGGAAATCAGAAGAATGAGATCATTGAAATATGAAAGGGTCTCAGCAGCCTGAATGTGGAACAAATGTCTCCTCTTGTGGGAGAATCTAGAACCAAGAGGTAATAAAAATAGGGGTGGTCTAATATAGAGATTTTTTTTTGGCTCAGTGAGTCCTGAGTTTTTCCACAAAAGTCGGTGGATACAAAGTGCTTTTAAGGCAGAATTATCAAGATTTCCAATGTGAGAATCACAAACCAGCGAACATTGCTACTAATTAAGGTGCCGAATGTTTATTGTGCATGGAAACTTCTTGACTTTAACAATGATGAATCTCTAGAATTCTCTGCTCCTGAGGGTTTGTCGGTTAATTGGTGTATTTGGGTGGTGCAGGCTCGTGGGCCAGAAAGGGCAGTTTCCATGCTGTACGTCTAAATTAAAACTTAAAATTATCATATTGAAGGGTAAGGCAGGCTTGAGGGGCTGAGTGCCTACCCTCTGCATATATTTCCCAGTGTTTAAACGAGTAAAAAGTTGACCATATTAGACAGGAATGTGGATTTAAGGTTACTCAGGTCAGCTATGATCTTACTAAATAGCAGAACAGGCTCAAAGGGGCTGAATGGCCTAGTCCTGCATCTGTGTTGTTTTTATCTACAAATGAGATCCTTTAATTTGTATTATCTTCTGACAAAACATCCCATTTGCCCCATCAACATCATGCTAGCTTTCAGAGCAATCCCATCCCCTCATACATTTCCACGTGACCTATTTTCTTTCACATGCCCATCTGTTACTGCGGATTCCAACCTATACTAGGGCCCATTTGGGAGGCACAGTTAATGTAGCACTTAGCACAAAAGCTATTACAGCATTAGTGACCTGGGTTTGATCTGGCGTTGTCTGTAAGGAGTTTCTACTTTCTCCCCATGACCTGTGTGGGTTTTCTCTGGGTTCTCCGGTCTTCTCCCACCTCCAAAACATACAGAGTTGGGAGGTGTAATTGGGTGGCAGGGGTTTCATAAGCGGTTGGGCTTTCTTCTCTGATGCATCATTAAACGAAACAGAGCACCACATAACCTCCCAACCAGCACATCTTTGGGATGTTGGAGGAAACTGGAGCACTCGGGAGAAGTCAATGTGGTGACAGAGAATCTAGGCAAGCTTCACACCAGTGGACGTTGGAATCCTGCCCCCCCCCCTTACCCCCAACTCCACCACAAACACATTGATGGAAATCAAGAGTCGATACCCACTGCACAGCAGTAGTGACGGAGCTGCAGCCTCATAGGTCCAGGGACCCATGCTGCAGCTTAAACTCCAGCACTGATCGTGTGGAGCTTGCACGTGCTCACAGGGAAAATGTTTCATTTATTCATTCTCTCTGGTTTCCTCCCACATGTGCAGGTTGGGAGGTTAGTTGCCTGTCGTGAGTTGCCTCCCCCCTTCCCCACCCACCAGGTGTAGAATCCAGTGGGGGAGGGGGTGCAGTTGTATAGACATGATGAGAAAGCGAAAATAAAACATAATCAATGTATATAGGTGCTTGTTGGTTGGCATGGTTTCGGGTCTTTTTTCTGTGCTTTTTGTGTGACTCTTGGTACAGAAATACATTCATTTCCCAGATCTGACAATTCCACTTCACAGAACAGAAGAGCATCTCACATTTTCCCTCAAACCCATCTCTGCAATGACACACTAAAGAAAAATAAGACTACGTCTTTTCATATCTTTTATTCCAAAACAAAACCAAATGTGGCTTTCAGATACTGCAGTGATCCAACTGCACAGATGACACTGTGTAGGCCAGGGCATAGTACAACATGACTATATATGCTGTCTGTCATTTAATAGAAAGCTCAACAAAGGAACTGCCATAATTTCCCACCCAACACTCTACCCAGTGGTTTTTAAACTTTTTCTTTCCACTCACATTACACCTTAAGCAATCTCTATGCTATCGGTGCTCTGTGATTAGTAAGGGGTTGCTTAAGGTGGGCTGTGAGTGGGGAGGGAAGGTTGAGAACCACTGCTCCAGATCCAATTGTTACTGAAATATTTTGCCTGAGAAAAAAATTGTCATTGGTCCATTTTCTTTGAAAACCGCGCACAAAACGAGTAAATTAGGTATGATTAAAACTGGTTTTCAACCTTTTTCTTTCCACTCACATACCACCTTAAGCAATCCCTTACTAATCACAGAGCACTGATGGCATAGGGAATACTTACAGTGGTATGTGAGTGGAAAAAGTTTGAAAACCGTTGCTCTACATGGTCATCAGCTGCTCTTAACAGTTATCCCTGCTTTTGATTATACAAATTTTTTTTAGGGTATTGCATAAAAAAAATAAGTAATACTGTATACAACACAAGGCTTCCACCCTCCCAAAACAATTTAAAATTTTCAACCACATCGGATTTATCCAGGACGGTAAATCATTATGGGACTTGAGGTTCAGCAAATTATGCCTTGGAGCACTTGGAAATACTCAGTAGGTCTTGCTGCATCTGAGGAAGGAGAAACAGTTCACATTTATGGTACAAGACCCTCTGACCCATTCCCCTTCTCCAGATGCTTCCTGACCTGCCGAATATTTCCAGCATTTTCTGATTTTGTTTCAAATTTGCAACACTTTTGATTATCTTGAGAAACCTCAGTTACCATCAATACGCAGAGCACAGCAGGTCACGCAGCATCTATAGGAAGTATAGGGTAACCAACGTTTCAGGCCTGAGTCCTTCAAGTTATGAGCAAAGAGAGACAGGCGCCTGGGTAAAGAGGTGGGGAGAGGAGAGGAGGAAGGAAGGACCAGGGGGGAAGAGCAGAGGCCAACAAGCAAGAGGTCTGAGGTAGAAATGAGTAGTAGAACTTAAGAGAAAGGTGAGGGGAGAGGGTGCAGCTCTCTAAATGGAGACCATGAACTCCACCCAAAAACTAGGAAGATGTCAGCTTTTGTTTTGATTAAACCAAGCAGAAGCCCACTGAGTCCCACCACAAACTCGTCTGAGAAGGTGAGATCAATTGTTTACCAGTTCTCAGCCTGCTTCTCACCAGGGACATACTTAAGACATACTGGACAGTCAAGGGTGAATCACTTGCGTCCACCAATCTACTCGATAGATTTTTCCTCCCTGTCCAATCAGAGAACATTTCCACAATGTTTAAACTAGCCTTATTGAAACATGTCACTCAGTCACTTGGGGAGGAGATAAATAAGATTTCATTAGAAACTTCTTCCATGGATGGTTGAGCATGAACTTGTGTTCAAAGCTCCTGGTGATGACTCAGTCAGGAGCTCCCATCTCTGCCTGTCACACCAGAGGAACTGCAAACTCCTGAAGGGTCTACATTGAAAAGGTTCAGCTTAATACTCAAGAGATTTCCAACCAAACCTTTCTGAAAGTTGCCATGACATTTTGCAAAAACATGAAAAATTGCTGGAGAAACCCAGCAGGTCATGCAGCATCCAGAGAAAGAAAACCAATTAAAGTTTCAGCCCTACGTTCTTCATCAAGAATCTGGAAAAACAAGTAGACACCGGAATAAAAAGGTGGGGGAAGGTGGGAGGAGGAGTGATTTGTATATCCACCAGGCAATTTTTCCTTGTCCAGAGTCTACCATGAATGTAAATCTTGTACGGAGAGCAGCTGAGAGGAATGGGGGTGAGGATGGGGGTTTACAAATGGCCCTCCTCAAAAAAATTATTTATTCCAAAAACAATCCACCTATGTGAAAGAACTGACATTTTTTAACAAAAAGACAGGTTATATTTTTGCCACATGGATAGTAGAGGCCACAGTTCTTCCTGTGTTCTGCGACCATTGGGTCTTGTCACCCATCCAATGAAGAGGAATTAACTGATCTATCTCTGTATTTCAGAACTCTGTACTAAGTTTTTTTTTATTTGGTATACTGTGTATGGGTTGACTACCTGGACTGTTTGCAAGACAAACTTAGTCATTGCACCTTGATACAGGTGACAATAAGCTTTCATGGAGTACAGAGGGAGAAAGGATGATGCGGTTCTGATGACAGTGGGATGAAAGAGAGATCTATGAAGCATCAAAAAGAATAAGTTTAGCCAAATCGTTTCAGCATGATCCTATACAAATCAGCCCCACTGTTGCTGCAGAGGTTGCATAAAGAAACCTGATGGAAATAACAATGCAAAATCAGTCTATAGATTCAGAGACTAAACAACGATCTGCTGGAGGAACTCAGTGGCATCAATGGGAGAAAAAACATCAGGCTAGAACCTTCCACGGCTTGGGTATTGAAGCATCAACTGTTCCTATTCTCCCATCGATGCTGCTCAACTCATAGTGGATTGTATTTTGCTCCAGATTCAAGCATCTGCAGACTCTTGTGTGTCCCCAATAGTTTCAAAGGATTCGATTAGGGAGGTCAACCAGAACAGAGTCGGAAGCACCAGTTGCCCTTTGTTGAAATTCACCCAACATTTTGAGGAAGGTGGTGTTGAGGAGGAAAATAGGACCCTTTAATTGACTGGAGGGGAATGGGGGTGGAGGTTTGCAGGTGACCATTTTCAAAAAGACTTAACTGTTTAATCCCAAGACAGCATGTCAAACCACTTGTTTAGAAGAACAGACATATCTTCAAAAGCAAAAATGACACGTCGTGTTTTGGCCACACGGAGAGCGAAAATGCCCACGGGCTACAGCTCATCATGCAGCTTGTGACCGTCGGGTTTGACCACCCGCCCAACGAAGAGGAATGAACCGGTCTTTTTGTCCTTGACCAGGAAGATGAAGGGGTGGTCAGCGTAGAAAACCTCTGGGTTTTTCAGATCCTCTCGACTATAGATGAAAGCATCGTATGGGTCACCTTCTGTGCTCCATTCCAAGGCGCTGCCATGGACAACACTGGCCAGGTACAGGTCCTTCTTACCCGTGATTTTGGACAAGTCAGCTTTGCTCTTGTCCACAGCTGTTGTCAAACCAATGCTTCCAAGATGTTTCTATGTTGAAAGTAAAAATATGAACAGGTCATTACATGCCCAAGAACAAGAGAAACAAAAATCCTGAGAATGCTGAAAACAATCAGCCAGTCAGGCAGGATTTGAGGATGTAGATGCAGAATTAGGCTGCATGACCCATCCAGCCTTCTCCACCATTCAAAAGCTACCTTAAGAAAGGGCTCAGGCCCAAAGTATAGCCTCCTATGGATGTTGTGGGATCTGCTGAGTTTCTCCAGCATTTTTTGTTCATTAACTACAATCACAGCATCTGCAGACCTTATTGTTTAATTCAAGTCATGGCGGATGTATTTTTCCTCTCAATCCCATTTTCCTGCCTTCTCTTGATAACCTTGCTAGTCAAGAGAGAAACTGAGTTAAGAATTCAAGTCAAATACCCTTTGACAGAAGAAGAATTAGCTTCAAGCTACAAGGGGTATGGAGGAAGAATGTATAAATCAAAGAGAATACCTCTGATAGGTAACATGTGAAGGGGAAAATAGAATGACGGTATCAGACCAATGTCCCTCCAACTGAATTCAATGACCCGCTGAGTTATTTTCTGACATTTTTCTGCTATAGTTTCAGATTTTCAGTATCTACAGTTCTTTTGTTGCGAGACATGAACAGGGATTGGCCATTCAGCCCCACAAGCCCACTGCTTCTCTATTCTTGTGTAGAGAGACAATGAGGTGGTCAGGAAGATCTGGAACATGGGCCAGAGTCAGAGAGTTAAGAGTGTTTGCCTATTTCCAAACAAAGACCTACTGGAGGAACTCAGCAATTCAGACAGCATCCATGGAGAAAAAAATAGTCAACATTTTGGGTTGGGATTCTTCATCAAGATAAAAGAGGGAAAAGGATAGCTCAAGCATAAAGGGACTGGGGAGGGGCCAGAAGGTGATAGAGTATTGGACAGATTAAGGTGAGAAAGATAGGGGAGGAGACCACACTGATGGAAGGGTGGGGGGAAGGAGGGGGTGGGAAGGTTTGAAAGAAAAGTTGGACAAGGACAGATGGAAACAGTGGCATCGAATTGAAATCAAACCTTTCCCCTTCTCTCCCACCCTTGTGGTCTCCTCCCTAGATACCTCCCCACCTTAATTTGTCCTTTATCCTATCATGTAATGGTTCCTTGTATGGTTGCTATCACCCCTTCCCACTTTTGTCTCTAGAAAGGGTTCAGACCCAAAATGTTGACTGACCATTCTTCTCCATAGACGCTGTCTAGTGCATTGAGTCCCTCCATCTTCTCATTGCTTACTTGTAGATTCTAGCATCTACTGTTCTTGTGTTTTTCTTTTCTAGGATATTTCCCTTGTCCTAATAACAAACCCTATGCTCTTTGACTTACTGTAATAATAGACCCTGCTTTTTAAAATATTATTTAACCACCTGTGGCACTTACATATTGGTTGACTTGCCTGGATAGCACAAAAAAAACACTGTATCTTCGTTCACGTGACAATAAGCAATTCAATCTGTGTCAAAGATGCTTAATTTACAATGTCCTGTGTAATATGCTTAACAAGAATGTGTTTGGGTATTGGTAAGGATAACATCTTAGACTTAATTCGGGTGTATAAGATTATTAGAAGCATAGAATGGACAGCCACCACCTTTTTCTCAGGGCAGCAATGGCCAATGGCATCTGTTTAAAGTGAGTGAAGGAAGGTTTAGAGAAATTAAGTTTTTTTTATTGGAGAGAGTGAGATACTGTTAACAGCATCTGAGCTGCATGTATTTGCTTTTATCTCTCATGGCTAGGTGGGTGGTGTTGCTTAGTTGGAAGGACGTTACCCCACCTACTCATGCTCAATAGCTGCGCGGCATCATGTCATATTTAAACTTAGTGATGATTAGATGCTCAATTTCTGATTTGAATTTAAATTTTCAAACACCGTGGGGACCCTTTTTGAATTACTTTTATAATCTCTGATTTGTTATGAAGGTAGAAATGTTGTCTAATGAGGTACTTTATCACTGATAAGAATTCTGTCTCCCTTTTTTTTGGGCCAAACAGCTTCTTTCTTGGTAATGGTTTTAGATTTTTCTTTTTTAAATATAACAAAATAATATAATATCAAAATAATATCTATTTGATTAAAATGTGGAGTACCTTGGATGAAATATGATTTAAGTGTAATGTGTCCTTTTGAATTTTAACATACCTGTACATCCATATGAACTCCGTATTTCTGGATGTGAAATTTCAATGTTAATAAAAATATTGAAAAAGCAAAGAAAGTGGTAAGTTTTTATTAAAAAAAAAAACACAGATGGGTGCCTGGAATGCATTGCCGAGGGTGGTGGTTACATAGAGACATCTAAAAGATTCTTAGACAGGCATGTGGATGTAAGAAAAATGGAGGGTTATGGGTGTGAGGTCGAGAGGATTAAAATCAGCTATTCTCAGTGGGGGCCCACAGGACATTTGAGGGGGGGGGCCATTGGATGGAAATCATAAGAGTTTTTTATACAGTCAGTAGAAGTATAGAAGAAACCAATTAAACAACTGCTTCACAGGGAAGGGGACTCATAAACTTTGAGCAAGAACCTAAGGAAGCCATATCCAAAAAAGGTTGTGGACTAGTTTTACATCTGTTTGCACAATATCATGGGCTGAAGGGCCTATTCTGTGCTATAATATTCTGTTCTATAACATCTAGTAGCCTGCAAAATCTGATCGCCTGACACCACTAAAGTCTCAAGGGTGCTGGACCAGTTGATGAGAGTTTTATTGTACATTTTAAAAGTAGCTTATTGCCTGTAATGTGGACTCAGACATGCCAAATGAATTTAGGTCTCTCCACAATGCTTACCTGGAGCTGGTGGCTGGCCCTAAATTTGCCCTTTGGCAAGGAGATAGCTACCGCCTGCTTCTGCAGTTTGCTGATCCACGCATTGATCTGCTCCCTAGTCAGCAGCTTCTCAATTTTGTCCAGAGACTGGAGCTGGAAGGGCATGATGAAGATCATACTGGAGAGCTTATGGGATAGCTCCATCTCCAGAACGTGCACTTGATTGGTATCATCCTTGTAGAAGTTATACAGGCCTACAAATGCAGCGAACAAAAGATAAAGATTATAGTCACACATCATGGATCAGGCACTTTGTCCCAACTCATCCATGCTTCCATTCTGGGCTTGTCCCAGTTGCTAGCATTTGGACAATATCGTTTTAAACCCTTCCCATCCATGTATGCTTCCAAATGCCTTTTGAAGAGTACAGTTGTAGTCAAGTCAAGTTTATAGTCAGCTCATTGTACAGCCCGTCGAAATAGCATTCTCCGGTCCTCGGTGCAAAACATTGTGACACACAACCAGACATAACGCACATACAGACAAATAATACATATGCAAGTCAAGTATTTTATCTATAAAAATAAATAAATACTGCTTTTTACAAATGAGAGTCTCAAATTGTTAGTGTGAGCAGTTCCTTTGGTCGTTCAGCATTTACGTTGCCTGTGGGAAGAAGCTGTTCCGAAGCTGTTCCTCAGCCTGGTGTTGGCTCTAATACTCCTGTATCTCTTTCCTGATGGGAGCAGCTGAAAGATGCAGTGTGCAGGATGGAAGGGGTCCTCAATAATTTTGCACACCCTCTTCAGACAATGATCTCGTTAGATCACGTCAATGGGGGAGGTGGGGGGGAGGGAGCTGCTTTTATAGCTTCCTCTTGCAGCTCATTCTAGATAGGGACCGAAAATATTGGCCTTCAGTTCCCTCAAATCTTTCCCCTCCCACCTCAAAGATGTTCTCTAGTTCTAGAATCATCTACCTTGGGAAAAAGACGGTGAGAATTCATTAAAACCTCTATAATGTCACCCCCACCCCCCACCCCGCATCCTTTGCTCAAGGGAATAAAGTCACAGCCTGTCCAACCGCTCCATATAACTCAAGCCTGACTGTCCCAGTACCAACCAGGTGAATCTCCTCTGCACCCCTTCCAGCTTATTGCTGTGTGACCAGAACTTCACACAGTTCTTCAAGTGTAGTCTCAGTAGTGCCTTGTACAGCTCTATCATGTAATCCCAAATTTTGTCTTCTATACCCTGATCCAATAAAGCCCTCTTCACCAACTTACCCACCTGAGTTGCCACTTTCATGGAACTAGACCCCTTGGTCTCTCTGTTCTACAACACTTTCCAAGGCCCCACCATTTATTGTGCAAATCCTGTCCTGGTTTGACTTACCTAACATTTGACAGAGTTAACTTCCATTTGCCACTCCTTGGCCACCTTCCCAATGGATCTGGACTAAATTTTCTCTTTAATTTTATTTACAGTCAATTCCGGCCATTTTAGCCACCCAATCACTCCTAAATTACCCTTCAACTCCATATGTTTTGAAGGGTGGAAGGAAACTGGAGCACCATGAGGAAACCCACCCAGACACAGGGAGAATCTACATACTCCTTACAGACAGCACCGGATTCGAACCCCGGTCACTGGTGCTGTAGTAGCCTCATGCTAATTGCTACCGTGCCTGTCCTGTTGTAAACTTGGATATCCTTCCTCACTGTGCACTACACCATCAATTTTCATGTCATCTGCAAATCTACTAATCATGTTGAATACATTGCCATTCAAGTCATTAATAAAGATGATAAACAGAGGATTCTGAAACATATCACAGGCCTCCAATCAGAAATAAAGCTCTCCATTATGACCCTCTATCTCTACCCACTAAGCCAGTTTTGAATCCAATTGACCAGCTCACCCTGGATCCCATGTGACAAACCTGCCATGTCGAACCTGATTTGTTCATAAGAATCATTCAAACACCAGTTAAGAGAGTAAGATAGTCAGGTTTATGTGAACTATTTTGTAACCACATAAAAATACACCCTTCTCACTGTAGTAACTGTAGTGCACCACTGTGAGGTGTATGTATATGTGTAGGTTAGTGTGTGAACAGTTTCCTGGGATGGTGGAAGACATCTGTAAGTAAAATCTCTTCTGTTATTTGAATTTTGCATCTCTGTTATTTAAGAAGTCTCCCAGGTAGCTCTAGAGACATAACAAAGAGCACAAGGAATGTAGGTCAAATAACTGGCTCAGTGTTGCAGCGAGTAAAGCCACTGCCTCACTGTCGCCCAGTCAGATAATGTTTGTGTTGAGTTTGCATGGTCCCCCTGTGACCTCCATCACCCCAAAGATGTGTGGGTTGGAGGGTTATTTGTTTGTAGGTGTGTAGTGGTAGAATCTTTGGGAGGGGGTGAGGGATTGAGGGGAGAATTATGCAGGATCAGTGTAGGATTGATGTAAATGGATGGTTGATGGGACTTGTTAAGAAGATGTGGATGTTTCCATGCTGTAAGGAGAAGCTGTCAAGATGATGGCCAGTGAGGGCCTCTGTGGCTGAAGAACACATAGGCAGAGGGCAACTCGAGGCAAGGAACCCACGTGAGCTGCTGGCAACTTACAGTCAAAGAACTCACCCCAAGCTGCAGACTGCTGGAGCCTGTCTCTAGGCTGGATGAAGGGATACCAAGTATCAGAATGAGGGCATCGAATACCCTGAATATGCCTGAGATTGGCTGATTTTGGAAGCCAAGCAGGCTCAGGACTGGCCAGTACTTGGAGGGGAGACCGCCAAGGAACACCAGGTGCTATAGGTTTCTGTGAGAGGCGCTAGAGAAAATGGCGACTCTGTCTGCCTTACAGCAGACAAAAGTTAAAGAATTTCATGTATGTTACATTCAGAATCTTTACCTTTACAAGAGAACACTAAAGACGGGAACACGTCTGAGGGGCCTTAAGCGCTGAAGGCTTCCCAATCGTATCAGAGGTTTGGATCTGGAGCTCGAGTTGCTGATGGTTTGGACTGAAGTTAGTGTGGCTGCAGAAGCTATGGAAATGCTGAGACGAATCCATGGACACGCCGTGACTCTGAAGGCAGTCTCTCTTGTTCTCTTTCTCTGACTGCAAGGGGCCCCGGTCAATTTTTGCTGATGTTGAATCTTTGTCTACCTTCTTTGGCTTGGCTTCACGGACGAAGATTTATGGAGGGGTAAATGTCCACGTCAGCTGCAGGCTCGTTTGTGGCTGACAAGTCCGATGCGGGACAGGCAGGCACGGTTGCAGGGGAAAATTGGTGGGTTGGGATTGGGTGTTGGGTTTTTCCTCCTTTGTCTTTTGTCAGTGAGGTACGCTCTGCGGTCTTCTTCAAAGGAGGTTGCTGCCCGCCGAACTGTGAGGCGCCAAGATGCACGGTTTGAGGCGATATCAGCCCACTGGCAGACTAAATGCAATTTTGTGTAATGTTACATTGCATAACAATAAAAGATGCTTGATTCTTAAAGATGAGGAGACTGTGGGAATGGGGAGTTTCAGGGTCTGGCTCTGCATTGGGACCCTCCCTGGGCCTTGATAGTGTGGACAGCGTGGAGAATCCAGGAGCAAATGTAGTGGTCAAATCTGCATGTGTCTGAGATCTGGCATGTTCCAGACTTTGTGCTCTGCAAGGACAACTGAAACATGGACACTGCATCACCTAATTGGTGAAAGGACTGGAAAGAGTAGATATGGCATGATTGTTTCCCATGGTAGGGGAGTCTAGGACAAGAGACCACAACTTTAGAAAAAAAGGGTGTCAATTTAAAATGGAAAAGTTTTAAGATTTTTCTTTAAAAATTTCTTTAGGCAGAGGGTCGAGTCTGTGAAACTTGTTGCCACAGGTGGCTGTGGAAGCAAGGTCATTGGGTACATTCAAGGCAGAGATTGACAGGTATTTGATTAGTCAGAGCATCAAGGGTTACAGGGAGAAGGCCGAGAGTGGGGCTTAGTGGGGGGATGGATCAGCTCATGATAGAATGATGGAGCAGCCTCAATGGGCCTACTTCTGCTCCTACATCTTGTGGTCTTGTTACCTCCTGGCTTGCTGTCAGTGCAACCTAACGCAATGAAAATTTGCCATTCCAAATGCTGAGTTTTTGGCCCAGGATGTAATGGAACATTTCTGTTCTTCTTCACTCAATAGGAGACAGTCCAATATCTTACTTGGAGGAAAATGCCTCCAGTGGAACCACTCTCCTTCAGGAATGCCCCTCGGCAACAACGATGAGTTGCATTTACAGAGAAGAGGTGGAAAATCTCGTGGAATCGTTCGAGAGGAACAACCTGAATCTCAATGTGGACAAGATGAAGGAAATGATCGTGGACTTCAGGTGGACTAGGAACGACCACCCTCCACTACACATCAACAACTTTGTAGTAGAGAGAGTGGAGAGCTTGGGGTTCACTTATCTAGTGACCTATTGTGGGCACTCAACATCTCCTCACTTGTCAGGAAGGTGCAACAGTGACTGCACTTCCTGAGAAGACTGAAGTGGGCAAGACTACCAGGCCCCATTTTGTCAACCTTCTATAGGAGCTCTCTCGAGAATGTTCTGGCCGGCTGCATCACAGTGTGGTAGGGTTTCTCAAAATAAATGGGTTAGAGATCAATCCACAGGACCATAAGAGTGGCCAAAGAGGATCACCAGTCTCCCTCTACCCCCATCGACATGATCTACCAAGATCATTGTCTGAAGAGGGCGCGCAAAATCATTGAGGACTCCTTCCACCTTGCACACAGTATCTTTCAGCTATTCCCGTTGGAAAAGCCTGTTGGAAAAGAGATACAGGAGGATCAGAGCTAGCACCACCAGACTGAGGAACAGTTTCTTTCCACGGGCAATGAGAATGATGAACGACCACTGCAGCTGCTCACTCTAACAATCTGAGACTCTCATGTTAATGAAGCAGTATTCATTTATTTATTTATTTGTATAGCTGAATACTTGTCCTGCATATGTATTGTTTGTCTGTATATGCGTTTTGTCTGATTGCTTTACACCGGGGTCTGGAGAACATGGTTTCGTTGGGTTGTACTTGTGAAATCAGCTGACAATAAACTTGAATTGAATCTGTTCCCCGGAGAAAGTAGAACCTACCTGTGCGGTGCATCATGTTTATCGCAACAGTTTCAGAGCGGCTGGTCATGAAACTTCTTTGGTCCACCATCTTGTGGTGGAACTTCTCATGCCAGTGAGCTGCAATAAAAAACAGAATTCCGTCATTCCCTTTCTGTACGCCAGGGCAAGTGGACATGAAGCAGTGACAGAGAGAAAGGATGGCAGATTTGGAGAGGCTGAAGGAGCTAGATCTTGTTTTTGAGATGTTCAAGTAACTCATAGGTGGAATAAAGAGAAATAGCTTCCACTGACATGGATAAAGTGAATGCTCACAGTCTTTTTCCCTGATAGAACTGGAGGGTTTATGGTGAGAAGGGAGATGATTGAAGAGGCACCTGAGGGGTAACTTTTTCAATCAGCATTTAATCAGGATCTTAATGACCTGCCAGAGAAAGCTATAGAAGTGAGGAAAACACAAAAATGCTGGAGGAACTCAGCAGGTCATTCAGTGGTCAGAGGAGGTAAAGACATTTCAGGCCTGAGACCTTCTTCAAGGTATGAGCAAAAAAATGTAGGCAGGCACCTGAATAAAAAGACTGGTAGAGAAGGGAAGAAAGAGCAGGAGGAGCAGTACAGACCAAATGCCATAATTGGACCTGGATAGGAAGGCAGGAGAGGTTGATCAGTGGAGGGGAGTGGCTCTGTTAATGCAGAGCTGGGGAAAAGGGAGACAGAGGAGATGGGGAGAGGGGATAGAGGAAGGGAGAGATGTGGGTGGGGAGGAGGGTGAATGGTGAAAGGAGAAGGCAATGTTGGAGTGTGCCCAGACAGAATGAGGTTTTGCTCCTCAAATTTGTGTGTATGAGACATGTTGGCATGGGAATGGGGTGGAGAATTAAAATGGGTTGTCACTGGGAGCAGACTTTCGAGATTCAAGAAATGGGTATGATTTGGACAGATATATGGATAGGAAGGGTTTTGAAGGATATGGGCCAAATACAGGCAAATAGAACTAGCCCTGAATGTGAACTTGGTGGGCATGGATGAGTTGGGGTGAAGGCCCTGTTCCATACTGTATGACTCAATGACTCTGAGGACGAAGGACCAGAGGGTAAGGTTTCCTGTTCAAGAATCAAGGAGAAAAGGAATATTCCTCACCCACCCCACTGCCTTACGCTGGGAACATAACACCAGGTTAACTGGAATACACATCTAAACGTGAATTTAACTGGTGAGCAACATACCAGTTGCAGGGACTTACGCTTGAAGAACATGGCATTGATGATCATGGCTCCATCAGTTTTCTCCAGGTCCTTGGTGACCTCAGGAAGCTTGCCTTGTGTGGTCTTTGCTGCCCATTCATTGATGGCCTTCAGGGCACCCTTCTTGTCCCTGAAGTTGATCTTGGAGTGCTCCAGGTTGTAGTGCTTCTTGCTCTTCTGCACAAAGTCCTCGGCGAACTTCACCGAAGTGGGAATATAGAGCTGGCTGCCAATTTTCCAGGTGCCGTTGCGCGCCGTGGAATTGCTGACTTCCGCCATGAGCTGGGAGATCGAGAGGTGGAACTTTCCATCTTGCACCTTGCTCATGTCAAGCAGAGCCTTTGCCTCAGCAGCTGTTGAGCCCTGGGCTCCGAGCGACACCATTCCCAGAGAAGAGGCAAGCGCCACAGGGGAGAGCAGGATGTTGGTGGTGGCTTTGTCCTTGGCCATGGTGAGGTACAGATTCAGACCCAGCTTGATGCTGGCATCTGCCAGCGTGGTCGTAAATTCGCTCTGCTTCTCCTTGGCAGGTGAGACTGCATCTATCACAAGGCCAACAGCCAAGATCTTTAACAGCCACATGGTTCCAATGGACAAAGAATAATCCTGCAAGATCAAGCCAACCATTTATTCATCAGACCAAGCCTTGCTAACTAGCCAACTTCCTCCACTGATCTCTCATTCTATAGTAACAAAATAAAGTGTCAACCAAGTGCAAAAGGGTTAGAAGTTCAAAACCCCAAATATACATGATATTGATAAAGTCACAGATGGAAATCTGTGCACCTCATGGTCTAACCCAAGTAAGGATATAATACCATTGGAGGCAGTTCAAAAGAGATTCACCAGGCTGATTCCTGGGATGGGAGGACCATCAGAGACTTTTTATTCCTAGGGTAAAAATGTCACATACTGGAGGACCTGCATTTAACATGAGGTGGGAAAGTTTAAAGATGTGAGGGGCTTTTTTTTTTTATTTTTTTACACAGAGTGGTGGGCACCTGGAATGGGATGTCGGGGCAATGGTGGAAGCAGATATGATAGTTAAGTTTAAGAGGCTTCCAGATAGACACATAAATGTGCAGGGAACAGAGGGATATGGATCACCTGCAAATGGCAGAGATTTTGTTTAATTTGGCAACATGTTCGGCACAGACATTGTGTGGGGCAAAGCGCCTGTTCCTGTGCTGCATTATTCTAAGAGAGGCGAAATGGACAAGAAAAGGGGCTGATCTTTTAAAAATGAGTCATGTAGAAATTTCTTCCCAGTGAGAGGTGAGTCTTGAAATTGTAAGTGGAGGTGGAGAATTATTTTGGAGAACTGAGGGTGAAGGGATTGAGGGCTGGTGCAGATCAGTTGCATTCACATTGAGTGCAGGCTGGAGTTCTTGTGCTATTCTATGAAGAACATTTTCTTGTGTCCTTATGTCATTCTTCTTTGAAGAACATCATAACAGACCAGAGCCACAGATGAGGCGAGACAATTTAATCAGACCATATGCAAAGGATCTGAATTACGCCATTCAGCCTATCAAGTCTGTTCTGCCATCCAAATCATAGTTTCCTCTCAACTCCATTCTTCTGCATTCCTTTGATGCTTTTCGAATCAAGAACTTGCCAACTTCTGCTTTACATATACCCAATGTCTTGGCCTCCTCAGCCATTTGTGGCAACCATTTCCACAGATTAACCCCCTAATTTCTCCTCATCTCTAACGAGATGCCCTTTTATTCTGAGGCTCTGCCCTCTTGTCCTAAACTCTCCCAGGTAGACATTTTGCTGGACAGCAATGCAGAACTGCTTTGAGTATGGAAAAGCATAAGAAACAGCTGTAGACACAATTGCTGTTACAAGGATTTAACTCAGTCAGTGCCAGACAGGAAAGGTTACCTTTAACAGAGGATCGTAGATCAAACCCGAGTGGAGATGACTTGCAGTGTGGAAACTCCCAGCATATTGAACAGCTCATTATGTTGCAGGTCGTCATCATTTGCTCAGCAAGAAGGAACACGTGTTTATATACAGCAGAGCAAATGGGTCTGGTGGAACATCCTTTCCCACTCTCAACTGGTGAAACAGTTACTAGTTAAGCTACTGAAGAGGTTCCAAGGAGCCAAGTTATAAGAACCTATGAACTAGGTGCAGAGGTGAACCATAAGGCAAATCAAGCCTGCTCTCCCATTCAATAAGATCATGCAGATCTGGCCGTGGAATCAGCTCCGTTGACCTACCTACTCTGCAAAACCCTTAACGATGCAAACATCTATCTGGGTCTTAAATACATTTAATGAGGCAGCCTCTACTGCTTCCTTGGGCAGAGAATTTCACAGACTCCCTACTCTCTGGGACAAGCAGTTCCCCCTCATCAGTATCCTAAATCTACTCCCCTGCATCTTAAGCCTATGTCCCCTCCTTCTGATCTCATTGATCAGTGTAAACAACCTTCCTACCTCGATCTAACCTATTCCTTTCATAATGTTACGTTTCTTCAAGATCTCCTTGAGCGGCACGATTAGTGAAACGGTTAGCAGAAAGTTGTTACAGCACCAGCGACCTGCATTCAAATCCAGCATTGTCTGTAAGAAGTTTGTACGCTCTCCCATGTCTGCATAGTTTTCTCCGGGTGCTTGGGTTTCCTCCCAGCCTTCAAAAATGTTGTAGGTCACTTGGGTGTAATTTGGCAGTATGGGCTCATCGGCCAGAAGGGCCTGTTACTGTGCTTTATGTCTCCCCTCACTCTTTTGAATTCCAGCTTGTGGTCCCAGGCGACAAATCGCTCCTCCTAAGCTCTCATCCCTGGAATTGACCTGGAGAACTTCCTCTGCACCACCTGCACTGCCTGCATATCCTTTCTTTCTGAGTAGAAAAGTCCATGGGATATCAACAGATGACTGGCAGCAGGAGCCGGACACTCAGCCCGTAGAACCTGCTGTAGCCAATAGAATCATGGTTGTTCTGCTTGTATCCTACACTCTTCTGGCCATCAGCTAGCGGCCTTTCACCTCTGAGACACATGGTGGATTCCGATTAGGAAGAGTTAAACATCTGACTCGGGCTCATGCCAGGATAGGGGCTGCTTACAAACAACAGAACTGCACTGTGCGATTTCCTGTGCCAAGCCATCTTCAGCAATGGTCCCAGACAACTGTTACAGAGCTCCTGCAGTCAGAGCTCCATTCCACGTGGCCAAGCATCAGATGAAGGCGGAGAACTTCTCAACTGTCCTAAACTCTGCTTCCAATCACAGCTTTGCTGATTCGGCAAACATCATCTTCTCTGGAGAGCCACGTCAAAAGTATTCTGATGCAGCTTGCTGGCTGTCTCCCGGAGGTTAGGACAACACAGAGAAAAACATGGAAATTCCAGCTTCCAGTGGCAATAGTACTCACTCCCTGTAGCTCACTACCCACTCACCACATATCTCTTCAAGGGGTTCAGAAAGGGAGGCAATGGTCTTACTTCTACCTCTCCCCAAGTGTCTACAGAACTCTGTGTAGTGCCCTAACTCCAGATTTCAGACTCCCAACCACCTGTGAACCCAAATGTCGCAAACATTATGGCGTTCTGAAATGAGGGACTATGTATGTAGTGATGGAATTTCTACATGGTCATACCAAAATGTATACAAATAACCTTGAATAAAATCTGGAATGTGCACTTTGATTACAAATTTAAAACTAGAGCACAGGGTAAAATAAAGGGAAAAAAGTGTCTTTGACCCAAACATTACAGACGGAACTGTATAAATGACATTTCAGGCTTGTGCCCTTTCACAAGCTATAAGTAAAAAGCAAGCAGGTGCCTGAATTAAAAGGCTGGGGAGAAGTAAAGAGGCAAGGGGAAGGAAACAGACCAGCAGGTAAAATTTTTTTATTGGATATGGATAGGAGGACAGGAGAGAGAAAAGGGGTGATTGATTGAGGGAGGGGATAGCTCTGTGAATGCAGATCTGGGGGAAAGGGAAAGAGCGACATAGACAGAAAGACAGAGATAGATGGGGGTGGGGAGGAGCTAATGGAAACTGGAGAAGGCAATGTAAATACCCTCCAGTTGGAGGGTGCCCAGTTGGAGTATGAAGTGTTATTGTTGTTGAGGTGATGGAAGTTTACAATACTCCATGGAACCAAGTCTCTTTCCATCAGTCCTCCTGTTGGTGAGGAGAGGCTGAAGTAGGGAACAGATGTGAATTGGAAATCACATGGAATGGTGGCAACTTTATGCAGCTAAAAGTCAAGGAACGTGCATGGTCCCAGTCTTTGTCCCAGGGGAGAGAAATCTAAAACTAGAGGTTCTTAGAGTAAGATGAGAGAGGAAAGGTACCTGAGATGTGATAGTTTTTCACAGAGAGGGTGGTGAATCTATGGAATGAGCTGCCCGAGGAAGTGGTAGATGCAGGCAGGGACAGATACACCATTTAAAACACACGTGGATATGGATAGGAAAGATTTAGAGGGATATGAGCCAAATACAGGAAAATGGGACTAACTCAGGTTGACATCTTGGTCAGCAGGGCAGTGTTAGGCCGAATGGTCTATTTCCATGCTGTGTTGCCAACAAGTCCTGACACAGTGACCCCTGGTTCTCAATTTCTCAGCGAAGAAAAACAATCTCCCTGCATTCAGGCCTGTTGAACCCTGTGAGAATTTCTCGTTTCAATAGGATCACTTCTTGCCCTTGAAATCCAAGATCAATTCTCCTCATTATCCTCTCCAATGACAGACCTACCAACCCAGCAACAAATCTAAACTAAGAACATTCCAGAACAGTATAGGCCCTTCAGCCCACAGTGTTGTGCCAACCTATGTAAATCTACTCCACAGAAATCTAACCCATACACCCATAATCCTCTATTTTTCTTACATCCATGTGCCTGTCTCAGTGTCTTTTAAGTGTCCCTCTTGTACCAGCCTGTACCACCACTCCCAGCAATCTATTCCAGGCACTCACCACTCTCTGCGTTTATATAAAAAAAACTTACCTCTGGACTTCTCTCCTAAACTTCCCTCCACTCACCTTAACCAGATGTCCTCTGGCATTTGCTATTGTCCCCCTAGAACAAAGGTGCAGACTTCAGGAACTGAGTTACAGGGAAAGATAAAAAGTGCGGTGATTCCACAGTAATGCTATTTGCTCTGTGTGTATAGCTGGCCCGCATCCTTGCTGACTAACCCTGTGGCTCCTCCCCTTGGAATTCCTTAATAAAGGTGGTTACCCCCAAGTCCCTTCTCCCTGGAATCAGGCCAGCAACATGAGTGCTTGTTCATTCTTGTGGGAATAAAAGCCTGTCGTCTAGTAACTTCCAGTCTTTCGAAGTTATATCAAAAAGGTTAGGAGTTTTTTCACTGAAGAGTAAAAGAATGAAGGGAGATTTGATAGAGAAATTTAAAATTATGAGGGGAATAGACAGAGTAAATGTAGGAAGGCTTTTTCCACAAACCAGAAGACATGGATTGAGTGAAAAGGGAAAGGTTTAAGGGGAACATGAGGGGGAACTTCATCACACAGAGAGTGGTGGGGGTGTGGAACGAGCTGCCAGCTGAAGTGGTGAATGTGGGCTCAATTTAACGTAGGTACATGGATGGGACGGGTATAGAGGCCTAAGAACTGGATGCAGGTCAGTGGGACTAGGCAGAAAAATGGTTCCTCACAGATTAGAAGGGCTGAAGGGCCAGTTTCAGTGCTGTAATATTCTATGGTTCCATGTTCATGCTATCTAAGCCCCTCATCCTATACACCTCGAAGTCACCTCTCCTCCTCCGTCACCAAAGAGAAACCCCCCACCCCCCAGCTCTTGTCAACCATGCTCCTTAAAATTTAATCACATGTATGATGGCACACCAGGTAGTGTAGCTGCCATGTAGAGTTTGATCTTGACCTCGGATGCTGACTGTGTGGAGTTTGCAAGTTCTCCCTCTGAACATGTGATTCCCTTCCTCCTCCCCACCACACCTGTCCTCCAGTGTCCTCCAGTTTCCTCCTCCATCCCAATGACGTACTGGGTTGTAGGTTCGTCCTTAATTACAGTTCTAGTGTAGAAGGTCAGTGGTGAAAAAGGAGGTGATAATGATGTGCCAGAGAGAATAAACTGCTGCTGAGGAGAGGCTGAAGTAGGGGACATAAAGCATTGGGAATGATGGGATTGTTCTGCTTGAGAGCCAGTATTGAATGATAAGCAGAATGGTCTCCTTTTAGGATGTTATGTGTCACATATTTCCTGTCTCCAACCACTCCCACTGCCTGCCATTGGCCGTCTCATCTTGCAGGCATCTCCCTACCCACCTGGTTCACTCTTAACGAGCAGTTGATCCTCTCTCCTCAATCCCCAAAACTTTTTTAAAATTTACTTAACAACATGTTTCCAGCCATTGAAACCCATGCTGCCCAATTACACCTACAATCTTGTGTGTTTTGGAGGGAGGGAGGAAACCAGAGCAACGTGAAACCCAACACAGGTCACGAGCAGAATGTATAAATTCCTTACAGACAGCGAAGATTCGAACCAGGGTCACTGGTGCGGTAATAGCATCGTGCTAACTGCCATGCCACCCATAATTATTAGAGAAAAAATTGAATGGAGAAAAGTTTAGGGGCAACATCAGGGGTAAGTTTTTCACACAGAGAGTTGTGGGTTCCTGGAATGCCTTGCCAGGGGGGTGGAGGAGGCTGAAACAATATGGATGTTTAAGAGACTCAGACAGGCACATGAATGAAAGTAAAATAGAGGGTTATGAGGTTGAGAGAGTTTTTTGGTAGATATATATAGGTCGGTATAACATCATAGGCCGGAGGGCCTGTAATATGCTGTAATGTTCTGTGTTCCCATTAAAGAAGCAAATCCTTTCATAAGAACATAAGAAATAGGAGCAGGAGTCGGCCATCCAGCCCGTCGAGCCTGTTCTGCCATTCAATGTGATCATGGATGATCTCCTGATAGGCTCATCTCCACCTTTTGCCCCATATCCCTTAATTCCTTTACTATATAGAAATCTATCCAACCTTGTCTTAAATATATTTACTGAGATCGCCTCTCCTGCTTCAATTGCAGCAAATTCCATCGATTCACCACACTGTGGGAAAAGGAGTTCCACCTCATCTCTGTCCTAAATTTTCTACCCTGAATCTTGAGGCCATGTCCCCTAGTTCTGGTCTCCCCTACTAATGGAAACAACTTGCCTACCTCAATCATATCTATGCTTTTCATAATTTTATACATTTCTATAAGATCTCCTCTCATTCTTCTAAATTCCAGTAAGTAGTCCTAGACGACTCAATCTCTCCTCATAGGCCAACCCCTTCATCCCTGGAATCAACCTGTTGAACCCCCCTTTGCACTGCCTCCAAAGCCAGTACACCTTTCCTCAAATAAAGAGACCAGTACTACACACAGTTTACCAACGGGAGGATTTTTCTCCCATACCTGAAAACTCCAGGACAAGCCTAAAGCATTGGTAACTCTGGAGAGGACATGCTGGAGGCTATCAGCAAGGTTTTCCTGTCTTAAATGGAACTTGTCTTCAAGTAAATGAAGGTGGTAATAAATATTAATTGTTTCACTAAAGCAATAAAGCAGTCAGCTTTCCCCTCCTTGGGGAAACATTATAGAGCCCAAAATTCATTCTCAGCTCATTGATTAGAAGAGAAAATTTGATTAAATGGTGATACACAGGAGACTGCAGATGCTGGAATCTTATACAGGACAAACTGTTCACTTCAGACAAGTTGGATTCAAAGGGAGCCCAGTTGATGCCATTGTATTTAGACAGCAGTGGATAAGATGTCCCAACACCTTGGCAGAGGAGGTCATCAAATAGAATTGACACAGAGATGCGTGAGGATAAGTCAGGGTAGCAGATGAAATGGAATCTCCAATGGAAACAATGCAGCCTCCTCTGCATCGGCGAGACTGGATTCTTCCTTGAGCCGCTTTGCTCCAACCACTGTCAATTCCACTTCCCAATCCCACAATGACATGCCCATTCATGGCCTATTACACTGCCAGGCTGAGACCCCAAACAAATTGGAGGAACTGCACCTTAGATTCCGATGGTGGTCTCCAACCAGACAGCATTGATCTCCAATTGTCTTCCCCTTTGTTTTCCCAACCAACCCTCCCTCGCTTTCCCTCCCCCACCCTCTCTACCTGTTCACCCACATCTTCCTCCAGCTCCCCACCTCTGTCCCTTCCTTCCTCAATCTTCTTCAACCGCTGCACCTCCTATTTCTCCCCGCCCCCCCCCCCAACCCTTTTATTCTGGTGCCCACTGTTTCTTGCTCTTCCTGATGAAGGGCTTCAACCCGAAACGTCGGCCCACAAATGCCGCCGGACCTGCTGAGTTCTTCCAGCATGTTGTGCGTGGCTCCAGTTTTCTAGTATCTTTAGTCTCTTCTGTTGACAGGTTTAGATTTAGTTTTTTTTTAATTATTGTCACATGTATGCAGAAACAGTGAGATCCTTTCAAAGGCCAGCAAAGAATTGCCACATGTTGGCTCCATCTTGAAGGAAGTAAAAGAAAGTAAGTGGTCGAGGGTCACACACTTCCTCTGATGTGGTCTGCCACCCTCCCAGTTGCTGAGGTCAAACCCTCCGTAACTGTTTGCCTACTCCATCTCACCTCGTTGACTCCCTCATCCTGATTCCCAGAAGCCATGAGAAGAGTTTAGGGTGGAAATTCCAGGGTTTGGGCTGTCAGTAACCGAAGTCAAGGCTACTGACGGTGGAACAAAGAAGGGCTGGTTAGAAATGAGGTACAGAGGGATTTCCAAATCTGTGTGTGTATGACACACCTTTTGGAGAGGGCAATGTGCAGAAATATATCTTGTCTATAGCTCTGTGCAGTCTCCCTCACCCCCCTGCAAGCTGAATGGGTCTCACCTGTGGAATCAGATTTCAAGTTGCCACAGTCGTGCATTCAGTTGAGTGGATTGGGAGCATAGCAGTGAGCATGACGCTATTACAGCCCCAGCCACCTGGTTCAAATCCGCCGCTGTCATAATTATTAGCCTGTACATTCTTCTGGTGACTTGCGTGGGTTTCCTCCAGGTGATCCAGTTTCCTCTCTCCCCTCCAAAACATAGGGAATTAGTAGGTCAATTTGGTGTAATTGTGGGCCTAAGCTATAGGGAGAGGTTGAGCAGGCTGGGACATTGAGAGATCGGCTGAGTTCCTCCAGCATTTAAGAGTGTTTTTACTTTATTTCTTGGAGTGCAAGAGGATGAGGGTTGATCTCAGAGAGGTTTACAAAATCATTAAGAGCTATTGATTGGACGAATTAACAGTCTTTTACCCAGAGTTGGGGTATCAGTAAGCAGAGGGCATAGATTTAATGTTGGGGGAGTGGTGGGGGGGGGGGGGGGAGAGACTTAACATGATCCTGAGGGATAACTTTTTAACACAGAGGGTGCTGGGTGTACAGAACAGGCTACCAAAGGAGGTGGATGAGGCAGGCACTCTTGCAACGCTTAAGAAAAGCTTGGACGGATACACAGATGGGATGGGGTTTGGAGGGATATGGGCCAAACGCAGGCAGGTGGGACGAGTGTGGGAGAGACATTTTGGTAGTCGTGTGCAAGTTGGGCCGAAGGGCCTGCTTCCTCTCTAATTGGGAAGCACAAGTTTCGTGGGGAGGAAGGGCAAGTTCCAAAAACACCCCTCTGAGAGCGATAAAAAATTCAGTGCCCACAGGGTCCAAGCTTCTTGTCTTTGCCTGAACAGTAGAAATATATTAACATGCTTCAGAAAAGAAAATACACACATCATAAGAAATAGAGGGTCTAACCTTGAAACTTTTTCAAAGTGATGTCAACTTTTGTCTTTGTCATTCTGAAAGAAAATAGAGATATCAAGGACAAGATCACTTCCCCTGGAGAAAGGGAATGTGTGCTTGGTGGAATCTTCATGGTGGGGGTGGGGGGGAGTGATGGGAGGGAGGTGGGAGGAGCTATTTCTACTCTGTGCCTTTAAGTGAATCTAAAGTTTAAAAAGTATTCGGAGAAGCCCTCCCAATGAAAGCTGAGGTATGGAGGGAAGGGGAGGAGGCAAGGCATCAGCCAATGGTATTTGCCAGAAGAGACATTTTTCCAGACTTCTGGAAGATTCCTTAACTATTTCCCCACCCAATCCCATGTAATGTAGAACTCTAGGAAGATTTTGAAGAACAAGCTAATGAATTTTAAAAAAGCAAGTTAAAATCAGAAAAAAAAAATAAGGCTCAAGAACGAGTTTGTTAAAGTTTGACTAAACTCTTGCCAAGTTAAGTTTGCAGTGTTCTGGCTTCTTCATGACCCAGTTGCCACAGCTAACGGAATCGTTCTTCACTTGCTGAATTTTAACCCAGAATCAGTCTCATGAAGGTAGAAATGTAGAACAGTGGGGAAAAATGCCAGTCAAAGTCTGAAACTGCTCCCCATAAACTTCCCAGCTCTCAGGCGCCAGGATAAGGAAAACGCTCCTCCTCCACTGGGATTAAGGCTCCTGGCTTTAGGGAGGAGGACCTACAAAATTTCCCACCAGAAAGAAGATGGGCTCTGGCCTGCCAGGGATCAAGCTATCCCTGGCGCTGGGGGATCAAGAGTTTTTGCCTGTTGAAATCTGACTCACAGCTGCTGGAATCGGGTTCCTGTATGCTGGAGAGATTTCTGCCTGCTGTAGTACGTATGGGCTCTTAGCTGCAGAAGCCAAGAATTCCTGGCTTCTGATCAGGAGTTCCTGCCTCCTGCAGTGTGGGATCTTAGTTGCAGGGATAAAGAAGACTTGGGTGCTGCCGTGATGGTCTCACCTGCTTGTCTTGGCTCTCCAGCTGAAACCCCTCCACTCCCGCTCTGATGGACGGCTCCCAAAAAAGTGGACCACGTCCTGCTGAAAGACAGTTACTTAAAGACTGAAGCATGAACTGGAAAAATGTGGGTGGGATTCCGCCTTTCCAACTCAGCAAGGTCTCCGCTGGGTCCCAAAGCCCAGAGTGTTGCATCGAGATGATTGCCTGAAGAGAGAACTGTGCTGGGTAAAACTAAACACCCAGAATTTATTGAAAATGTGAAATACAGATGGAGTAAATGCAAGCAGGCTTTCTTTCTCTGAGAGACTTGATCTAGAAGACATGGTTTAAGGGTAAAAAGTAAAATATTTCAAAGGAATATTAGGGGGAACTTCATCACACAGAGAGTGTGGAATGAGCTGCCAGCTGTTGTGAATGCAAGCTAAATGTAAACATTTAAGAAAAATCTGGATACATGCATAGATGGAAGAATATGGTCTGGGAATAGGTCAATGGAACTAGGCAGAATTTTAATTTGGTACAGATTAGATGGGCCGAAGGGCTTGTTTCTGTGCTGTAGTGTTCTGTGGTTCTGAGGTCAATAGTGTGCCTGACACCAAAATCCTGAATTCATGACCCCTTCAACGTGTGGGGAAGGACTATAGTTTAAAGTCCTTCCACGACCTGGCATGGAAGGGCTGAGACAGCGATATCTGTATCTTTGCTACATAAGGGACACTGTTTGACCTGCTGAGCTCCCATCACTTTGTGTTTTTACCTGAGACGAGAGGGGAAGCCCTTAAAGAAAAAGGGAGGGGAATCTACAAGGGGCCGATGTAGTGGAGCAGTGCTAAATACTAGTTAGAGAATGTCTGTAACAATGTGCAGTACTGTACCAGAATGGATGAATATGACTGCACGGTTTTCTTCTGTAGATAATTTTATTGTGATTTTTCCTCTCCTGTATTTTTACTACAATCACAGAGTCTGCAGATTTTAGCATTTTTAAACAAAATTTATTTTGGGGTTAAGAAAATCCCTGTGCCTGAGCCTCCAGCAGCCTTCATTAATGTTGGAAGGAAAGCGGGGATTCAAACTGTCCACCTCCTGCACTAACTGTGACAGAGTCTGCATTTGCCTCAATGGCCCCACCTTAAAACCCATGGAACTGGAGTCCTGGCAACTGGTCCTTTTGTCTGTTGCTCTGTGCTCCTCCCCCTGCCCTTCCTTTCCTTCTCCCCAGCCTTTTAATTCAGGCGCCTGACAGCATTTTATTCAGTTATATATCTTTATCTCCTATGGATGCTGCAAGACTGGCTGAGTATTTTTTTAATGACATACACCATGGTAACAGGCCATTTCAGTGCTCAAATCCATGCTGCCCAATTTACACCCAATTAACCTACACACCCCACCCAGCCCCACCACCCCTGAACATTTTGAACAGTGGTAGGAAACTGAAGCCCTCAGGTAAAACCCACACTGACACAGGGAGAATGTACAAACTCCTTACAGACAGCATGGGATTTGAACCCCGGTCCCGATCGCTGGCGCTGTAAAGGCATTGCACCCTCTATGTTTTACTTCTCAATCCTGAAAAAGGGTGCCCCAAACATCATCATATATGCTTTTAAAAAAAAAAATAAATGAAAGCGTCGCTGTGTGGTACCGGATATGCACCCCCCACCACTGCAAGACACTGCACAGTTATGAATACAGCTAAGACAATCATACACAATGATTATGATGAGTTTATTGTCATACATTGTACAATGTGCATTGCACCCAATTATTTGATGCAGCCAAACAGGTATTTGTAATTTAAAAAAACGATTATATTAGTAAACTTAATTGAATTAAAAGAAACACACACCCCTTCCCTTTATTGATTCCATCTATAACTCCCTCTGTCTTGGAAAAGCAGCCTACATCTTAAAAGACTCATCCCTTATTCTCTCCCATTAGGAAGAAGGCTCATGAGTGCAAGATCACTCACCACCAAATTCACTGGTACTTTCTTTCCCACCATTATCAGAATCATGAATGAAACAGTTGCCTTTCCTCTGTACTCTCATACTGTTTCTTACATGATGTACTATTTATGGGATATTGAGCTGGACTACTTGCAAAATATGCACCGTCATTGCAGTTAGATACACAGACATTCATAATTTGATGGTTTATTCACGAGATGTAAGGCAGGACGGACTAGAAGATCATTACAACGCAGGAGGATTCTACTCTTCTACCAGGCCATTCCATTGCCCAAATATAACATTATGAAAAGCATAGATAAGATGGGGGTAAGTAATTTTTTTTCATTAGTGGGGGAGACCAGACCTTGGGGACATAGCCTCAAGATTCAGGGTGGTCAATGTAGAACAGAAATAAGGAAGAACTGCTTATCCCAGAGGGTGGTGAATCTGTGGAATTTGCTGCCCATTGAAGCAGTGGAGGTGACCTCAATAAATATATTTAAGACAAGGTTGGACAGATTTTTGCATAGAAGGAGGGGAAGGGGTAATGGGGAAAAGCCAGGTAAGTGGAGATGAGCCTATCATCGGATCATCGATTGAAAGGCGGAGCAGGCTCGTTGGGCCAGATGGCCGACTCCTGCTCCTGTTTCTTTTTCTTATATGTTCAAAGAAAAACCTTTTAGTGGAACTCAGCATTCACCACCCATGGAGCAAAATGGACAGTCGATATTTTGGATCAAAACCCAGCTTCAGTCCTAAGTCACACAACTAGTCCATGCCAATCAGATTTCCTCACCCAGAGAGTGGTAGGAACCTGGAAGGCACTGCCTAAAGAGCTGGTAGGGGGCTATCAACAGCATTTCCAAGGTAGTGAGGTAACCACAAAAGCATAGGAGGGTTTGTGCAAAGTGGTGGTAAATGGGATCACTGCATAGGCATGATTCTTTGGCTCCGCGTCATAGGGAAAGGGAGGGTGAACAAGGAAAGAGTGAGAATATTAAAATCAAGTCATTGTTGGTCTTGGAGGCAGAAGAAGCCATTCAGCCCCTCACGCTGTGCTGGCCCTTTGCCAATGCAGAACAAAACTGCCAACACTCCTTTGCACCATCTTAAATTATTGAATTGGTTATTGCAACATAAATTGAAAAATAATGAAAAGCTTTGCTTTGTGAGCTACCCAGGAAGTTAACTCATACTTGGGTACAATGGATAGTGCAGTAATAAAACAAATGGGTGCCATGGTGGGAGTAGCACAACGCCATGAGAGCACCAGCAACTCTTGTTCATATCCAGTGTTATCAGTAATGAGTTTGTATGTTCTCCCGTGTCTGCGTGGGTTTCCACCAGGTGCTCCGTTTCCTCCCACATTCCAAAGTTAATTGGTCCCATGGGTGCATTTGGCCGGCGTGGACTCAATGGCCGGAAGTGCCTGTTATGGTGCTGTGTCTAAATTAAAAGACCAGGATGCAGTGTTACAATAAGGACTTTTTTCCTGGGTCAACAAGAGCAAACACCAGAGGACATCTGTTTAAGATGAGGGAGGTAAGTTTTATGGAGATGTCAGAGGTAAGTTTTGTTTTACTCAGAGAGTGGTGGGTGCCTGGAATGCATTTCCAGGCGTGGAGGAGGAGGCTGGTTCAATAAGGGCATTGCAAAAAAACTCTTAGGCAGGCACATGGATGTAATAAAAATAGAGGGTTATGGGTATGAGGTAGGCAGGGGTGAGATTGTTGTGGAGTAGGTTTACATAGGTTGGCACAACATTGTGGGCCAAAGGACCTGTTCTGTGCTCCCATTTACATGACTGAACATTAAAATTAATGGAGAAGGAGGCAAGAGGGTGATGATGATAAAGACTTTTGGATAGACCAATGGTCCTCAACCTTTTTCTTTCTTCTCACATCCCACTTTAAGTAATCCCTATGCTATTGGTGCTGTTTGATTAGTAAGGCATTGCTTAAGGTGGGATGTGAGTGGGAAGGGAAGGTTGAGAACTACTGCTCTAGACCCAATTGTTACTGAAATATTTTGCTTGAGAAAAATTGTCATTAGGCCATTTCCTTTGGAGTTCTGAAACCGTGCACATAACGAGTCCATGAGGGAAACAGTGGTTTTCAAACTTTTTCTTTCCACCCACATCCCACCTTAAGCAATCCCTTACTAATCACAGAGCACCGATGACATAGGGACTATTTAAAGTGATATGTGAGTGGAAAGAAAAAAGTTGAGAACCACTGGGATAGAGAGTTCAAGTTTATTGTCACTCGTAGTGAAAAGGTTCATTTTGTGTAAACCCATATATAGGCATGCAAGGTAAAACAGAATTATGGAGAGAGACCAGTTAGAATGGAATAAGGGCAGTTATTATTTTACCAGTGCAGAGTTCATTCAGGAGTCTGATAACAGCAGGAGAGAAACTGTCCTTGAATGACCTCACACTCATGAATCTTCTTCCTGATAGAATGAGGGAGGAGAGAGTGTGGTCAGGGTGGAAAGGGCCTTTTAATGTGTTTTAATCTGTTTTGCATGGGGAAGATCTGAAATTGATTGCTCGTAAGGTTATTGGAAATAGAATTGAGCAGGAAAATCTCTTTACAGGCCAATGGGGAAAGAATGGGTTAATGGAACTCATGGGATTGCTTGACAGACATCCATCACTGACTCAACAGACCGAGTGATCTCCATTTACCAAACCATAACTTTGGGTCTAAACCTCTCGATCAACCCTATCTGGAAATAATGCAGTATCTTGGAGGTTTTACAACACAAAAAGGCCCTTCAGCCCAACTCATGCATGTTGGCCAATTTGTTCACTTGAGCTAGTCCTGTTTGCCTGCATTTAGCCCATATTTCTCTGCACTTTTCCTATCCAAATGTTCAAATGCTCTTTAAATGTTGTAATTATACCCACCACTGCCACTTCCTCTGGCAGCTTGTTCCATATAACCACCTCCCTCTGTGTTAACTAGTTTCCCCTTAGGTCAGATTTATATCTTTCCCCTCTCTCCTTAAACCGGTGTCCTCTAATTTTGGATTCACCTAGCCTGGGAATAAAGACAGTGACCTTTCGCCTCCTCCATTATCTTAGAATTCTATTGACATAGGGTCTTCCTCGTAAAACATTAACTTTGTATCTCCTTCCACAGATGCTGCCTGACCTGCTGAGCGTTTCCATCAATTTTGTTTGATCTGCAGCTTTCTCAGATTTTTCTCTGCTGTACAGTTTCTGTTCTTCCTCGAATGGTCACCTAGAACTGGTGCTGTAGAACACAAGTTCTTTCCTTTTCAGGTTTGTTGGGGACAAATCAACTTCAAACCCTGCCTCATATTTGTCACATGCGAGATCACGGTTACTTAATATATAAAGGAGGACTTTACCCACCGATTCAATCTTTAACTTTCTCCAGCAGGAGAGGAGCAAATGTAACTTGACCGGCATTAGGACCCAGAAGGATAAGGATCTGAATGCCGTGACTGGATGGTTTAACTCTTGTCTTGCCAATAGACTGTAAAGACCAGTTATTTTAAAGATTTAGTAATTAATAAATCCCCCCACCCCATATTTTATACGTTAATCACAAATAGATGTCTGACAAATTACACAATCCCAAAGATTTGAACCAATTATTCTGATCTTTTGGAGCAGAATGAGAAGTTTAATTTGCTTTATTTCTGCCAAGAGATGAATTCCGTTCAGAATAAGTTGTAAAACTTATTTTATTGGCTTCAATTAAACATTATCAGAGGTCATTATATAGTGCAGAAAGTTGTGATTCTTTTCCAGGGTTGTCTCTCTCATTCCAGATCAACCCTTCCTACCATTCCGTATTCCTCATTCCTCCTCCCCACCCCCACCCCCCTCCCCCCCCAGCTCACATCAATGCCACGTAGCAAAATCTGCAGCTGGATGCAGGCAGATTAAAGACTTCCTTGCTCAGACAAAGGAACTCAAATCTCAGTCTGGCCTGTCAATGCATGGAATTCATTTAATGGTAGATTCACATCACTGATGCACCGAGATACTCAAAGACGAAACTATTTCCAGGCTCTGGAATTCACCCTTTAAGCAAAAGAGTCCATTCAAACTCCAAGACACCCCAAGTGCTTTACAACTAACAGAGAGACGTTGTTAACTCAACCACTGAAAGGATCAGACTGAGCTCCCAGAAATACTATAAAATAAATTCAGAGGGGTGCAGGTAGAGTAAATGCAAACAGGCTTTTTTCCACCAAGGGTTGGGTGAGGCGAGATCTAGGGGATAAACATTTAGGGGGAAAGGTGAGATTTTAAAAATAAAGTATTAAGATGTACAGCACATTAACAAACCCTTCCAGCCCATGAGTCCATGTTGCCCATTGGCTTACAGCCCCTGTACGTTTTTGGAGGGTGGGAGGAAACCAAAGCGCCCGGAGGAAACCCACACATGCATGGGCAGAACATGCAAACTGCTTACAGACAGCAGCAAAATTGAACTCAGGTCGCTAGCACTGTAAAAGATTTGCGCTGACTGCTGGGCTAAGCGTGCTGCCAAAGGGTAACATTAAGGGCACCCTCTGCCATCAGATTTCTGAATGGACGACACTGCCTCATTTTTTCTCTTGTTTTGCACTCCTTTTTAAAAAGTAATTTATAGCAATTTTTGCAGCTGAGAAGCTGCTGCCAAACAACAAATTTCATGACAAATTCTGATTCTGTTTCCAGTCCTGGGTTGCTGGAGCTTCGAGACACCACTACTGCGTCCCTGTAGTACAGCAGCCTCTCGAACTATGTGCTTCTTTCAACAAACTATATATTTCAAGATGTCCAGCTGTGAACCCTTACTTTGCACATTATTTATTATTGAATATTTATTTTCTGTATTGCTCTGTCTGTTTGTTTACACTTCCTTCTCTATTCCCGGAGCCATCCCTCCAAACCCTGTTTGCTGGTGGGCCCTCCCTCCTTTACCTACCTATTATCTCCTGCCTCTGGGACTATGCTTCTCCCCTACCCCTCCCCCTACCATTTTGTTCGGGCACTTGCCAACATTTTTTCATATCTTATGAAGGGCTCAAGCCCAAAACATTGGTTATCTTTGGTCCACTGTTTGAGCTACTGAGTTTCTCCAGCATTGTGTTTTTGTGTCTACAGACTGTTGTATTATATACTTGTTTACATTTCTCTCTTTTGTATATATATCTTTTCCTGAGTACAGTTTTTCACACTACCGATAAGTAGAAATTCTGCCTGCCCCAAAGGAGAAAGGATCTCATGGTTGTATGTGATGCCATGTATGTACTCTGACAATAAATCTGAAGTTTGAACTTTGAAATAAAGGTTCAAAGGTTCCTTTTATTGTCACATAATAATGCAGTAAAAATGTAATGTACATGATATACTTCAACTTTTGTCTGCCGTAATACAAAGAGCCATCATTCGTATTGCCTAGTGCCCCTTACAGTATGAAAGAAGAAAGAGAACCAAGAGAGTCTCTTCAGTGTCACTGAGTTTCCATGCCTGAGTTCTCACAGCCTCTGCTGCTACATAGACTCCTGTTCGATCCATCGGCAACCCGAGCTCCAGATCCAAATCTCTGATATAATCAGCTTCAGCTCTTTGGGAGCACTTACTTGCCCTCAGCTCCCTTTCGAATCCCAGTTCCGATACCTGGTTCAGCCTCCAGCAGCCCACTGCCTGTGTGGATCACTCAGCTGATCCACTACCAAGGTCACCGATCTGTTAGGCCATCTTCTTTGCTTCTCCTTCACAATGTGGGGTGTTCTCCCCATATCTGGCGCCCGACGCTGGTCCCCTGCTCCCTTGGAGTCTGCACCTCTCGTAATCTGCTGCCCCAGCACACATGCCGATGTTTTGGGCACTTAAAAGAACACAGCACAAGAACAGACCCTTCACCCCATGATGTCTATCGTGACCATGCTGCCTGTTAAAACTAATCCCATCAGCCTGCACCTGGTCCAGATACCCCCTTTCCCTAGCTCTCCAAATGCCTCTTAAACATTGCTGTCATGTCTGCTTCCACCACCTCTCCTGGAGCCCATCCCTGCCCACCTACTGTTCTCAATGTAAAAAAAAATCCTGCCTCGCAAATCTCCATTAAACATCTCCCCCACCCCTCACTATAAATGCCCAGTATTTGACATTTCCACTCCAGAAAAAAAAATCTGACTCTCTTCCCTAAATGAGCATATTATAATTTTATAAACTTCTATCAGGTCTCGCCATATAGCCTCCAGAGAAAACAATTCAAGTTTGTCCAAACTCTTCCTTATAGCTAATGCACTCTAATCCAGGTCATATCCTAGTGAATTGAAGGTATGAGGGATACTGCAGAGGCTGGATTCTGGAGACACAAGCAACCTGTTAGAGAGGAACACAGCAGGCCAAGCAGCATCAGTGGGAGAAGGAGAATGATCGACATTTTGGGCTGGAACTCTTCATCGATACTCTTGCGTTCCATTCTTTATATTACGCTAATTCTGCTCGACCCATTGAGTTCCACCAGTAGATTGTTGGAATATTCTTCTCTGCACCCTCTGCAAAGACCCTACATCCTCTCTTGTGAGCCATCTTGGGACATTTTCCCAAAGTGAAAATCCTATAAATTGCCTCTGCACCCACTCCAAAAAAGTACAGACCTTTTGGCCCATGATGCTGTGCCGACCTATGTAAACCTACTCCATCAAAATCCTTTCCTACCCAACATCCATAACCCTGCATTTTTCTTACATCCAAGAGTCTTTTAAATATTCCTCTTGTTCCAGCTTCCATCACCATCCCGGCAACGCATAGCTTCCTATTAGGACGTGGAAGCTATGGAGAGGGTGCAGTGGAGATTTACCAGGATGTTGACCGGATTAGAAAATAAGGTTTGCAGAGCTCGGACTTTTTTCTATGGATCGAAGGAGGATGAGAGGTGACATGATAGAGGTCTACAAGATTAGGCAAGGCAGAGATAAGGTAGACAGTCAACACCTTTGTCCTGGGGTGACAATAGCAAATATCAAAGGACATCTGTATAAGGAGAGGGGAGGAAAGTTTAGGGAAATTTGTACAGAGAGCGGAGGGTGCATGGAATGCATTGCCAGGATGGTGATGGAGGCTGGAACAAGAGGAATATTTAAAAGACTCTTAGACAGGCACATGGATGTAAGAAAAATGCAGGGTTATGGATGTTTGGTAGGAAAGGATTAGATTGTGGTGAAGTAGGTTTACATGGGTCGGCACAGCATCGTGGGCCAAAAGGTCTGTACTGTGCTGGAATATTCTATATCTATGATACACTCAGCTGGTCAGACTCAGGCAGTGTCTGTGGAGTGGGAGACAGTGTTTCAAGTTGAAGAACAAGAAAGAGAAAAGTTGAGAAGAAGCCTGAGTTACAGGGAAAGTTTGAGCAGGCTGGGGCTTTATTCATTGGAGCACAGGAGGACGAGGGGGATCTCACAGAGGTGGACAAAATCATGGGTGGATTAGATCAGGTGAATGTACAAGAATCACTTGTCCAGATTGGGGGATCAGTAACCTGAGGACATGGGTTTAAGGTGAGGGGGGGGGGGGGGGGGGTGAGATTTAACAGGAACCTGAGGGGTCATTTGTATTGCACAGAGGGTGGTGGGTGTATGGAACGGGCTGCCGGAGGGAGTGGTTGAGGCAGATGTTATTTGAATGTTTAATAAAGAAAACTGGACAGACATGTGACTAGGATGGGTTTAGAGGGATATAGGCCAAACGCAGGCAGGTAGGACTAGTGTGGGTGGAACATTTTGGTCGGCGTGGGCAAGTTGGGTCGAAGGGCCTGTTTCCACGCTGTACGACTATGAAGCTTAAGAGGAGGAAGGTGGAAAATCTAAGGTGAAAAACTAAGCTCTCACCGCCATTAGCAGAGACACCAGTTTGCTTTTTCCTGGTGAGAAAAGTGAATATTTAGGCAAGAGCTTGTTAAATTCTTGACCATGAGTAATTACTGAGTCATCCCACTTTGACGGGAGCAAGTTTCTGCTCATCTGCACTGAATCTAAAAGAAAGAAACATTACATGATCTTGCTGCCAAATCTTAAATATTTTATCAGCTGTATTATCTGAATTGGAGAATGTGTCTTATAAGACAAGGTTTACAGAACTAAGGCTTTGTCTTTGGAACGAAGGTAGTTGAGAGGTGACATAATAGAGGTCGATAAGATTATATGAGGCATCGCTTGAGTGGATAGCCAGCACGTTTTTCCAGGGCAGTCAATACCAGAGGACATCTGTATAAGTTTTTTACACAGAGAGTAGTGGGTGCCTGCAATGCATTGCTGGGGTGGGTGGAGATGGGGATTGGTGGCGGCGGAGGCTGCAAGAGGATCATTGTACTGTGCTGTAATGCTCTATGTTCTATTGCTAGCAGAAATAGGCAGTTCCACACACCGTATCGCCTCTCGCAGTCCACGCTCTCCTCGATACGTGACAGTTCATCAGGATCCTGTGATCACCTCTATATTCTGCGGGTGCTGGGCCGATCGTGAGGCAAAAGCAAATCCATTCCTCATCAGAACACCAAAAGAAAGTTCTGGAGGAACTTGGCAGATCAGACAGCATCCGTGGAAGGCAGTAGACCATCACCATTTTGGGCCGACGAACCTTCATCAGGAATGGTCAGTTACACCTTTCCTTTAGAGAATGGGGAAAAAAAAGGGATTAAAAGAATAGAAAATTGTTTTTCAGGAAGTAGATTCTTATCCTTTGAACAAATGAGAGATAAGTACAATATAACTGGAGATACAGCGCTGGCATATTACCAATTGAGATCCTACTTGAAGGATAAATTAGGAAGCAGTTTGAGTTTGCCAGAGGGAAGTAACCTTGAATATGTGATTACAGATACAATGTTAATCAAAAGATTTATAACAAATATGTATATTAAACTGCAAGAAAAGGAGAATGAGGAAACAAATGGTAAAACTAAACAAAAATGGGAACAAGATTTAAATATAAAGATAAAAAAGATGGGAGAAATTATGTTCTGGAACGATGAGAAATACAATAAATACGAGGCTACGTATGATACAATATAACTGGTTACACAGACTATACATTACACCTCAAAAGTTAAATAAATGGGACCCAACAGTATCTGATAGATGTTTTCGATGTAAAAAAAGAAAGGGGAACAACAATTCATGCAATCTGGACATGTGAGAATGTAGAAAAATTTTGGGAAGATCTCAATCAGATATTAAATAAAATAACAGAAAACAATATACCAAAGAATCCAGAGATCTTTCTCCTAAGTAACATAAAAAACAAAGAATTTGGAATTGATTTGGAGGATGCACAAAAAAGATTTGTTAAGATAGCTCTAGCCGTAGCAAAAAAATGTATTATGTCAACCTGGAAATTGGAAGATAATCTGAAAATACAACAATGGTAAATAGAAATGAATAAATGTATTCCATTAGAAAAAATTACATATAGTTTAAGAAATAATATTGAAATATTCGAACAAATATGGGAGCCTTACATTAAATACAATAGCGTAAACCTACCGGGGACAATCATTACCTAAGTTGATGGAAGGAGAAGGAAAGAAAAGAATGGACTCAGTAGAATTTCTGGTGTATTTTTGTTGAGTGACAACATTGTCTGACTGGTTTAATGTATCCTAGATTGTATACCTAAAATGGATGGGGGGGGGGGGTGGTGGGGGGGTGGCTTGGGAGGAGGGAGGGGTGGGGGAGAAAAAGTCACTGTATATGTGTGAAAAAGAAAAAGTGTGTAGCATGGCTAATGTGATTTATGGTGTGAAAAATAAAAAATTTTTTAAAAAAAGGAATGGTCAGTTATCTTCCACAGAGGTTGCCTGGCTTGCTGAATTCACGCAACGTCTTCTCTGTGCATTGCCCCATTTTTACAGCATCTGCAAGCTTCTTATTTAGTTGGACAACATTGACTCTATCAGACTCCTCTGTTTTAAACACCTCCATCAATCACCCCTCACCAATGCCTTGTACAACTTCAACATAACATCCCAACTCCTATACTCAATACTCTGATTTATGATGGCCAACATACCAAAAGCTTTCTTCATCACCATGGTGGGGGAATTTCTTCATTCAGAGGGCGGAGGGAGTGTGGAATGAGCTTCCGACCAAAGTGTAGATGTGGGCTTGATTTTATTATTTAAGGAAATTTTGGATAGGTCTATGGACAAGAGAGGTGTGGAAGGTTATTGGATGCGGGTCAATGGGACTAGGTGGGAAAAGATGTTCAGCATGGACTAGAAGGGCCGAACTGACCTGTTTCTTTGCTGTAATTGTTATACAATTATGTATGTAGGACCTCTTTCTTGCTCATTTTATTGGCTCTGACTAATACAACCTCAGGATACGGAAAACTGAACCCATGACTGATGCACCACATCTGCTTACCCCTGCTTGCCCTGTAAACTTGCCACTCGTCCATCACCCCTCTCGAGATTACTCCCTTCAGTGACATTGAATGCACATGGATCCCACCATCTCCGCTGATGCTGCCACCTCCTGCCTCCGTAGCCACTTGGCCTCCTGTCTGGTCCAACGGTGAACCAAAGCTCTGGGCGTCCGAGTTACCCTGGTTCTCAAACCCCCGCCCCAATATGGTTAAGAAGCTGTCAGTCCCCGAGGCCCTTTGCTTGTTATCAGCGCTCTCACGCATCCCCATCGTGCTATCTGGTTCCTTCAATGTGCAGAATCCACCACCTCCTGGGACCCCGTGACCTCCATGGCCTCCGAGCTCTGGGAGTCCAATTCTCCCACCTTGCCCTGGTTCCAGTACCGATATCTGGTCACCAGTGGCCCATGCCCCATGTGTGAGGCTTTCGGCTGCCCAGGAGCCTGAAACTCACCCACTTCTTCTGAATGTACAAACTATAAGCAGCAGGAGGACACCAACCAACCCTTCACGCCAACACCATTCATTCAACGAAATCCTGTCTTATATGATTAAAGCCCTGCATACCCTGCACAGCTTCTACTGAGGTAAGAAGAGATAAAAATTGAGCACCTTCATTCTGTCCACATTAGTGACAGGGATCTCCCAGTGGCCAATCACTTCAATTCGACATCCCCACTCCCATGCTCATATACCTCATGCACTATCCCACCAAGACCACCCGTAAATTGGAGGAACAACAGTTGATTTTCCATCTGGGCACTGTCCAACTGGATGGCATTAATGTCGACCTTGGTTTCTGCTAGCCTGCTATCCATTCTCCCTCCCTTCCCTTTCCCCTTGTCTTCTTTCCCTTAGCTCTCCATCCCCTTCCTTCTGTATTCACAGAGCCATCCCAGAGGACCCTAAAACCCAGCAGCAATAGAAATTCACCAAGACAAATGGCTACTTAAACAAAAGTCGTTTTTAATTTTCTTTAAACATAAAAAACAAGACCAAGCTTTAACTTATTTCTATTAACCTAACTTAACCCCCTTATAATTCTAAGCGCATGTGAATGTAATGAACGTAAGTTCAGAAAAGTTCTTTGATTCACAGTCCAATCTCACTTCTCACTCCTCCAAGTTCACAGATATCAGGCAATTCTTACACTGTGCACAGAATTTAACATTTATGAATTTTCACCAAGCTCTGGTTAAATAGTTACTGCTCAGGAAGTTTCTTGTCAATTTCAGAGAGAGATTCGTTTCTCTTTGGACACCCACAAACTGATTTACTTCCATCAGTCACTTCAGTGTCTTGCTGAAGAAACCTTCCCCATCAGGCTTTTCCAAATGATAACCTCTTCTTCTGCAGGTCACAACAGAGTTCTTTTTGTTTACCTTACTTCAGCTGAAACACTCGAGCCAGCCATCCCCTCCTCCATGGACCACAAGGATTTTCAACAGGCTGAACTCAGAACTCGCAACCCATCTTCAAAATGGGGTGTCTGCAAGCTGCCAACTTGCCATGACTGCAGAAACCAGTTCTCTCTCTCTCTCTGCTCTTAGAGAAAGCCTGGTCTCTTGGTCTCTTCTCTCTCTGCTTGCAAAACCACATGACCTTCTTAGAACAGCAAACTGTAACCAGACAGATTGCAGCACCAGACTCAAGTGTGAGCCCATTCATCTGTTGCTTTCAAATCAATAATCCATTTATACCTGCTTTTGAAATTCTTTAGCAAAGTAGTATCCTTGTTTTATTGTCTTTGTAAAGGCTCTCAGAGCCTGCATAACTCACTTTTAGCAAAGCTCTTGCATTTTATTGAGATCTGTTTTGTGAAGTGTTTGTGTTTGTTTGTGAGGTACATTAAACCCCCCCCCCCCACAATTAATCTCCTTTAAAACATATTGATATACGCTATAAAATATATAATCCGTCACACTGTGCAATCCCTCCCTTCTCCACCTCCTGTCTTTGGGGCCGTTCTCCTCCCCCTGCCATTTTGTTCAGACACTTGCTGACATTTTTCCACACCTTGACGAAGGGCTCAAGCCCAAAACATTGGTTATGTATCTTTATCTTTGCTCTATAAATACAGCAGTGGAAGCCAGATCACTGGGAGTATTTAAACAAGAAATAGACAAGTGTCTCATTAAGGGATATGGAGAAGAGGCCGGAAATTGGAACTAGTGTAGAGTAGCTTACTGTAGATTTACAGAACAGACTCGATGGGCCTAGTGGCCTGCTTCTGTTCCTTTATCTTGTGATCTTGTGATAATGGACACTGTTTGACCTGCTGAGTTTCTCCAGCATTGCGTTTTTCACTAAAAACTAGAGGATATCTTTCTTTCTTTGGCTTGGCTTCGCGGACGAAGATTTATGGAGGGGGTAAATGTCCACGTCAGCTGCAGGCTCGTTTGTGGCTGACAAGTCCAATGCGGGACAGGCAGACACGGTTGCGGTGGTTGCAGGGGAAAATTGGTTGGTTAGGGTTGGGTGTTGGGTTTTTCCTCCTTTGCCTTTTGTCAGTGAGGTGGGCTCTGCGGTCTTCTTCAAAGGAGGTTGCTGCCCGCCGAACTGTGAGGCGCCAAGATGCACGGTTTGAGGCGATATCAGCCCACTGGCAGTGGTCAATGTGGCAGGCACCAAGAGATTTCTTTAGGCAGTCCTTGTACCTTTTCTTTGGTGCACCTCTGTCACGGTGGCCAGTGGAGAGCTCGCCATAGAACACGATCTTGGGAAAGCGATGGTCCTCCATTCTGGAGACGTGACCCACCCAGCGCAGCTGGATCTTCAGCAGCGTGGACTCGATACTGTCGACCTCTGCCATCTCGAGTACTTCGACGTTAGGGATGAAAGCGCTCCAATGAATGTTGAGGATGGAGCGGAGACAACGCTGGTGGAAGCGTTCTAGGAGCCGTAGGTGATGCCGGTAGAGGACCCATGATTCGGAGCCGAACAGGAGTGTGGGTATGACAACGGCTCTGTATACGCTTATCTTTGTGAGGTTTTTCAGTTGGTTGTTTTTCCAGACTCTTGTGTAGTCTTCCAAAGGCGCTATTTGCCTTGGCGAGTCTGTTGTCTATCTCGTTGTCGATCCTTGCATCTGATGAAATGGTGCAGCCGAGATAGGTAAACTGGTTGACCGTTTTGAGTTTTGTGTGCCCGATGGAGATGTGGGGGGGCTGGTAGTCATGGTGGGGAGCTGGCTGATGGAGGATCTCCGTTTTCTTCAGGTTGACTTCCAGGCCAAACATTTTGGCAGTTTCTGCAAAACAGGGCGTCAAGCGCTGGAGAGCTGGCTCTGAATGGGCAACTAAAGCGGCATCGTCTGCAAAGAGTAGTTCACGGACAAGTTTCTCTTGTGTCTTGGTGTGAGCTTGCAGGCACCTCAGATTGAAGAGACTGCCATCCGTGCGGTACCGGATGTAAACAGCGTCTTCACTGTTGAGGTCTTTCATGGCTTGGTTAAGCATAATGCTGAAGAAGATTGAAAAGAGGGTTGGTGCGAGAACACAGCCTTGCTTCACGCCATTGTAAATGGAGAGGGGAAAACTTTAAAGGGAGTGGTGGGATTGTGGAACCAGCTGCCAGGTGAATTGGTAAGTGCGGGCTCAATTTTGATATTTAAGAAAAAATTGGACAGGTACATGAATAAGCGGGGTACGGAGGGATATGGACTTGTCCAGATCAGTGGGTCGAGGCAGGAAAATATATCAGCACAGACCAGAAATCCAAAAAGCTTGATTCTGTGCCAAAATGTTCAATGGTTCCTAGTAACAGATAAGAGGTGTAATTTGTTTTAAAGCAGAGATATTAGGGGAGAGGAGAGAAAGTTCTGAGCGTAGCTGCAGCACAAGGATTGTATAAGGGGGCTGGAATCCGAGATGGGTAGAGATTTTAGCTGGTTGTAGCAATTAACTCAGAGCATTGCATTGAAGGCTGCACCTGGCCTGGGGTCGAACCCCACAGGGAAGGCATAATCTCACAGTTATTGCAGACTTCACACGTCTGTCCGTCACGGTGGGCTGAGCTGCATTCCCCAGTGGGAAACGCAAAAGCAGAAGTGGTTGTTGGTCAAAGAGGCCCCAATCAAGGGAACTGTGAGCCAATTGATATCAGGTAGAGGAGCATTAACAGCAGAAGTTACTGCAATGGTGTGACCCAGGTTCGAATCCGCCACTGTCTGTGTTTGTACGTTATCCCCGTGACATGCGTGGGTTTCTTCCTGGTGCTCCAGTTTCCTCCTACCCTCCAAAAACATATGGGGTTGATAGGTTAATTGGGTGTATTTAGGCAGTGCAGGCTCATGGGCCAGAAGGGCCTGTACTGTGCTGCATCTCTAAATGTAAACTAAAATTAAAAAGTGTATGACAACAAGTCCCGACAATGTGTCCATGATTTCCCGTTGTAGTTCAGCGACAAAGATTGGGCCCCAAAGGCGACAGAAGAAATATTCCTGCTCTTCCTCGGGAACTAGGGACCACGAGAGAAATGAATGTCCTGTGGAAAGATGACCTATCCAGGGCTCACAATGCTTCCTCATTGGGGTGGCACAGTTAGCGTAGCAATTAGCACAATGCTGTCACGGGGGGTTTGAATCCCGCGCCGTCTGGAAGGTGTTGGTACCTTCTTCCCATGTCGCGTGGGTTTTCCCCAGGGGCTCTGTTTTCCTCTCACCCTTCAAAACATGCCAGGGTTGTAGGTCAATTGAGTGGCAAAGGCTCATGGGTCGAAAGGGCCTGTAACCGTGCAATTTGTCTAAAATGTGTACCTAAATTAGTCAGGAAGGCACAGCAGCGCCTACACTTCCTAAAGAGGTTGAAGGGGGCAAGGCTACTGGCCCCCATCTTGACAACAGTTTACAGGAGCACAATTGAGAGGGTCTTGTCTGGTGGCATCATTGTGTGGGTTGGTAGCTCCAAAGCAGCAGATGCAAGGTGGACAGCTGACACCTTTTTCCTAGGGCAGCCATGGCGAATACCAGAGGAGATCTGTTTAAGAAGAGTTGAGGAAAGTTTAGGGGAGATGTCAGAGATAAGTTTTTTAAAACTGAGAGTGGAGAGTGCCTGGACTGGATTGCCAGGGGTGTTGGTGGAAGCTGCTTCAATAGGGACATACAAAAGACTCAGTCACATGGATGCTAGAGAAATTGAGCATTATGGGTGTGAGGGAGGGAAGGGTTAGATTGTTGTGGAGTAGGTTTAGATAGGTTGGGACAGCATTGTGGGCTGAAGGGCCTGTACTGTGCTGGAATGCTTTTTGTCAGAAGAGTAAAGTCAAATACCCCATGATGCTGGATAATGCTGAACCAAGCCATGAATCTGAGGCGCCTGCAAGCTCACACCAAGACACAAGAGAAACTTGTCCATGAACTACTCTTTGCAGACGATGCCACTTCAGTTGCCCATTCAGAGCCAGCTCTTCAGCGCTTGATGTCCTGCTTTGCGGAAACTGCCAAAATGTTTGGCCTGGAAGTCAGCCTGAAGAAAACTGAGATCCTCCATCAGCCAGCTCCCCACCATGACTACCAGCCCCCCCACATCTCCATCGGGCACACAAAACTCAAAACGGTCAACCAGTTTACCAATCTCGGCTGCACCATTTCATCAGATGCAAGGATCAACAATGAGATAGACAACAGACTCGCCAAGGCAAATAGCGCCTTTGGAAGACTACACAAAAGAGTCTGGAAAAACAACCAACTGAAAAACTGCACAAAGTTAAGCGTATACAGAGCCGTTGTCATACCCACACTCCTGTTCGGCTCCGAATCATGGGTCCTCTACCGGCATCACCTACGGCTCCTAGAACGCTTCCACCAGCGTTGTCTCCGCTCCATCCTCAACATTCATTGGAGCGCTTTCATCCCTAACGTCGAAGTACTCGAGATGGCAGAGGTCGACAGCATCGAGTCCACACTGCTGAAGATCCAGCTGCGCTGGGTGGGTCACGTCTCCAGAATGGAGGACCATCGCCTTCCCAAGATCGTGTTATAGGGCGAGCTCTCCACTGGCCACCGTGACAGAGGTGCACCAAAGAAAAGGTACAAGGACTGCCTAAAGAAATCTCTTGGTGCCTGCCACATTGACCACCGCCAGTGGGCTGATATTGCCTCAAACCGTGCATCTTGGCGCCTCACAGTTTGCGGGCAGCAACCTCCTTTGAAGAAGACTGCAGAGCCCACCTCACTGACAAAAGGCAAAGAAGGAAAAACCCAACACCCGACCCCAACCAACCAATTTTCCCCTGCAGCCGCTGCAACCGTGTCTGCCTGTCCCGCATTGGACTTGTCAGCCACAAACGAGCCTGCAGCTGACGTGGACTTTTACCCCCTCCATAAATCTTCGTCCACGAAGCCAAGCCAAAGAAAGAAAGTCAAATACCCCATGATGCTGGATAATGTAGTATGCTGGATCAGAGACCTTTCCCTGTAACTCACTGTGGTGCGCTGTTAGCCAGAATCAGACACGCACAACAGGCTTTAATCCACAAAGACTTCCACAGGGCCAGGCCGGCTGTGGCTGCAGTAACTCTGAGTGAGGCCTCAGGAGGCCGGCGCAGGCTTATATCCCGAAGGGTGATTGACACCCGACCGGGTGGGACTTGATCCATTCAGGCTGACTGATTGACAGCCAGCCAGGTGTTGTCCTGTCCTCTTACACTCCTGCAGGTACAGAGGATACCCCCTGAAGTCGGCCGGTGGTGTACCACCAAATTCACCCCCTTCTTTAAAGTTGTCCCGGGAGGGGGGCAGTAATAAGGAATCGTACCCACTATACAAATTACAATATTTACAAATTGAGACAATCCGTCGGCCGCCGGGGTATCTGTGACCTTCGTAGGACTGGCTCCTGGTCGCTGGTCGGAGGGGAAGTGGGAGGGCTGGCAGAAGGGGTCTGTGTGACTGGTGTGGTGCCGCGCGGAGGGGTGGCCAAGGGGGCCAGGGTCGAGTCGTATTGGATGGGTGGGGGGGCAGGTTCGTCCCCTAGGGCTGAAGCGGGCCCCTGGTGGTCAAGGAGGTCCTGCGCGCCCCATAGCGACTTGGGTCGTGGATGTATGCCCGGTTGGCGTTGTCCTGGGCTGAAGGATGCCGTGGAATGGTGGGAGCGCCTGCTGGTGCCAGGTCCCTGCCACTGCTGAACCTAACATAGGCGTAGTTGTGGTTTGCGTGTAGGAGGATTACCTGTTTGACCAGGGGTTCGGCCTTTTGTGTCCGTACGTGTTTACGCAGGAGCACCGGTCCCGGGGACGTGAGGCATGTTGGGAGGGACATTCCAGGCACCGACTTCCTGGGGAATGTGAACAGACGTTCATGAGGGGTCTTGTTGGTAGCCTTACATAGCAGTGACTGAATGGCATGGAGCAGCTTGGGCAGGGCGTCCTGTCAGTACTCAATGGCCCACTCTTTCTACTTGAGAGCCAGGTGGACTGCCTTCCAGACCACCTCGTTTTCGCCTTCCACTTGCCCATTGCTTCTCAGGTTAAAGCTCATCGTGCAACTGGTCGTGATGCCCCTTGCCGTCAGGTACTGGCGCAGCTTGTCACTCATGAAACTAGACCCCCGGTCGCTGTGGATGAAAGCGGGGTAGCCAAACATGGTGAAAATCTGCCCCAGGGCCCTGATGACGGTGGCCATGGAGGTGTTTGGCCAAGGGATAGCGAAAGGGAAGCGTGAGTACTCGTCCACAACCGTGAGGAAGTCGACGTTTCGGTTCGTGGAAGGCAGGGGCCCTTTGAAGTCCATGCCAAGAAGCTCAAAGGGCCGAATGGCCTTTACAACATGGGCCAGGGGCGGGCAGAAGAAATGGGGTTTACACTCTGCACAGACCCGGCAGGCCTCGGTCATGACCCTGACGTCCCTGATGGTGTACAGCAGATTTCGGGACTTAACGAAATGGTACAACCGGGTGACGCCCGGATGGCAGAGGGACTCATGCAATGTCTGCAACCTGTTGTCATGCATGGACACGCAGGTGCGAGAGAGGGCATCAGGGGAGTCGTTAAACTTCCCAGGGCGGCAGTGGATGTCATAGCTGTAGGTTGCCAGCTCGACTCTCAGCGCAGGATCTTGTCATTCTTGATCTTGCTCTTGTGGGAAGTGTTAAACATGAACACCATGGCCCGCTGGTCCGTGAGGAGGGTGAATCTCCTGCCGGCCAGGTAGTGACGCGAGTGGCGGACCACTTTCACAATCGCCTGGGCCTCCTTTTCAATGGCGGAATGCCCTAGCTCAGAGCCGTGGAGGGTCTTAGAGAAAAAAGCGACAGGGCGCCCCCCCCCCCCCCTTGGGTGAGGGTAGCGGTGAGGGCTATCTCGGAGGGCTCGCTCTCCACCTGGAAGGGGGAGTCCTCATCCATGGCCTGCATCATGGCGTCCGCGATGTCCTGCCTGATGCGGGTGAAGGCTGCCTGCGCCTTGGGTGGGAGGGGAAAAGTTGTAGCTTGGGCCAGTGGGTGGACCTTGTCCGAGAAGCGAGGGACCCACTGCGAGTAATAAGAGAACAGGCCAAGGCACCTGCGGAGGGCCTTTAGCGTGGAGGGAGGGGTAACTCCATTAATGGGCGCATCCTTTCCGGATCTGGGCCGACGACCCCACGGGCCTCGATGTACCCCAGGATGGTGAGGCGGGTGGTGCTGAACACACACTTCTCCTTGTTGTAAGTGAGGTTCAGCTCCCCAGCCGTCTGGAGGAATTTTTCCAGGTTAGCATCGTGGTCCTGCTGGTCACGGCTGCAGTTAGTGACAATATCCAGATACGGGAACATCGCCTTTAGCTTGTGCCGGTCTACCATGCGATCCATCTCCCACTGGAAGATGGAAACCCCGTTCATGACCCCAAAGGGAACTCGGTGGAACTGGTACAGGCACCCGTCTGCCTCGAAGGCGGTGTAGGGCTTGTCCTTTGGGTGGATGGGGATTTGGTGATATGCCGACTTCATGGAGAAAACCTGGTAGCGGGCTATCTCATTGACCACATCGGCGATCCTCGGCGGAGGGTAGGCATCCAATTGGGTGTACCAGTTAATGATCTGGCTGTAATCCATGACCATCCTCGGCTTACTTCCCCCTTTGACCACCAGGACTTGGGCTTTCCAAGAGCTGTTACTGGGCTCTATGACACCTTCCGCTAGGAGTCGCCGCACCTCCGCCTTGATGAAGTCTCTGTCTGCGGCCCAATACCGCCTACTTCTGGTGGCAATCGGCTTGCAGCCTAGTGTAAGATGTGGGAAGAGCGCCGGTGGGTTGATGCGAAGTGTGAAGAGGCCGCAGGTTGGCGTGCTGTGTAACGTGAGTGGAGGTTGTGGCCCCCTGAAGGCAAGGGTGACACTCAGCAGGCGGCACTGGAAATCTAGGCCCAGCAGGACTGGGGCGCAGAGTTTGAGCATGACCAGGAACTTGAACCCCATGTAAGTCTCCACTCCCACAGTTATATTGGCCGAGCAATGCCCAAGGTTACCAACAGTCTTATCCTTGGGGGGCGAGGGCGATCGAGCAGGTGGTGGGGTGGACTTTTAATCTCAGGGAGTGGGCCACGTTCAGGTGAATGAAGCTCTCGGTGCTGCCACTGTCGAACAGGCAATTTGTTACCTGCCCGTTGACTTGCACGTCCATAATAGAGCGCCTGAGGTTGTGAGGGATGTCCCTGGTCAGCGTGGTGGCAGCCACGATCGTTTTGGGGTCGGAGTTGTCGCTCTCCGGTTGTGCGCGATGATTTATGGCGTCTGGTGGCATGGGGAGCATCGGTAGGGTGGCCTGGTCATCACCTGTGTTGACCACGTCGACATCGGTCGTGGGGTGCAGCGTGTGGCAGCCAATGGCGTCCGGAGGCGTGGGGAGCGTTGGTAGGGTGGCCTGTTCATCACCCGTATTGACCACATTGTTCTCCTCATCATTGGAGACCCCCCGTGTAGGCCGCTGCCTGGGCCAAGGTGGCAGCGGCACGTGGGGGCCCACTGTGTGGCTGGCCTACTTCCCCAGTTGTGTTCGTTGTGCCAGGGGGAGTGGCATCGTTGCGGCCGGCGGCAGTGACATCATTACGCCTGCCAGAAGTGACGTCACACCATGAGCCGGAAGTGACATCACTGTAGTTCTCGGCGAGCGGCGCTGGCGAGGGCGGGGGCTGGTCCGGGTGCTCGGGGCACACGCTGCGATCGTCGCTGGTGGAGCCGAATGCTGTACTGTCAGAGTCAGGGAAGGCAGAAGTTGTAGCGGGGACAATGGCGCTGCCCGGCACGCGCACATGGAGGGGTCCACGGGGTAGGTGGGGGGGGTGGGTCATAGAGGGCCGCTGAGCTACCGGCTGGTTTTGAGAGGCAGACTTTAGCAAAGTGGCCACTTTTGCCGCATTGGGAACGGTACTGGTTCCTAGCCGGGCAGTTTCGGTGCAATCGTCGGTCTGACCTGCACCAGGACCCACAGTATTTACAGGGGCACTGGGCGCCTGCCGCAGCGATGTTCTCCTCCCCAGCTCGGTCTGGGACTGCAGCTGGAGTGTGAGAGGGGCATGAGGGAGCCTGGGGGAATCTGGAATCGAAGGCTTCGATGTGCAAGGCTGCAGCTTCCAGGGTTCAGACCACTTCCACTGTCTTGGTCAGGGCGTAGATACTATCTTCCAGCAGCTTCTGCTGGATGGCCCTCGAGCGTAGCCCTCGGACGAAAGCGTCCCGGATCAGCATCTCGACCTCCTCTGCGCCTACCCCAGGTTCAGTCAGACATGGTCGGGCCAACTCTCGCAGGTGTCCCAGGTAAGACTCAGCCGTCTCTCCGGGTTGCTGGGCACAGGTGTTGAGGAGGTACCTTGCACAGACCGCATTCATGGGGGGCTTGTACAAGTTCTCGAGAGTGTCCATTGCGCTCTTGTACGTGGAGCAGCCTTTGGTTGCCTGGAAGGCGTGGGGACCCAGCTTTGATCGGAGTAGAACCAGCCTCTTCCAAGCTGAGTCCAGGATGCTGGCTGCGTGTGCCTCGATGATTGCCTCGACCGCGTGCTCTGCCAGATCTCGAAGCGTGTCTGGGCTTCCGGGTGGCGTGGGTCGACTTTGAGGCTCCCTGTACTCAGGAGTTTTTCCATGGCAGCTGTGGGAAAATTTTGAGGATTAAATTGTGGTGCGCTGTTAGCCAGAATCAGACACACACAAGGTAAAGACTGTACAATAAGCTTTAATCCACAAAGACTTCCACAGAGCTGTAGCTGCAGCAACTCTGAGTGAGGCCTCGGCGCAGGCTTATATCCCGGAGGGTGATTGACACCCAATCGGGTGGGGCTTGATCCATTCAGGCCGACTGACTGACAGCCGACCAGTTGTTGTCCTGTCGCCTTACACTCCTGCAGGTTGTCTCCTGCAGTAGGCCGGTGGTGTACCACCACACTCAGGAACAGAGTAAATGTCGGTAGGCTTTTTACACTTAGGGCAGATGGAATACAAACCAGAGGACATGGGTTAAGGGTGAAAGGGGAAAAGTTTAGGAGGAACATGAGGGGGAACTTCTTCACACGGAGAGAAGTAGTAGTGTGGAACAAGCTGCCAGCTGAAGTGGTGAATGCGGGCTCAATGTTAACATGTAAGAAGAATTTGGACAGGTTCATGGATGGAAGGGGTATGGAGGGATATGAACTGGGTGCAGGTCAGTGGAATTAGGCAAAATAATGATTCAGCACAGACTAGAAGGGTCAAAGGGACCTGTTTCTGTGCTGTAGTGTTCTATGGTTATTCCTTGTAATTGCAACCTGCTGGAGGAACGAAGTAGTTCAAGCAGCATCCATTTCGGGATTCCGACCCGAAATCTTGACCATTCTTTTTCTCCCAAGGATGCTGCTCAACTCACTGAGTTCCTCCACGAGATTGAGTTTTCACTCCAGATGCAGTCTCCCGCGTGTCGTGAACTCAATCAGTGACCAGCAGGTGGCAGCATTGGCAAACTACCACTCCCATTGTCAGGGAGCACAAAATCCGGCCAAGGGTCACATCAGATTTTTATTCAGATTTGTTTAGCAAATTTCATGATTGCAGGATGTCCCGAAGAGCTTTGTGGTCAATTTAATACCATCTGAAATGTATTCTCCATTTATGGGTTTGGTCAGGAACCCAGAAGGCTGCAGAAAGCAGCAAACCTGGCCAAGTCTATCACAGGCACCGACTTCCCAACCATTGCCGACATCTATGTGAGGCCCTCCCTCAAGAAGTCAGCTAACGTCATAAAGGACCCCCATCACCCTGGTCACATCCTCTCCTCGCTGCTACCTTCGGGCTGAAGGTACAGATGCCTGAAGACCAGCACCTCTAGGTTCAAGAACACTTTTTATACATCAGCCTCGCTGTTCTTCCTTAGAACCAGAATATTAAGCACAGAACACAGGCCCTTTGTCCCTTCAAGTCTGTGTTGAACTATTATTCTGCCTTGTCCAACTGACCTGCATAGACTCCATAACCTTGCAAACCCCTTCCATCCATGTACCTGTCCAATTTTTTTTAAACTTCTTCCTTCTCATCCTTTACCCATGGCCTCTGGTTTGTATCTCACCTAACCTCAGTGGAAAAAGCCTACTTTCATTGACTCTCTCTATACCCATACAATTTTGTACACCTCTTTCAAATTTCCCTTAATTCTTCTACGCTCCAGGGAATTGTGGTGGTACACCACTGGCCTACTGCAGGGGGGAACCTCTGACCTGCAGAAGAGCATAGGGACAAGACAACACCTGGCCGGCTGTCAATCAGCCGACGTGAATAGACCAAGCCCCAACTGGTTGGTGTCAATCACCCTCCCGGATATAAGCCTGAGCCGGCCCTTCGAAGACACTCTCAGAGTTTACAGTACACTCTCACACCTGGCTCTGTGGAAGTTTCTGTCGAATAAAGCCTGTCGTACAGTCATTTGGTTTTGTGTGTTTGCTTCTGACCGACAGCGCACCACAGGAATACAGCCCTAACCTATTCAACCTTTCCCTATAACCCAGCTCCTCAAGAGGACCAGTTTTGCCCCTTCCTTTTTTTTTGCTCTTAATATACCTGTGAAAGCCCTTAGGATTTTCCTTCATCTTATCTGCCAAAGGAACCTATAACTTAGCCCTAACCACAAACTACTCCAGGACCACCAAAAGATCTGTCTGCACTACTAAAGCTCACACTAACTCTAACTGTCTTCTGGCTCTCCATGATGATGGTTCCTTTCAGTCAGTTTGTGGGGTTTGCTATGAAGATACCCCACACCTCAGAAAGGAATAGCATGCACGTAAATGAATCTTAGGTGAGTAGATGGTTGTACAGGTCCAGACCCACCCTCTCGACATCCCTTCCCAGATCCAGCGGCATGGTGAGGTCCAAGATGGTTGGGGGTGGGGGGGGGGGGGGTGGAAGTTCTGTTGCAGTGAGTGGCCAGACCAAGCTTCGATGCAAGGAAAGCCTGGTGGGGGGAACCGGTTTATTCACCAATCACCCAACCATGCGACAGGTAGTACTGGGTTACATGGTACCAGTAGCATTCATTGATCTATCCTTTGACATTTGTTATCTCATTTCTCATTTTCTGTATTGACATATTGTGGTAATTGAATCTACATTATTATAGTTGGTGTATCTTATGTGTGCCTGCAGCAAGTAAGAATTTCAGTACATCTGCGTATTGGTACTAATGTCATTCATTCAGGTACCTTGGCGTTAAGTGTGGGCAATCATGTCTCTCCATCCATCACAGTCTCTGACCCTCCAAATTGTAGTCATTGCCTCCCATTTTCTTTCGGTGAAGGCTCCATCGTTAAGCTGAGACCGTAGTCGATGTTAAGTTCATGATTATACAAGGGGAAAAGTACTGAAGTGGTTTTCCGTTGCCTTTTTCAGTTGCAGGGTCTACATTGGACGGGGAACCCTGGCCACTGATCAGCAGATACATCTGCCCAACGTTTTTAGTTTTTACAACCATAAATTCCAATTTTTGGAATCTGCTTGTAAAAAACATCTGCAATTCATGGCCTCATGTGACCCTGATTGAGAGCCTAAACAGGTACTACACCTTGCCCAAGGGGGACCTGTAGACTATCAGACAAAAGGAGCACCTTACACCTCCTTTTGCTGAGCAATTGCATAGCACCGACACTGATGTACTCTTATATATAACAATAAACTCTCCTCTCATGTCGTCATCTCAATAATGTTTCACTGAAGAAATTGATTGGACATCATTTTACATTGTGCAGTCACTTAAACTGTGAGCGCAATCCACAATTTATTTCATTACTTCCCCTCTGTTTTTTGTTTAAAGATATCAATTTGGATCGTGCAGCATGGCAATGGAAAACTGGAGAAATTTGAATCTCGATAAATTTCCAGGAAGTGGTTGATGGGATCACGATATAAAGAGGCAGGTATCAAATGAGCACAGCACTGCCATCAGGTGTCGTATTTCATGTAAAATATCACATGGAGGTATGATTGGCATTCAGATCTGCTCTGAAAGAACAAAAGAAATTTCTCTGCTTTCTAGACGGTCAGCCCACCTTTCCAAAAGTCTCAGATTGAACACAGAGCAGGCAAGGTCCTTTGGCTCAACTTGTCCAGACTGACTGGTCCCATCCATGTACCTGTACAGCACAGGGAAAGGGTCTTCAGCCCACCATGTCTGTACCGAACATGCCAAGTCAAATTTATTGGCATCTTACTGTACAAGTACAATCCATTCTCCGGTCGGTCCTCGGACATAACTCATATACAGTCAAACAATACATATGCAGGACAAGAATTTCATTAATACAAATAAATAAATATTGTACATACTGTTTGAGTGTCTCGGATGGTTAGTGTGAGCTGTTCCTTTGGCTGTTCAGCATCCTCACAGCCTGTGGGAAGAAGCTGGTCCTCGGCCTGGTAGTACTGGCTCTGATCCCCCAGTATCTTTTCCCAGCAGAAGTAGCTCAAAGGATGGAAGAGGTCTCAATGATTTTGCATGCCTCTTCAGACATCGATCCTGGTAGACCCATCCATAGAGGGGGGTGGGATGGGGCGGGGGGTGGGGGGGGAAAGGGAGACTCCTGTGATCCTCTCTGCCACTTATGGCCCTATGGATTTGTCCTCTGACCCATTTCTCTGCATCCACCATACCACACTGTGATGCAACTGGTCAGGACTCTCTCGACAGAGCTCCTAATGAAGGGAGACATAATGGTGGCCGAGTTAAAATAAAACTCTGCAGCTTGCACGATTCATTTCACACCCATCCCTGCATGTTCATGTGTCTGTCTAGAAGCCTCTTAACACTACTAGTTGTATCTGCTTCCACTACTACCCGAGGAGCCCTTTCCAGGCACTCTATGTAAAATAACTTGCCCTGGAACATCTCCCTTAAACTTTCCACTGTCTCCCTAAATCTACGTCCTCTCTCTCGTGCAGCTATTCTCAACAGGGGCTATATGTTCCCCACCCCTGGGGCTACAGCACATTTAAGAGGGGAGGGGGCCTGATACGCTCTATCAATAACTCCAAAGAGAGTGAGTGAGAAACGATAGGCTTTAATACACTGGCCTGATTCCATGTGCTCGAATGAAGGACGGGGGAGGAAGGTCGACCTTTAGGGCCAGGTCACAAGGGGAGGAGTTACTAGGGAGTGAGTTATCAATGGTTGGGCCAGCTACCCATGCCCAGTCATACATACATATCACCACATTCACCCCTTCTTTCAAAACAAAATCCCCGCCGGGTTAAAATTCAAATGGCTCAGCTGGTCGGGTGGTCTCCTCTGCCTCTGTGACCTGAGCAGTTCCGCCAGTGGTGTACTGGTCGGTTCCATTGCCAGTCATGTGTCCTGAGGCAGGAGAGGGAGGGCAGTCTCTGGAGGAGGTGGGGCTTATTTGTATGTGGGGGCAGTTGTGGTGGTCAGAGCAGCTGGAAGGGGGTCCAGGGTGTGTCGCTAACTTGCACCAGGTCCTTGAGGGGGGGTGATAGGGGTGTAGGTAGGATATGGGTTGAATGGGGTAGGGAGTGGGTAGGGATCTGCAGGATGCGCCAGGTCCTGGACATGGCCATCAGGGTACGCCACGTAGGCATACTGAGGGTTGACGCTTCATCTCTTCAACCAACGGATCGGTCTTATGTCCTCTTGTGTGTTTCCGCAGCAGTACAGGTCCCAGAGATGAGAGCCAGGGAGGCAGTGTGGTTCCGGTCACCAACTTCCTTGGGAAGGAAAACATGCGTTCATGTGGAGTCATGTTGGTAGCAGTGCATAGGAGGGATTGGATGGCATGGAGTGCTTCCGGCAGGACTTCCTGCCAATGGGACACTGCCAGGCCTTTTGACAAGGGCCAGGAGGACCACCTCCCACACGATAGCATTTTCTCTCTCTACCTGGCCATTTCCCCTAGGGTTGTAGCTTGTGATCCTACTAATGGCAATGCCTCTAGCCAACAGGTACTGCCACAGCTCGTCGCTTATGAAAGAGGACCCCCGATCACCGTGAATATAGTTTGGGTACCCAAAGAGGGTGAATATACTGCAGAGTGCCTTGATGGCAGTGTCTGAGGTCATGTCGGGACAGGGGATAGCAAAAGGGAACCTGAAATACTCGTCAATGACATTGAGGAAATAGACGTTCCTATTGGACGAGAGCAGGGGCCCCTTGAAATTGATACCGAGTTGTTCAAAGGGGTGCGTGGCTTTGATGAGGTGCAGCTTGTTAGGCCGGAAGAACTGTGGTTTACATTCCGTGCAGACTCAACAGTGTCTGGTCAGAGACCTAACATCCTCAATAGAGTATGGGAGGGTCTGAGCTTTTATGAAGTGGAACAGTCTCAGGAGGGGAGTGGAGGTGACTGAGATGCGCACTGGCGCACGTCCCTTGGAATAGGGCATCTGGGGGGGGGGGGGGGGGGGGTCATTGAGTTTGCCCAGCCAGTATAGGATATCGTAGTTATAGGTGGAGAGCTTGAATGTCCACCTCAGGATTTTGTCGTTCTTGATTTCACCCCACAATTTGGCGTTGAACATAAAGGACATGGCTTGCTGGCCCGTGAGCAGGTTAAATCTTTTCCCGGCCAGATAATGACGCCAATGGCGTGCTACCTCAATGATCGCCTATGCCTCCTTCTCGACAGAGGAGTGCCGTGTCTCAGGGCCGTGAAGGGTGCATGAAAAAAATGTCTCTGGCCTGCCCGTTGAGTTAAGAGTGGTAGCCAGCACAAAGCTGGAGGCATCACTTTCCACCTGGAATGGGGTGGATTCACCCACGGCATGCATTGTGGCTTTGGCAATGTCTCCTTTGATCTGGGTGAATACAGCCTGAGCTTCTGCCGATAAGGTGAAGGTTGTAGATCTTACCACGGGTAGACTTTATCGGCATAGTTGGGCACCCATTGGGCATAGTAGGAAAAGAACTCCGGGCATCTTTTTAGTGCCTTGAGGTTGTGCGGGATCGGGAGCTCCATGAGGGGACGCATGCGATCAGGATCGGGGGCAATGACATCATGTGCCATGATGCATCCGAGGAGGGGCAGGTGAGTTGTGCTAACACACACTTGTCCTTATTGTAAGTCAAATTGAGGGACTTAGTGGTGTGGAGAAATTTCACAAGGTTCGCATCATGGTCCTACAGGTTGTGGCCGCAGATGGTGACATTGTCTAGGTAGGGGACGTGGCTATCAGTTTAAGTTTGTCTACCATCTGATCCATTTCTCTTTGGAACACAGATGCCATTAATGACTCTGAAGAGTACCCAGAGGAAGTGGAAGAGCCTGCCATCCACTTCGAATGTGGTATTCTAATGGTCTCCTGGGCGAAGGGAGAGTTGGTGATACCCTGACTTCAGGTCAATGGTGGAGATCACCCTATACTGGGCGATCTTATTGACCATGTCGGAGATCCGGTGGAAGGAGTAAGTGTCCAGCTGCGTGAAGCGGTTAATCATCTGGCTGTAGTCGATCATCATACAAGGTTTACTCCCGTCCCTGAACACCATGACATGGGCTCTCCATGTGCTGAAACTGTGGCCTATTATCCCCTCTGCCAGGAGTCGCTGCACCTCAGGCTTTATAAATGCCCTGTCTTTAGCGCTATAGCGTCTGCTCTTTGTTACAATGGGCTTGCAGTCTGGGGTCAGGTTCTCAAATAATGATGGAGGGGGTATGCAGAAGATAGAGAGACTGCAGGTGGGGGCTGGCTGCTGGTGGGGGGGGGGTCCGTAAGTTGGGGGCTGTATTCCGTTATGGGCAGCTGTGATCCTCCAAACGCCATCATCACACTCCTGAACTGGCTTTGGAAGTCTAGACCCATGAGGATCGGCTTGCAGAGCCCCCCCCCCCCCACCCCCACCGTCAATGACGCAATACAATACCTGCAGATCTTAGCAGATTGGTTCTTTGTGGCCATTGAGATCGTGTCGCTCGTTGGTCTAACAGAGAGAGTTTGTTGGCAGTGTCTGGATGGATGAAGCTCTCTGTGCTCCCACTGTCAAACAGGCAGTTAGTTCTTTTCCCGTTTACCTCAATCTCCATCATCAAGTGAACGATCGCGTGAGGGCTGCCTTGGTTCAGTATGATGGATGCCAGAACTGGTTCATCATCGCTGTTGAAGGGGTGGCCCGATCAGTAAGATGGCGGCCTCCATGTTAACCACATGGTCATACTGGGCGAGGAAGAGGAAGAAAGCAGAAGTGACGTCGTCCAGGAGGAGGCAGAAGGCAGAAGTGACATCATCCAGGAAGGTGGAAGTGATGTCCGGTAAGGTGGCAACTCCCAGGTTGCAAACACGGTCGAGCCGTTCAGGACCAGCAATGATGTCATGGTCAATGGCCCCTCAGGGGTGCGCACGGCACTGCTTGATCAGGAGGGTTTGGACTTACAAACTCGCTGATAATGACATCTCTTCCCACACCCCGAGCAGGTGGCATCCTTTGCCGTGCAGAGATGTCGGGGGTGCTTCAGCTGGCCACAGAAGTAGCACTACAGGTACTCGATTACAGGTACTCCTTGCACAGAGGCAGTCTGTGACACCAAATCCCAAAATGGCGGCACCCACAGCCCGCACGTGGAGGACATGTTTTTACCAGCATTGCGTTGGGCTGCATCGAGTGTCTTAGCAAGCTGGAGTGCTCTCTTCAGACGCAGCCTGTCCTCCTCAAGCAGTCGCTGACAAACAGGCATCCCAAATCAACTCCTCCACACACAGGTCTGCAGAGACCAGGGTCGAAATATTGCCCCTGCAAACTCTCCCCAGGTCGTGCAAGGCTTGAAATAATTTGTCCATGGACTCTCCGGGCAGCTGTTTCTTTGAGGCCAGGAGGTGTCGTGAGTAAACTTTGTTCATTTGGGGTCAGTAGAGGTTGCGGAGTTCAGTCATTGCAGCTAGGTAGGTCGCGCAGGTTCTGATCGCCTGGTACGATTGGCGGCTGACTCTCACTCGCAGGACCTTGAGCCTCTTTTCATTTGAGTCCACAAGGTCCATTGACTTCCAGAAAGTTCGAGAAGCGCTCAATCCGCTGCTCGTACTGTTCAGCAGCTCCAGGCGTCTGTGGATTGATGTCTAGCTTGTTGGATCACAGCAGTTTGTCCATTCCATGTGGGAATCAAAGTGTATTAAATTGATACGCTCTATCAATAACTCCAAAGAGAGTGAGTGAGAAACGTTAGGCTTTAATACACTTTAGATTGGAGCTGGCCCGATTCCATGTGCTCAAATGAAGGACGGGGGAGGAAGATCGACCTTTAGGGCCGGGTCACAAGGGGAGGAGTTACTAGGGAGTGACTCATCAGCTACCCATGCACAGGGCCATGGACCAGAAATTGTACTTTTTTTAATGTGGTCCGTAGGAGAGAAATACGGAAGAAACCAACTAAACTTGGCTGCTTGACAAGGAAGAGGGCTCATAAATATTGTGCAGAGTCCTAAGAGGGAAAGAGGCAAAAAAAGGTTGAGAATGGCTGCTCGAGTGTGTGAAATTCTACTCTGGAGAAAAGATTTTGTCCACCCTGTCAATGCCTCTTACAACTTTATAAACATCTATCAGGTTTCACCTCAAATCCAGAGAAAACAACCCAACCTCTCCCCATAGCTCATACCCTCTCATCCAGGCAGCATCCTGGTAAACATCAGAATCAGAATTTATTGTTGACAACAAATCATGTAATTCATTGTTTTGCGCCACCTTACATAAATAAATAAAAGTACTCTGCAAAAAGTCTAAGCAAGGCAGTGTCTGGTTTACTGATCATTCAGGAAATTGACGGCAGTGGGTAAGAAGCAGTCCTTGTGCAATTGAGTGCTCGTCTTCAGGCTCCTGTACCTTTTCCCCTGATGGTAGCAGAGTGAAGAGGGTGGTGGGGTTCTTTGAGGATAGAGGTTTTTTTTTAAGACACCTCATCTAGTCGTCCTCGATGGAGTGGTCTGGTGCCTGTGATGTTGCAGGCCGAGTTAACAACCCTCTGGAGTATTTTATTGTCCTGAGTGTTTTACCCTTCTGTACCCTTTCCAAAGCCTCCACGTCCTTGCTGCAATAAATAGCTGACAATTTTCATATTGCTGCTGTGGGTTTATGTTGTTCAGATTTTAGCAGCGATTAGTGACAGAGCTCCTGCTATTTGATATAAAAGAATGTATTATATTTCCCTGTGATGTAAAAGAGGTCATTTGGCCCATCAGATCTCTGCTAGCCACAGAGTTACATTGGACAATGAATATTTTGCTCCCTGAACAGTTTTGGGTGTATTTTGTAGATTTAAAAGTGCTGATCACAAACCACAGCAGCAGACCAGTGAGGGACTCAGTGGCTGAGGGACCCACACAGGCTGCAGGTGACTTAGGGTGACAGGAGACTGCTGGAGACTGCTGCAATGGGAACCATGTAACAGAACTGAGATTCAAGAGGGCATTGAGGGAAAGAAGGGCTCCCAAAGGGCCTCAGGTGCTGAAGTCTTCCTGATCGCGTCAGAGGTTGGATCTGAAACTCAGGTTGCTGATGGATCCACGAACACTCAGTGTCTCTGAAGGGACTTTCTTTTGCTTCTCTTTCTCTCATACTGTTAGGGGAGAAAAGCAATACTAATGGTGATTCTTTGCCTCACGGCAATTTCACACAATATTACAGGTTCTGCAATATTACATGACAATAAAGGAATCGTGTGTGTGTGTGTAGGTGTGTGTGTGTTTGTTGTCATGCACATTAAGTACAATGTACAGATGCGGGAAAGCAGGGAATCGAGAAGACCAAAAGGGGCTCTGAAATATCCCTAGTTTTTTATACATATAGATAGCAAGAGAGAGGACTACTCAGTCAGGAGGGAATTGATGTCTGGAACCAAAGGAATTGGGCAAGGTACCCAGTGAGTTATCGGTATTCACTGAGGAGAAGGAGACCGTGAGAGCAGTATGGGGTTTATTAATACTAGGGCCTATGGATATCGAGGAGAAGTTTAGCACAACACTATTCCAGCACCAGTGATGCAGGTTCGAATCCCGTGCTATCTGTGAGGAGTCTGTACTTTCACCCTGTATTTACATGGATTTCCTCCAGGTGTTCAGGTGTCCTCCCACCCTTCAAAAATGTATGGGGTGTGATAGTACAGATTCTATCACCAATGTGTATAGGTACAGAGGGTCGTGTAGGATGACTGGGATTGGCTGAGAGTGTAGCCACACCTACTGGCAGGTCTTCAAGGATTGCTCCGAGCCAGACCAGGTCATTCTGGACTGGTCGACCTACTTGTGATAGGCTCCAGTCTTTTAGTTAATAAAAGCCTTGGTTTGGATCAACAAGTCTTTGGTTCTTTCGACACGCACTACACGGGGGTTGTACGTTAATTGGTGTATTTTGGCGGGAAGGGCTCATGAGCCTGTTACCCTGCCATGAACCCAAACTTATTAAAATTCCCAGGGCCTGATGGGATCGATCCGAAGTTATTAGGAGAGGAGACTGGTGAGGCCAGGCCTGAGAGCCTCGTGCTCCCGGGCACGCAAACCCTCCAAACCTTCGTAATCACACGGGGCAGGAGGGACGAGGACAAGAGGGCCCAACTCCAGGGCGTCCGCTTAAGAACAGAGAGGAATTTCCTTCGCCAGAGGGCGGTGAATCTGTGGAATGTGTTGCCACGGGCAATAAAGCATCTCACAAACCAGACTGAGTTTTCGAGGAGGTGGGGGCGGCGGTGATGATGGATGAGGAGAAGGGAGCTGATGCCCACATGGCATTCAGTCAGGCATTTGTTGATGAACCAGGTGATGGGGAGGAGGCGGGGCAGTGGGGCGAAGTGGGACAATGGACCAGCTCCTGAATGAATGGCGGGGTAGACTCGATGGGCTGAAGGGCCCATTTCCGCTCCTGGACTGAAAAATGCATTCTCAAACCCCCCCCCCCCCCCCAGCTGAAAATACACACAAACCGCACGGTTTGTCAGCGCATCGTCAACACGCCCCAGAAGCTGCCCGGAGCGCGGCGTCCCTCGGGTCCAGGGGCGGGACCCCGGGCGATCCCACCCCTCCTCAATCCTTCGGCGAGAACGAGGAAGTGGGAGAAGAGCGGCTCGCAGACCCCACCTCGGCATTGAAAGCGGAGCGAGAAGTGACTCCCGGCCAGGGAAGGCGGAGAGGGGGCAGCTTGTGTTCCCGGGACCCCCCCATCGCCCTGCAGCCCTGCCGAGTCCGTCTCTCCGTTAACCAGGGGCATCGAGTGAAGATTTACAAAGAAACTCGGAAAAGGGGTCTCGCCCCCCACTCCTGGACTTCCTTCAAGCGGAAGGAATCCCGGACCGAGCGTAAAACGAAGCGGCTGCGAGTAGGAAGAGGACGAACTGGCAGGGCGGTGGGGTGACTGGAGCGTGTTGGGGAGCCCCTAACTATCACCCCATTCCATCGGGACAGATCGTGTGCTTCCCGAAGACGCTGAAGGCCGGCCCGCCGTGAGAGGGGGGCATTTCAGCCAGGAGGTGAGCTCCATCGGCACAGGGCTGTCTTTCTCATGAGTGCTCCTGGGCAGCGAGGAGTGGGGGGGGGGGGGAAGGTGCGGACGGACATGCCAGCGAAGGGTGGGTTACGCAGGGCAGGGGCACTGCTTCCATTCAGCGACCGGGTGCCTGAGGGTGCGTGAAGCCGGGTCAGAGGGAGGGTGGGAAAGGGGGGGCTTTCTTGTGGCAGAGAAACTGTGCCTACTTCCTGCTGGGAAGCCTTGTCGAGCAGAGGTGTTAAGTTTGCTTGTAGATTTTGGAATGTTCTCAGCAATCAATCCTGGCAGTGATGTTAACCTCCTTTCTGTTCCTCTTCTCCCTCCCCATTCACCCCCTTTCCCTGTCTCCCTTTCCCCACTGACAAATTTTCTGCTTCCCCTTTCCCCTGCCGACCCCCCCCCTTTCTGCTCCCCCTTCCCTCTTCGTCGACCTGCTTTCTGATCCCGACCCCCGTTCCCCCCCCGCCGACCCGCTTTCTGCTCCCCCTTTCTCCCCGCCGACCCGCTTTCTTCTCCCTCTTTCCCCCCACCAGCCCTCTTTTCTGCTCCTCCATTTCCCCCCGCCGACCCGCTTTCTGCTCCCCCTTTCTCCCCGCCGACCCGCTTTCTGCTCCCCCTTTCTCCCCGCCGACCCGCTTTCTTCTCCCTCTTTCCCCCCACCAGCCCTCTTTCTGCTCCTCCATTTCCCCCCGCCGACCCGCTTTCTGCTCCCCCTTTCTCCCCGCCGACCCGCTTTCTGCTCCCCCTTTCTCCCCGCCAACCCGCTTTCTGCTCGCCCTTTCCCCCCCCCCCCCCCGCGGGCCCTCTTTCTGCTCCCCCTTTCCCCCCGCCGGCCCGCTTTCTGCTCCTCCTTCCCCCCTAATTATTGTGTGATACACAAACAGTCTGGAGAAACTCAGCAGGTCATATTGCATCTTTCAGATGTTAAGGGTAACCAATGTTTCGGGCCTGGACCTTCTGTCGGATTTACATTGTGGAATAGGGTGAAAGAGATCAGCACAACGTTGTGGGCTGAAGGGCCTGCACTGCAATATTCTATGTTTGCTCCCTCTGAGTTGCTACATTTTCCTACCATCCCAGGTAGCCTTAGGGCAATGTGAGCTTAGATGCTGCCAATCTGAGCAAGTGCTGTGTTTGAGGCTAGGGATGCCAAGATGAGTTGAAGCAAGCTCTTGCTTACAAAAAGAGCTGGTCATTTGTGGGAAGTATAGGTGGGAGCAATCAACTTCATGTCTTCACCCTAGCGATCAGTGGAAATTCTGCCTGTGTCTCGCAGGAAAAAGAATCTCGGTGTTGTATGTACTCTGGGAACAAATTTGAAGCTGACCTGTCTCGGATGTTTTTGACGTCTCGTCATGGAACAAGTTTAAACCCAGGTGGTCCTTGTCTGTCAGTGAAATGTGGGGCTTTGGAAGGCAGGTCATGGCTCTTCCTTGCTCCTTCCAGAATCAGGGTTGTAGAGTCTTGCAGCGCGGAAGCAGGCCCTGTGGCCAAACTTGCCCGTGTTGACTAAATTTTCCACCCAAGCTCATTGGATTTGCCTGGATTCAGCCCATATCCCTCGAAACCTTTTCTATCCATTTATCTTCTTGATGACGCCACACCCCAAACCCTCATCCATGATTTCACCCACCTCTGGACTCTTGTTCTTCCCTCAGTGTTACTCACTCCACTATTGATGGGTCTTCCCTTCAGTTTGACCCCAGATTGGCCCCCCCTCACTCTCTCTGCCTTTCTCTCCTCCTTTGAGATGTTCCCCAACACTTAACCCAAGCTTTCCCTTGAGGGGAAGTCATAAAGCACCTTCGTATATATAAGTTGCTGCAGGAATTCAATGCAGGGGTTAAGTTTGTCTTTGGAGCAGCCTGTGGCCTCGAACCTCTGACAGCTCTCAAAGACCCAGGTTGGTGCTTCCCAATCATCTTCCTTTGGAGCTAACGTCAAACCTTGTATTGCATCTTGACACTTTGCAGCCAGGCGGCATTAATTTAGTCGTACAGCAACCGACCCTCACAAGTCACGAGCCTTGGCCACCCAATTAACCTACAACCCCCAGTATGTTTTGAAGGGTGAGGGGGAAACCGGAGCTCCTGGATGAAACCCATGCAGACACGGGGAGAACTCCTTAAAGACAGCGCCAAATTCGAACCCCAGTCTCAATTACTGGTGCTACAACAGCATTGCACTAACTGCTACACTAAATGTATCCATCGACTTCTCCATTTTCTGCTAACCCTCTCCCCTTCTCTTTCTCTTTTCCCTACCCCTCTATCTTCTATCCTCCAGCTTCCCTCTCCATTCAGAAAGCTATCCCCTCTCCCCATCACTTCTTAACTTTTTTTCTCTTCCACCTTTTCTGGTATATCTACCTATGGCCACTCACCTGTGACCCTGTCCCCCTGCCTCCCTCCTGATTTTTTTTTTCTCATTCCTTTGGGAAGAGTTCAGGACCGAAGCATTGCTTACCCTTTACTTCCCATGGATACTGTCAAGTTTCTCCAGCATGTTTGTATATTGAAATTGTTATGGGCCCAGAGGACCCCAAAACCCAGCAGCAATAGATATTCACCAAGACAAATGGTTACTTAAACAAAAGTTACTTTTAATTATCTTTAAACATAAAAACAGGGTCAAACTAACTTATTACTATTAACTTAATCCCCTTCAAATTCTAAGCTCACGTATATGTAATGTGTATATCAGTTTAGAAAAGTTCTTTGATTCACAGTCCAATCTCATTTCTCATTCTTACAAGTTCACTGGTTGCAGGCTATTCTTATACTGTGCACAGAATTTAACATTTATGAATCTTCATCAGACTTTGGTGCTTGAAAGGTAAATGGTTACTGCTCAGGAAGGTTCTTGTTGGTTTTCAGAGAGAGATTTGTGCTCGTTGGACACAAACTGATCTCTTCCGATCAGCCACTTCAGTGTCTTGCTGAAGAAACTTGCCCCATCAGGGTTTTTCAGATAATAACCTCTTTCTTTCAGGTCACCACAGAGTTCCTTTTTGTTTCACTTACTTCAATTGAAACATTAGGCAGCCAGTCCTCTCCTCTTGTATGAACCACAAGGGCTTTGGCCAGGCTGAACTAAGAACTCACGACCCATCTTCAAAACCCGTCATAACCCGTCCCAGCTGCTGCTGCTGGACTGTAGAACTGAACTCTCTCTTTCTCTCTCTCAGAGAAAACCACCTGACCCTCTTAGAACAGCAAACTGCATTCAGACAGACTGCAGCACCGGACCCAATCTTCTGAATCTGTCCATCTGTTGCTTTTCAAAACAATAATCCATTACTCCACAGCAGGTCCATTTAACACCTACTTGTGAAGCCCGTATAGGCCTTCTTTAAAGTTTTTGCAAAGGGGCCTGGACTGTCTGGCTTGAGCAGAGTTCCAGCATTTTAAAAGAGATCTGTTTTGGAGTGTTTGCATCTTTTTGTGACCTACACTTAAAAAGCTTGCCACAATTTATCTCCTTTAAAACCTATACAATATAAAATTTAACCTAATCTGTCACAAAATCATCTTCCTTATTCTGTGGTTGGTTGCTGCCCTGCCTTGTTTGGGCTCTGAGCCTCGCTTCCTATCGAGGAATTGTTTGCACTATAATAATCTGAGAGGTAAAAACACAGTAACTGCTGAAGGAACTTGCAACGTCTATAGGAGATAAAGATGTATCACCAATGTTTCGTTCCTGAGCCCTTCCTCAAGCGTTCAGGACCAAAACGTAGGTAATATTTATCTTCACCTTCTATGGATGCTGCGAGACCCCCTGAGTTCCTCCAGCATTTCTGTGTTATTAATGCAATCACAGCATCTGCAGACTGGCGTGTTCACAATAATTTGAGAGGGTTTCTGACATTGAATAGCCGCAACCTTAGAACTGAAAGAAAGACCATCCAGGAAACAATTAAAATTTTCAGTATCAATGTCAAGGCTGGTATTTATTGCCCTTGAGAAGGAAGGAGTAAGTCACCTTCTAGCACCGCTGTAACCCTCACATCAGGGAACAGGACCATCCATCTGGCCTGTCGAGCCCGCTGAATCACGGCTGATCTGACCATTGAATCACCTCTGCCTACGTGCCAGTTTCCCCTCATCCTTAATTCCCCTACACAGCAAAAACCTGTCTGTGTCTTAAATATTTAATGAGGCAGCCTCTGCTGCTCCCTTTGCCAGGGAATTCCACAAATTCATTGCTCTCTGGGAGAAACTGTTCCTGCCCATCTCCATCCTAAACCTACTTCCTTCAAATCTTGAGACGATGTCCTCCATTTCTCGTCTCGCGTACCAGTGGAATCAGCTTTTCTGTTTCCATCTTGTCTGTTCCCTTCATAATTTTGCATGTTTCTGAGCTTCCCCCCCCCTCATTCTTCTGAGTTCCAGGTGACTCAATCTTTCCCCGCAAACTAACCTCATCTTCCTGAACCATCCCAATAAACTTCCACATCACCTCTAATGCCAGTCTCAAGTAAGGAGAGCAGAACTGCACAGAGTGTGGCCTCACCATAGTGTTCTTGCATTTTAAATGAGATCTGCTTTGTGAAGTATTCATGTTTGTTTGTGACCTACAGTACTCCTACTATCTATCTCCTCCAAAAACATATCTATATGCACCCACCAACCGGGCGGCACTAACTAACTTCTCCAGTTTCTGTTAACCCCCTTCCCTGAGTTTTTCTCTTTCCATATCCTGTGTGGTTTCCTCCAGCTTCCCACTGCCCACTATTTTTCTCTTCTAACCTTCTACTGATATCCACCTATGACCTCTTACCTGCTGGCCTGAGCTCCTACCCCAACCCTACACCATTTTATTCAGGTGCCTGTCTGCTATTTGCTCACACCTTGATGATGAGCTTAGGCCCTAAATGTTGGTAATGCTTCCTATCGACACTGCGGGACTTGATGAGGACCTCCAGAACTTTTCTGTTCTCCACTACAAGCACAATGTCTGCACCGTTTCCTATTTAACTGTTGAGTATAGCGGGCCAAGTGGGCACATCGTGTGGTATTCTGAACTGTCGCCGGTGTGGCTCACCAGTGGATGTGTGGAGCTGTGGGCCGGGTCACTCTGTACTCGCCTGAGCAATGGACCGCGTACACGTGGTGCTGCGTGATGAGTAGCGGCACACTGGACTTCTATGCCTCTTTGTAGAGGGCACGGGGCTCCCACCGTGTTTACTTTAAACACGCCAGCCCTGCAGATTGGCGGAAAGCACATGGAGACATCAATTTCCCTCCGTCCCGCCCCAAGTCCTGTTGAGCTCGGACCGGGAGGGATAGGAAAGGAGGAGCAAACTGAAATAAACAGTCTTTGCTGACTAACCTTGTTTATATGCGTTCATTTAGTAGCTCAACCGGAATAGTCGCTACATGACCATGTTTTAACATTTAAAAAAAAATGTTGGCACACAGCACAGTAACAAGCCCTTTCAGCTCACGAGCCCGTGCCACCCACCGGTACGTTTTTGAAAGGTGGGAGAAAATCTGAGCCCCCAGGGGAAAACCCAGGCAGACTCAGGGAGTATGTACAAACAGCATAGGATTTGATTCCGGGACACTGGCATGGTAACAGCATTGCACTTAACTGCTGCACTAACCTTGTTGGAGAAGCTGGTTCAATGCCCATGCATTCGGCCTATCTAGATTCCTCTGAACCTTGCCTATCATTAACCTGTCCAAATGATTTTTGAAGATTAAAGTTGTTCAAGCTTATTATCATCTGACTGTACATATACAACCTGACATGTACAACACATTTCTCTGGAATAAGCAAGACACAACATGTAATAATTACATATTTATAAAAATATAATTTAAAATAAATAAATATGCATCCATTCTGAATATCAACGCACTTCTGAATGACATTTTGGAAAGTTTTTATTTGGTTAAGAGTCAAAGGCACAGAGACGATACCATAGAGCAACACATCAACAGGCTCGACAGTGCACAATGTCCACCCTGAATGTGATGAACCTACTTGACCTGCATTTGTATTGTTTGTTGATATGTTTGTGTTTATGTCTGTTTGTGTATCTGTGTGTTTTGCACTGAGGACTGGAGATCGTTGTTCCATTGTGTTGTACATTTAGATGACAATAAACTCAACTATGTCCAAATTAAACTAAAATTCTGCTGCCTGCACGTGATCCATGACCCTCTATTCCCTGCATTTTCATGTCTGTCCATAACAGGTTTTCAAACTTTCTCTTTCCACTCACATCCCACTTTATGTAATCCCTATGCCATCAGTGCTCTGTGATCAGTAAGGGATTGCTTAAGGTGGGATGTGGGTGAAAAGAGAAAGTTTGAAAACCACTGTTTTAATTGTCCCTCATGGACTCGTTATGTGCAGGGTTTCAGAACTCCAAAGGAAATGGGCCAATGACAATTTTTCTCAAGCAAAATATTTTGGTAACAATTGGGTCTAGAACAGTGGTTCTCAACCTTCCCTTCCCATTCACACCCCATCTTAAGCAATCCCTTACTAATCACAGAGCATCGATGTCATAAGAATGACTTAAAGTGGGATGTGAGTGGAAAGAGAAAGGTTGAGAACCATTGGTCTAAAAGCCTTACAAAATAGACCATAAATCTTAGGAGCAGAGTTAGTCCATTGGGCCTGTCGAGTCTGCTCTGACATCCAAGTCATGACTGTATTCTTCCTTTCAACCCCCATTCTCTTGCCTTCTCCCTGTAACCTTTAACACCCTGGCTAATCAAGAACCTGTCAACTGCCGCCTTAAATCCACCTGAGGACTTGGCCAAGACTACCGTCTGTGGTAATGAATTTCACAAATTCACCACCCTCTGGCTGAAGACCATTCTCCTCCTCTCCTTTCCAAATTGGAGTCCGTTCATTCGGAGGCTGTGCCCTCTGCTCCCAGACTCTCCCTGCACTTCCATCTACTCCTACTGTTGTGTCTGATCCACTACCATCCCTGGCAAATACACCAAAATTATTTTTGCTGCAGCCAGACAGAGGTACACACGATGCACCAACAACACCAGTACAAATGAAATTGCCATGATATGCTAAGACAGAAAAAACGATTAAAAGGAAAGATAAATATTTGCAGTTACCTAAGTGTAAGAAATACAACTGAGGTTTCAATCGTGCTGGCAGGTTTTTTGATGGCCCTGGTGTAGATCAGGATTTGGATAGTACAGGGAGGTTCAAGAGCCTGATGGCTGCTGGAAAGCTGAAGCTATTGCTTATACACAGCGAGTGCTGGGTGTCTGAAATACATTGCCAGGACTGGTGGTGAATGCTGGGACAATAGAGAGATCTAAAAGACTCTTAGATGGGTACATGGATGCAAGAAAAGTAGAGGGTTTTGGGGGTGGCAGGGGGGAGAGGGAAGGATTAGATCAGTGGTTCTCAAACTTTTTCTTTCCACTCACACACCACTTTAAGTAATCCCTATGCCATTGGTGCTCTGTGGTGAGTAAGGGGTTGCTTCAGGTGGGATGTGGGTGGAAAGAAAAAGTTTGAAAACCACTTTTAATCATATCTCATGGACTCGTTATGTGCAGGGTTTCAGAACTCCAAAGGAAATGGGCCAATGACCATTTTTATCAACCAAAATATTTCAGTAACTATTGGGTCCAGGGCAGTGATTCTTAACCTTCCCTTCCCACCCACATATCACCTTAAGCAATCCCTTACTCATCACAGAGCACCAATGGTATCTTTTCTTTTCTTTTCTTTTGGATTGGCTTCGCGGACGAAGATTTATGGAGGGGGTAAAAGTCCACGTCAGCTGCAGGCTCGTTTGTGGCTGACAAGTCCGATGCGGGACAGGCAGACACGGTTGCAGCGGCTGCAGGGGAAAAATGGTTGGTTGGGGTTGGGTTTTTCCTCCTTTGCCTTTTGTCAGTGAGGTGGGCTCTGCGGTCTTTAGGACGTGGACCTGTCCTCGGGCCTGCGCAAAGGAGCTTTTAGGTGGAGTGCAGTGCGCGCAGTTCTGGCCCCACCCTTTACACCCATGGTTCGTGTGCCGTGGCCAAGCGAGCTGGGACGTGGCAGCGAGGTCCTTGGGTCGTAGGTTTTATATCGGAGTGGCCTTCTCCAATACCAATGGTATAGGGAATACTTAAAGTGGGACGTGAATGGAAAGAAAAAGGTTGAGAACCTCTGGATTAGATTGTCGACTAGATTTACATAGATTGGCACAACATTGTGCCAGTTCCGTGCTGTACTGCTCTCTGTTCGTTTTACAGGACCACACCATTCTGCCCCCCTTTCCCCTGCCCTACTCCTGCTCCCTGTAATTACATGTATTCAGCAGTTTTGTCTGCCCAGTTAATCCAACTCACCTTTGACATCTGGTGCATCTATGTAAGTGGTGATGCTGGAGTGACCTTGAGCTGCCTGCTCCCTCAAACTGTGCTGAGCTGTTGGTTTCTGAATGGAGCTGACAATTACACCAGGGAACCACTGTGAGTTTGAATCTCCACCTTTGCTAGCCCTTTGGCATTAGACTAGAGTTTCTGGGACCCTGCTCTGATGTTTAGTTGTTTGTACCCAGGATCTGGGTGTCTTGGCTGAGGCTGGTCATTATTACCCATTGGTCTTGAGAAGACGGTGGTGACCCCTCTGCTGAGGATGCTCCCTCAGTGTGGTCGAGACACAGTGGCCCAACGGGTAGAGACCCGGTTTCATTCCTGACGTTGGTCGCTGACCGTTTGGCGTTTTCACAGTCCCATGTAACCGTATGGGTTTCCCCAGGGTGTCTTAGTGACATGGTGGGGGGGGTAGATTAATTGCTTTGAGAATTGCCCCCAAGCAAGCACTTGAATCTGGAAAAGGGGTGGGGGGGGGGGGAGTGGATAAGATTGTGCAGAGAACTGGTTGGAAGGAAAATCATTGACCTTTTTTGCTCTGTGCAGCAGTATAGAGGCCTGAAGTGGACCTTTCTACAGTGCAGAGGGAGAGTGCCAGGAGTTTGAGCTAGTGATGGTCAAGGCTAAGCCATACATTTCCAACTCAGGACGGTGTGTGACTCGGAGGGGAATCCGCAGGTGGTGGTGTTTCCCCTGCGTTCACTACCTTCCTCTTTCCTGGCGTCCACGGATTTTGGAGGTAGTGTCGTAGTCACCTGGGTCTGTTTGGTGAGAGGTTCCTGCCACTGGCACCGTCAGCGAGGGAGGCATGCAGTCAATGGGCTGCTTTGTCCTGGTAAAACTCGAGGTCCTTCAGAGCAGCACACACAGAGGTTGGCAAAGATTGGAGGAAATGAGACAGAAGCAGGGAGGTCCTGTGGGCACTGGGTGACCTGCCGAGTTTCTCCAGCTCTTCCAGTTTCATCCACTGACCGGTGAGACTTCAACCAGGGAGCGAACATAGCTTCAAGATTCGGGGGAGTAGATTTAGGATGGATTTGCAGAGAAACTGCTTCTCCAAGAGAGTAGTGAATCTGTGGAATTCTCTGTCCAAGGAAGTAGTAGAGACCGCCTCATTAAATAGATTTAAGGAGATTTTTGAATAGCAGGGGAATTAGGGGATCAGGTGGAGTTGAGTCCAGGCCTAGATCAGCCATGATCTTATCTCTGCCATTGAATATGATCATAGCTGATCTGCCCCAGGCTTCATCTCCCCTTCTGTGCCAGTTCCCATTACCCTCAATTCCAAGATCTTTCCAAAAAAAAATCCTCTCTGACTGCTGCTCCACCCACTGGAGTAGAGATCTTGAGAGATTCAGCACCCTCTATCAGATGTTCCCACATATCTTCATTTTAAATGACCACCCCCCCAATCTTGTAAATGAGTCGACTCATTTGTGACTCACCCTCAAGTGGAAACATTTCTACAACTACTCTCTTGTACCTCCTGGGATCTTGGAAGTTTCACCCCATATTCTTCAAAACTCTGAACAATGTCAGTCCAATTTCTATGAAGAAGACACACCACTGCTCCTGCTTTCTAAGGAGTTGGAGGAGATTCATGTTGTTGAACACCCTTTCAAACTTTGACAGGTCTATTGCGGAAGTTTGGAGACTTGAGTGCCCAGGAACGCAGAAGGCTGTAGAAAGTGGCACAACTTTCCAAGTCCATCACAGGCACCCACCTCCCATCCATTGAAGACACTTGCGTGAGATGCTGCCTCAAGAAGGAAGTAACATTATAAAGAATCCCCATCACCCTGGACCCAACATCACTGTTACCTTCAGGCAGAAGGTACAGAAGCCTGAAGTCCAGCACCTCGAGGTTCAAGACCGTTTAATTCCATTTTCTGTCTCCTCAAGGTTCCTTTTATTATCATGTAAAAATAACAAAATATATAATTTTCATGATACAGGTCAACTTTTGCCTGCCGTAAACAGGCTCACCATGAGCATTACCTTGAGCCCCCTACAATAAGAGGAAGCGAAGCAAAAGAGAGTCCCTTCAGAGACGCTGATATCCATGGATTCACTTCCAGCGCTTATGCGGTCTCCTGTTCTATCTGTTGGCAACCAAGCACCAAATCCAAGCCTCTATATATCTTTCCGCACCTGAGGCCCTTCAGGAGCACTTCTTGCCGTCAGCACACTTAAACCTCAGAATCTTGAACCTCCCACCCAACTCCAGGACCACCAAGCATCTCTCTGAATTACTGAGTCAGAATATTTATGCATTTTGACCCACTGTGAATATTTACTATTTCTAATTTTTTTCCTCATCTTGCATTAATGTCTTTTTCTCGTGTGGTATGTATTTTGTGCAGCATGTAAGACTTAGATCACATCTGTACATCATACTCTGGTATATGACAATAGGGCGACACGGTTGACATAGCAGTTAGCACAACGCTGTTACAAAGCCAGCAATTGGGACCAGGTTTTGACTCCTGCACTGTCTGTAAGGAGTTTGCACGTTCTCCCCGTGTCTGCATGGGTTTTCCCTGAGGGCTCCGGTTTCCTCCAAAACATACCGGGTGTTGTAGGACAATTGGGTGGCACGGGCTCATGGGCCAAAAGGGCTCGTTAAGATTCTTTCTCTTTAAAAAAAACCTCATTCATTTACTCTACATCCTGCCAGAGTTTGACCTTCACACTTGTCTGGATTAAATTCCATCTGCCACAGCTCTGCCCAATTTATAAGCTGGTCTACATCCTGATGGATCTTTAAGCAATCTTTTTCATTATCCATGAAGATTGCTATCCACCTTGGGGAAGGCGATCAGGTGAAGTCGGTTATAGGGAGAATTGGAAGAAGGAGAGGATGATGGATTTGGGAAGAGCAGGCTGGCAGAGGATAAACCCAAGGAGCTAAAAGGACCGAGCACCAAAGACTGTGTGCAGAGACCTTGAGGGGGGGGGGGGTCCTTTATAAAATATCTCTGGAAAGCCACCAACTTATCAAAGGAGCTCTCACCCCAGTCATGGCAGCACAGTTGGCATAGCGGTTAGTGCAACGCTGTTATAGCACCAGTGATCAGGACCGTAGTTCAAATCCCATGCTGTCTGTAAGGAGTTTGTACATTCTCCCTGTGTCTGCAAGGGATTTCCTCCCATCCTTCAAAACTTATCGATGGTTGCAGGTTAATTGAGCGGCACAGGCTCGTGGGCCGGAAGGGCCTGTTACCGCGCTGTCTGTATTAGCATCTTTTCCACTGCCACATTGTCCCGGGAATTAACGGGGAATTCACCGATTAAGGGTCCAGTGGAAAAAGAAAACAGGCAGCACACCGACGTCAATTAACGCCATGTCACACCGGGGATTGACGGCCTCCACCCCAACTCGTATTCCTGGTGTCAGCTGACAAATAAACCAATGGAAAAAGGACACCAGAAAGTCGCCCATTTCCGGTTGAAGGTAGAGTGGAAAAGCAGTCAGTGTCCCAGTGGAAACAGCACAAACTGCTTCCTATCCCGGGACCCTCCACGGCCAATTAACTGGGATGCCAGTGGAAAAAGGGTTTATGTATGTTCTTGTTTCTCTCCCTCCTCCCCCACCATTCTGTCTGACAAGATGGATGAGATTGAAACACAGGCTTCCAGATTCAAGCACAATTTCTCTCGCTGTATAAGCCTCTTAAATCAAGATTCTGTTTGTTGTCGTGTACACATGATGCACAAAAATCTTTCTTTGCCCGGCAAAGGCAGACCGAGTAACCCAACACCGTTATTAAATGAAGCACAGTTAGCGGATGCTGATACAACACTAGCGACTCGTTCAAATCTGGCGTTGTCCATTAGGAGTTTGAATGTTCTCCTCGTGTCTGCGTGGGTTTGCTGCGGGTGCTCCGATTTCCACCCTCTGTTCAAAAATGTCCTTTGCCATGGATAGAAGTGAGCCCTAAAATCCATCAGGGCTAAACATGATATGGAGATTATAAACATTCATTTTCAGACAGTTGTCAGGAAGGGAATGAAGCCTTAAGATGTATGAGCAAAATTAGGCCATTCAACCCATCGAGGCTGCCCCGCCAATCATATCACGGCTGATGTATTTTGCCTCTCAACCTCATTCTCCAGCCTTCTTCCTGTAACCTTTGAAACCCTTACTAACCAAGAAGCTATCAACGTCCGCCTCTTTTTAAAATATATATGTGTGTGTATATAATGAGTTGGTGTCCACGGCCTCACAGATCCCACAGATGTACCAGGCTCTGGCTGGGTTCATGATTTCACCAGGGGATGAGGAAAGGAGGGATGGGCCATGAGATAGGTGCTGATCTTGAGACAGGAGTGGATGTCCTATTTAGAATATAGCATGGTAAAATAGTAGAGATAGGTGATTCAACCCATTGTTCTGACCAGCCATTCAAACCAGAGTGAAGCTGGAGTGACTCAGCATCCACAGGCTATGGGTGAGGGTAAACCTGACCCAGTTATATAAAATTAATATTGCTTACTGTCTTGCTATCCAGACAAGTTAACTCAGAATTAAATCCAGCAGGTAATGCAAAAATAAAACAAATGTATACAGTACGGCGTTCCAGCGAGTCACGGAGTATGGCGTTCCAGTGAATGGCAGAGTGCGGCATGTAGGGAAAAGTACAGTTAAACAATACAGGGACGCCCTCTTTTACCAGTGAGAGGTCGATTTAAGAGTGTGATATCAGCAGGAAAAAAACTCCTTGAATCTGGAGGTTGGTGTTTTCAAATGCCGGCAGTCTCTGCCCTATGTGAGGGCGGAGGGGAGAAGAGAGGGTGACCAGGGTGGGTCCTTTGGTATGTTGGTAGATCTCCCAAAGCAGCAGGAGGACTAGAACGAGGTCAAGGGAGATGGGGTGTGTGTTTGATGGCCAAAACTGCGTTCGCAACCCTCTGCACTTTCTTAGGGTCTAGGGAAGAGCAGTTTCCAAAGGAATTATTTCCCCCAAAACAGGCCTATCCAAAACCAGAAGCCAGATTTAAGGTTGGGGGTGTTAGAGGGGATCTGAGGAAATTTCTTTCCAAACCCGGAATATTTTTGGAAACTCAAATGTGGTGGCTGAAACTCATTTAAAAAGTATCCATCGGGACGAGCATTAGAATCTCCAAAGCAGAGAAGACCTCTGGCCTAACACTGGTAAATGGTATTTGTACAGGCTCAATTTCAACATGCAAGAAAAATTTGGATGGTCACTTGAATGGGAGGGGTAGGGAGGGATGTGTTCTGGATGAGATCAATTGGATTGGGCTGAAGAATAGTTCAGCATGGGCTTCTTGGACCAAAGGGCCTGTTTCTGTGCTGTAGTGTTCAATGGTTCCACAGACAATTACTTGAGGACCAGCATGGAAATGATGGGCCAAAGGGCCTGGTTATTGATGATACACAAAAGTGCTGGAGAAATTCAGCATCCATAGGTGGCAAAGATGTATAATCAATGTTTCAATCCTGAGCTCTTTTTGAAGGTATGAGCAAAAAGCTGGCGGGCGCTTGTATTAAAAGGCTGGGGGAGGAGGGAAGAAAGGGTGGCGGGCGGAAAGGAGCCATAGGTAGACAGGAAAAGGAAGGCAGCAGAGAAAAGCTGAGAACTGATCGGGGGAGCGGAGTGGGTCTTTGAATGGAAAGCTGGAGAAAAGGGAACAGAGGATAGGGAAAGAGAGAGATGGGGTGAAGACTAATGGATCGAGGGAGGGGATAGGTTTCTAATTGTTGATCAGGGGAAGTGGTTAGCGTAGGGGTTAGTGCAGCACCTATAAAGTGCCAGCGATTGGGTCCGGGCTTGGGTTCAAATCCTGCGCTGTCTGTCAGGAGTTTGTACATTCTCCCCGTCTCCGTGTGGGTTTCTTCTGGGGGCTCCGGTTTCCTCCCACCCTTCAAAAACATATCGGGGTGTAGGTTTATAGGGTGTAAATTGGGTGGCACAGACTTGTAGGCCTGAATTGGCCTGTTACTGTGCTGCATGTCTAAATTTAAAAACCTACAAATAGACACATATATGCATTTCCCCTGATTAGCATGCTTAATGCCTCCTTGTTTTGCATAATAATTGGAGCATTACAACTTAATTGAAGATCATAATTGTAGAGTGTTAAAATGTGAGGGAAAGATTATTTCTAATTGCTGGGGTGTAGAGAAGGATTTGATGGAATATATTTATAGGCTTATAATTCCTATCTCATCAGTTTTTTTATTCTTTCCGCTTTGCAGGAATTGTGAAAATGAGTGATTCAATGAGGCTAAAAATTCCACTATTCCCATCCCTCTCTTGCTGTGAATATTGGGACTCTGACATCATGTGGCTTATTTAGTGCATTTGCAGATCTGCTGATTCTTCCTGAATAATAGGGGAGAACATCCTGTTTCAGAAGGATGCTCGTACACATACACACAATGCTCATTGTGTGTTGCTGTGCTGAGTGTCCACTGAAGGCCACAGTAGGCAGCTGGTGTTGCCTGGACACTGAGAGGGCAATTGTCCCAGGTAACGCACACCTCCCTATTCTTGTCGTCCTGGGAACTGTGGGGGATTACTGCTCTATAACACGGAAATGGATCAGCAGATGGCACGGAGTTTGGAGTTGTGGTGGACAGTGAGGAAGGCTTTCAATGCATGCAGGGGTATCTGGGCCAGCTGGAAAGATGGGCTGCAAAATGGGAGGAGGAATTGAATGAGGACAGGTGTGAGGTGTTGCATTTTGGATGTACAAACCAAAGTGGAGCATGCACAGTAAATGGTAAGGCACTGAAGAGTGAGGTAGAATGGAGGGATCTGGGAATATCGATACATAATTCCCTTAAACTGGCGTCACAGGTAGATAAGGGTCATAAAGAGAGCTTTTGGCACATTAGCTCACGGTAAATAAAATTTGGACAGGTAGATGTATGGTGGGATATGGACTGTGTATAGGTCAGTGGGACTAGGCAGAAAAATAGTTCAACACAGGCTAAAAGGGCCGAGGGGCTTTTTTTCTGTGCTATAATGTTCTATGGTGGTTTACTTCTTTCCACACTCATGCCTTTTGATAAGGGAAGCCAGAGGGAGTTTCAATAGCATGGAGTCATCCAGCAAGTAAGAGGTCTTTTGTCCCAGCTCATCTATGTCTCCATGTTGGCTTGTCCCATTTAGCTTGCATTTGATCCCTATCCTTCCAAGCCCTTCCTAACTGCGTCTGTCCAAATGTCCAATTGTACCCACTTCCATGGCTTCTGCTGGCACCTTGCTCTGGATCTAGACCACCTTCTGTAGAAAAGGTTAACTTGCAGATTCCTGTTCCTGCTCTCCTTAAATCTCTTTCTATAACTTCCGCTGCCCCGGAAAAGCAGCCAACATATTAAAAGGCTGGTCCCAGCCCCACCACTCTCTCTTCACCCCTCCCCCCTCCTCCAGTCAGGAAGAGGATTCACAAGGGTGAGATCACACTACCAGGTTATCCGAACTGACCTCCAAACAGTAAAATGATATTACCTTCGCTCTGTACCAACTGATCTCACTCTGTAACCCTGCACCTCTGTTACTGTGCCTTACTGTACAATGCATGGGATGTCTACTGGTATGCTTTGCAAAACAACCTCCATCATTGCATCTTGCTTGGTACGTATCAATAAACTTGAACTTGGGACATTGGTTCTAGAATGACTGTGAGCATTCACTTTTATCAATGCCTCTCATGTTCTTCTCTACCTCACACAGGACCTTCAGCCCATCAAGTCTATGCTGACCATTAAGCACCACATACTCTAAGTTAGGCCATCAATTGTTCATCTACCCTAATCCCATTCTCAACAATTCCCACCAAAATGTTTCTCCCATTCCTTTACACACTCGGGACAATTTGCAGCATCCAATTATTCTACCAACCTGCTTGTCTTTGGAGGAAACTGGTGCACTTGGGAGAAACCCAGGGAGAGTGTGCACACTCCAAGCAAACAGCGCCCGAGGTCAGGATTGAGCCCGCTGCGCCACTTGGAACTCTTTTAAATTTAGGTCTGGTCTTTTTTAACAGGGATAGGGCGTCTGTCTTCAGCAGAAGAAAGATCAGCAGCTAGAAGTGAGAGAAATGAGTTTATTGTCATACACATTGTACCATGTACATTATGCACTGAAATTCCTACACACTGCAGCCAGATACTTGTTTAAAAAAATCTGCAATAGTAATCCTTAAATTAAAAGGAGACAATAAATGCAAAAAGTAGACCGATTATAAATAATCAGTTATCATAATGCAAGAAAAAGAAAGTGGTGCGACAATAGTCCAGGTGCCGCCATTTTTGTGGCATGATCAGTGTTGAAGAATCTGATCAGTGTATCAAGTGAAATTTGTTCAAATTGCTTTTCGGCAATAGCTAGAAAATCTATTGCTATAACTTGTAAGTCGGATATTGACTTGGGACTGAAGAGAGCATGCAGAAGTTCGGAGCTGTATTCCACTTGAGAAAATTGGTTATAATTTAAGAGATAAATACATAATATTTTGGAAAATATGGTGCCAATATTTACAAAGTGTGGGTATTAATATTTAAATGAAGCTTGAACACTCCCATTCTCTTGTGGCTCTCCACGTATTAGAAGATACCGAAAAGTGAAGTACTCCTGTTGTGGTTCTCTTGTCCTGTTCTTTTTCTCTTGTGTTTGTAGGAGTTGGAGGGAGGATGGTGAGGGGTGGGGTTTAGGTGGTTTCTTCTCTTATTTTTTCTTTATCCTCTCTCTCTCTCTCTCTCTCTCTCTCTCTCTCTCTCTCTCTCTCTCTCTCTCTCATATATATATCTCACTCACACACACCTTGTGCATTTGGATTGAATTTGAAACATTATAAAATGTTTGTTTTTTGGTTTAAATCTTAAATAAAGTAGGTGTTGGAGAGAAACTGTCCTTGAACCTGGAGGTGTACCTCTTCAGGTTTCTGTACCTTCTGCCCAAAGGTAGCAGCGAGAAGAGGAATGTGACCAGGGTGATGGGGGAGATCCTTTGTGACATTGGCCACCTTCTTGAGGTGGCGCTTCATGCGGATGATACCCAAGAGCAAGAGATGGAGTTGCATCTTGAAGGGCAGTGTGTAAGGCTGTAAGGAATGAGTTTAGATTGGTCGCACAGCTTCTGTAGGATTTTGCAGAACCTCTCGGCCCTTCCCATCTCATTCATGGTTGTGTCTGGGGTTGACCTGGACGTCAGGCCGATTTCCCTCTCAGATCTCACCATCTGCCCATTCAATCTCCAGCGTCTGGATTCTTCAGCCAAGCCCAGCCTGGACCAGGAGCTGGGCTTGACAAACACCGCTAATTACTACATTGCACACACTTGATTTAAAGGCATATTTAAAATGTTTTTAAAAAAAAAATTAACTGGTTTAAATTGTTTCCCATCTCCCAGTAATGAAATGCCTGCTGTCTAGCAAAATAATAAAACATACTTTTAAAATTTCCATAATTTTTGTATCTTAAACGCAACTTTTATTTGGAAGTTCCTTCCACAATTTGTGCACCTCCCCTCAATGAACTGTTCCACCTGTCCATCTGCTCTCGTAACCTTGGCTGCATTTCCCCAGCATTGGAAGGAAGGGGTGGATACCTCAGTGCCGCAGTGGGTTTTGAGGGGAAGGACAGACGGGCTAGGGGAATAATACGGGCAGGTTCATCAAAGGGCTCAGTGGCCCTGCGATTTGAAGGACAGCCTCCAGAGATGTTCACCCCTACCTCGGAGCGCGGAACTGTCTACCATCTGATGCAGAGCTGGGAGTGAGCTCCAACCCTCCTCTGGAAGTCTATGACCAGCTCCTTGATAATATTGAGAGGTTGTTCAAGTTTATTATCACTTGACTATACATCTACAACCAGACGAAACAGCATTTCTCTGGACTGCGGTCCATATCCAGCCTATAATAATTGCATATATTCATTAAGATATCACTGAAAATAAATAAATACAGATATTCTGGGATGATTTACAGGACACTGTTCATCGATCTCACAGCCTGCAGGAAGAAGCTATTTCCAAGCCTGGCCATTCTGATTTTGTTGTTCCTGTAAATCAATAATTCTTAGCACCCTATTTAACCAAAGTTCCCAGTGAATGTTGTCAGTAGAGGAAAGGGAGACCCCAGTGATCTTCTTGCCCATTTTGATGATCCTCTGTACTGATGTCCAGCCTGATGCTTTGCAGCTACTATCCCACACAAAGATGCAACCAGACAGGACACTCTCAATTGTCGAGATGTGGGCTGGTAGTCAGCCCTGCTCAACCTCCTTTGGAAGTGTAGGCGCTGCTGCGCCTTCCTTACTAATGAGGCAGTGTTGAGTGTCCAGGATAGGTCGTCCTTTGTATGCACACCGAAGAACATTCTGCTTTCCACTCTCTCCATGATGGAGCCTTTGATGCGTAGTGGAGAATGGTCGATCTTCATCATCCTGAAGTCCACAATCCCCTCCTTTGTCCTGTCTGTGTTGAGACTCGGGATGTTGATCTCTCACCATTTGATGAGCTTCCAACCTCCTCTCTATGAGCCAACCCATCAATATTGCTGATGAGGCCAACTACTGCTGTGTCATCCACACACTTTTCATTTCTGATGTTGTCCTGGAACCAAGCCACTGGTCCCTCTGTCTCTCATCTGTTCTCCGCCTCATGGTTGTTGGATATTCTGCCTCTGGTGGTGTCGTCTGCCAGTTGAAGTAGTGGAAGGTGGGTTAGTTGTACGTGAAAAGGCTCTGCAGACTGGAACTGTATACTCTAGAGTCTAGATCAGCTATTCTCAAGGTGGGCTCTACAGCCCCACTGTAGGTCACAGCACATTTTAAGTCAAAGCCTTGTTTTCTTTTCACCTTGTGTAACACAAATATTTTAATTTTTTTTGTCGTCGGTTGGAGAAAAGTACGTAAGAAACTAAAACTTGGCTTCTTCAGAGGGAACAAGCCAATAAACTTTGAGCATAGCCAATAGATGGGTTGATCATGGCTGGCCTCGATCTCATTGAAATGTACAAAATGTTTCCGGGTTTTGACGGGGTGGTTGTGGGATTCTGTGTACCCATTGTCTCAAAGTAAGAGGTCAGTTATTTAGGGATTGATTTCTGCACACATAGGTTGGTGAATCTTTGGAACTCTTTGCCCCAGTGGTCTTTGAAGGTTCAGTCTCTGAATGGATGGTGAGGTTAGTGTAGAAGAGCCATGTTATCACAGCAAATCCGACACAATCTGCAAAGAGTTTGTACTTTCTCCCCATGACCTGAATGGGTTTCTTATCGGTGCTCCAGTTTCCTCCCACCCTTCAAAAACGTACGGGGTTGGCGTTAATCGGGCGGCACAGGCTCCATGGACCTTCTATTGTTTAAAAAAAATTTCAAAATTCAAAAGAAAATTCAAGGTAGAAACGGATCGATTTTTTGGATGTAAGTAGAGTTAATGATGGAAGATGGAGCAGAGGATTGAGCAGCCAAGTGAGAATGTGGGAAAGTTTCGTTTGCGAGGAGTTCAGCTGGGCATCCCATACATAGTACAACACAGAGGGCTAAATAGCCTAATCCTCCTCTTGTGTTTTAGTTTGCATGAAGAATAAAGCCATCCTGCCTGAACTTTATCCTACTGTTCGCCCACATAATGGTTCACATTTACACAATATTTAATATTATGAAAATCCAATTTGTTGCTACGTGGAGAACCTCTGTTAATTGAGTGCAATAAGTGAACATTATTTTGAAGTGAGTGATTTATATTTTTTAATTAACTGGCCTGTATCTTTTTTAATTTGATATGAGGTATTCATGCCTCCAAGCCATGTACTGCTAATTAATAGAGTTGGTTTGCTTTTTCTGCTTGCCTCAGTATATTCTCTGGAAAACGTTAAGCATAATAGCTATGGCTCAGTCTAAATAATACCCAGTGTGCGATTTTGGAGCTTTGCTTGTGAACTACAGAGAATTAGAAGAGTTTGTGAAGGGAATGGAAGGTTCTGTGAAGGGTCAAAGGAGGTTTCGGAATCAGAATTTATTGGCATGAAGTGATCATGAAATTCGTTAGCATCACAGGGCAAACACATCTACAAAAAACACATTTTGAAATAGTTCAAGAAGAAAAAGACAAAGTGAGGCAGTGTATGTGGTTCATAGATCATTCAGGAATCTGATGGCAGTGGGGAAGAAGCTGTCCTTTGCCGTTGAGTGCTCATCTTTAGGCTCCTGTATCTTTCCTCCGATGGTAGCAGAGTGAAGAGGGCATGGCCTGGGCAGTGGGGGGTCCTTGAGGATAGAGGCTGCTTTCCTTAGACGCCAACTCATGTAGATGTCCTCAATGGAGTGAAATCTGGTGTCTGTGATGTCGCAGGTCGAGTTAACAACCGCCTAGAGTTTTTTTGTCCTGAGTGTTGGCACCTTCATACCAGGCAGTGATGCAACCAGATAGAATCCTCTCCACGGCACACCTGCAGAAGATTTTGAGAGTCTTTGGTGAGGTACAGAATCTCCTCAATCTCCCCACGAAGTATAGCTGCTGGCGAGCCTTCTTCGCGATTGTATCAACGTGGGGGCTTCAGGACAGATCCTCGAGGATGTTGACACCCAGGAATTTGACCCTCTCCACTGCTGACCTTCAATAAGGACGGATTCCTGTTCTCCTGATTTCCACCTGAAGTCTACAATCATCTCCTTGGTTTTGCAAATGCTGAGTGCAAGATAGTTGTTGTGAGACCACTCAACGAGCTGATCTATCTCCCTCCTGTACTCTTTCTCATTGCCATCTGTGATTCTTTCAACATCTCTGGTGTCATTGGCAAATTTGCAGATAGCGTTTGAATTATCCCTAGTCGTACAGTAATGGGTGTAGAGAGAGTAGAGTAGTGGGCTAAGCTCGAGTGGAGATTAAACACTACACCAGGGTGATGCTGCCTCTCAGCTCCAGAGTTGCTGGAGGGACTCGAGATCTCGCAGCGACCAGAGGAGGTAAAGATACATAACCGACGTTTCTGGTCTGAGCGTTTTGTCGAGGTAACTGAAGAAGGTACCTGTGAGACCTGCTGAGCTCCTCCAAAGTTTCTGTGTCTTTACTACAATCAAAGTGTCTTGCTTCACTCCTCTCAGCTCCAGAGATCCAAGGTCAATCCTGGCCTCTGCCCTTGTCTGTGGTGAGTTTGTATGTCTGCCCTGGGCTCGGGAACCTTCCATATCTCAAAGTCATGCCGCTGGGTTGGTTAACTGGCCCCAGTGTTGGTGGATAGCAAGGGGATAGAAGCACTAGGTGCTTTCAAATTCCAGCGGCTGGGTAGCACTCCTGGGACCTGGGTGTGATCAGTGGGTCGTGGGTGCAGGATGCACCTTTCAAATCGCAACCAGACCTAGCTGATAAATTGCCAAACCGAGAAGCGTCATGCACTCACTGGAAGTACTAGCCATCAGTCGGTACTTTAATTCAATACATTTTGGAAGTAACGTACAATGTGTTGATGCCATCATAAAGCACATTATTATTGGGGATAAACTGTTTCTCTGGGATATCTGAGCTATTTAATCAGTTGCTTCCATTTTTGCAATGGCTTGTTCATCTCTTACTTCTCATGCAGTCTCGATGCAGAAACAGCTGAAGAAAACTTGGTTCTTTTCAGGATTGGAAAACTCACGGCTGTAGTTTCCCAAAATGTACCACATAACTCTGTATTCCTGGAGCATTGGTTAATGACATCATCAAAATGGTTTCAGATTTGCTTTGGACACCGTGTTCTAAATTAGTGCAGTATTAAGTAAATTAAGGGGTTAGTTACATCTCCAGTTTTAACTATCGTCCTGAATGAAGGCCTGATGTAAAAATTATTGTCATGGTAACCTACTCCCCACCCATCCACCACCGTCAGTGACTCCCCTACCCCACCCCCCCCAGTGATGTGGTGCTGTCACGAACAGGTGTGGGGGGGGGGCCCGTTGCTGTGAATGCCGCTTCACTTCACAGCGATGGCTCAATGCGGGAGTGGTGGAGTAATGGCCATCTTCCTTACCCATAATCCCCCAAGCTCCGCAGAGCGGATCCAGCAGCGTGGGGGTTTATGGGTAAGGAGGATGGCCATCGTTCCTGCATTGAGCCATTGCCTCTCTTCCCCCCCAAATTTGGGGCAGCGTCACTTCAGCCAGGGGTTTCCAGAGTAACCGGGTCGGCCATTTTCCTTTTCAAACCGCCAGAGAAGGACGCCTGGATAAGTTTCACTGGGTCCCCTGAACACCCCTGAGGTGGATCAGGGACCTAGTTGGGTTCCGACCAGGTTGGACCATGTACCTGTGTCACTAACCATGCAAATTGCCCAGCTAACCCCATTTTACATGGTAATTTGAAAGGGCCTATTGATTGCTGTGTGTGAGAGAGTCAGTTGCAGGAGGGAAAAGTGGAAGAAATGTGGTTATTCTGGCAGGTGCAAGGATTTAAGTCAAGTTTATTGATATCTGATTGTACAAGTACAATGAAACCGGGTTCTCATTCAATTGACAAAGTGACGTCTTCCTTTTTAATTTAGTACATGCTCTTGATTTTTTTTAAAATGAAAAACCTCTTTGATTGCAGAAAGTAAGAATTTTGGTACATGTGTACATTCTACAATGTGTATGTCAGTAAATTCATTATCACGTGCGACTAGCTCAGGCAGACATCCTGGTGGAGAAACAGAAGCTGCAGATATTGGAATCTAGAGCAGACAAAGAATTGCTGGAGGAACTCTGCATCCATGGGTAGAAATGTTCAGTCAACGTTTTCGTGTTGGCTGGCATGGATGTGTTGGGTGAAGGCCGTGTTTCGGTGCTGCATAACTTCTCAACCCTGTTCACGACAGCGAGCGGTTTAACCTTGAAGGAACCAAGCAAGCTGGTTCAATGCAGGAGAGTAAATCCAAGGTAGAAGGTCAATAATTATTATCTCACTGGCCAAGCAGGGATGATGGGCTGAAAGGCCTATTCTATCTCAAATCAAGTTTGTTATTTGATTGTGCAGGTACAACCCAACGAACCAGCATTTTCCCATCCTTGATGCGAAACACGCAGACACACAACCAGACATAGACTTATAGAGAAACAATTCATATGCAGGGCAAGTATTTTATCTATTAAAAATAAATAAATATTGTTTTGTACAAATGAGGGTCTCAGATGGTTAGTGTGAACAGTTCCTTTGGTCGTTTATCATCTCACAGCCCCTGTTCCTCAGCCTGGCGGTACTGGCTCTGACATTCGTGTATCTCTTTCCCGCCGGGAGCTGCTGAAAGATGTTGTGTGCAGGGTGGAAGGGGGTCCTCAATGATTTTGTATGCCCTCCAGACAACAATCCCAGTAGATCACATTGATTGGGTGGGGGGGGGGGGAGGGGGAGAGAGCGAGATCCTCTCTGCCACTCTTTTGGGCCTGTGGATTGACCTCCAATCTATTTCCCTGCAGCATCTGTATCCACACTGATGCAGCCGGCCAGGACGCTCTCGATAGAGTTCCTGCACAAGGTTGACATAATGGTGGCCAGTTGCCTTGCCCGCTTCAATCTTCTCAGGATGTTGCATCTTCCTGACAAGTGAGGAGATGTTGAGGGTCCACAATAGGTCACTAGTTAAGTGAACTCTAAGGAGTTCCTTGTTCTTGTTCAAGAATATTCAAACGTATTCTTAAAATGAATTTAAATTTAATGACAACAGGGCCAGAAGACAAAAGAAATGGGAGCAGAAATGGGCAGTTCAGCCCATTGAATCTGCCCTGCCATTCTAATCATGAGGTGATCCATTTTCCCACTCAGCCCCACTGTCTGGCCTTCTTCCCCATAACCTTTGATGTCCTGGCTAATCAAGAACTTATCAATCTCTCTCCTAAATATACCCAATGACTTGGCCTCCACAAGCATCTGTGGCTTCACATTCCACACAATCACAACCCTCCGGCTAAAGAAATTTCTCGCATCTCTGATCTAATGGGAAACAACATTTCTACATCTATTCTGACCATGTCTTTCAACATTCAACAGCTTTCAATAAAAAAAAACAGTATTTCATGACTTGTTCATGACAATAAATTCTGATTCTAAATGTTTCGATGAGATTCCCCACCCCCCCCCCTCCATTCTACTAAATTCCAACGAGTCCACGCCGTTCTCTGTGACCATCCCTGTGAACATCCTCTGCACCCTTTCTAAAGTCAGTGCATCCTTTCTTAAATGAGGAGCTCAAAACTGCTCACAATTCTCCAATAAAACTAAAATCTTCTTTTAAAAAAATAAAGGATCAAAAGTCATGACTTTCCATTACACAAATGTGCTGGAGAAACTCAGCAGGTCACACAACATTCATAGGAAAGTCAAGGGTAATGAATGTGTCAGGCATGGGCCCTTTGTCAAACGTGAGCAAGAAACAGGCAGACACCTGAACTAAAAGGTGGGGAGAGAGGGAGGGAAGGAATGGGCAGGGGGAGAAGATGAGCTAACAGGTGTACAGGTATCCAAATTTATTGTCACGAGCTAACAGGTAAGTAGGTGGGTACAGGTATCCGAATTTATTGTCACAAGCTAACAGGTATGTAGTTGGGGACAGATATCCGAATTTATTGTCATGAGGCATGTCACAAAATTTGTAGTTTTGCAGCTCCATCACTGTGCAAATATTTATATAAACCACCTTTACCATAGAACATTGCAGCACAGAAACAGCCCCTTTCAGCCCTTCTAGTCTGTGCCTAGTCCCACTGACCTGCATCTAGCTCATACATCTCCCATCCACTTACCTGTCCAAATTCTTCTTGAATGTTAAAATTGAACCCGGGTTCACCACTTCAGCTAGCATCTATCTCATTCCACTACTCTCTGTGTGAAGAAGTTCCCCCTCAACTTTCCCCCTTTCACCCTTAACCTATATCCGCTGGTTTGTATCTCACCTCCCCTCAGTGGGAAAAAAGGTGACCTACATTTACTCTGTCCACCCCCCCTCATAAGTAAAAACAATGCAAGAAAAGTTCAAAGTAAAACAATGTCATTCAGTGTTCATTCAGGAATTTGATGGCAGAGCAGATGAAGCTGTCCCTGTGCTGTTGAGTTCCACTCAATGTCGACTACGGTCTCAGCTCAAAGATGAGTGCCTTCACTGAAGGAGAACTGGGGAAATTTGGAGGGTGCACCATGACAGATGGAGGGACATGATCACACATGTCGAACGGCAAGGCACCTGAATGATGATATTGGTTCATGGAATTTGGGTGTCTTTGGAAAGTTCACAAGTGAATGAGAGTTTATGGACAGACATGTTGGCATGGGAATGGGGTGGGGTATTTTCTCAGTGTACCTGTAGAACTGTGATACTTCCATGGTCTTATAAGAAATGGTATGAAATATACAAGGCTGATGAGAGCAGCAGACAGGTGCAGGGCACCAGAAATGGGGAGAAAAATCCCTGGTTGAGAAGGAAGAGCAGAGGATATGACCCTACAGGGGCTCAGTGGCTGAAGGACCCAAACAGGCAGGGGCTTCTGGAGATTGACTCATGAGAACCAGGTGTAAGAATGAGGATTCAAGAGGGGGGCGGAGGGCAACAGGGCTCCCGAAGGGCCTCGGGTGCTGAAGAGTACCTGATCGAGTCGGAGGTTTTGGATCTGGAGTTCGGGTCACATCTAAATCTATCAGGAATCTCTACAGCTGCAGAGGCTGGGGGGTGAATCCATGGACACTCAGCGACTCTAAAGGGACTCTCTTTATTTCTCTTACTATAAGGGGTGCTGGTGACTGCCTTCAGGCAGACTAAAGGAAGTTCCATGGAAAATTGCATTTTCTATTCTATCACATGACAATAAATGGATCTTACGAAGTATAATTGCTAAAGTGGATAAACAGGAAACTGGTTATTATATGCTCTTTGCAGGACATTTGAATTTAATGGTATTATGAGAGCTTGTTTGTACATAGGGGTTGTCCATTTGTAATCTGAGTATCACTTTTACTGCACACAAATGTGCTGGAGAAAATCACCAGGCCACGTAGAGCTCTTTGCCAGGAAAAAGCCTCCTGAAATGTTGGAGTTGCATTCATTTTGGCAAGTGGTGAACATACATAGAACATTCTAGCACAGTCCAGGCTCTTCGACTGACAATGTTGTGCTGACCCTACTATAAATAAACTTACTCAACAATCTAACTAACCCTTCCCATATCCCTCTATTTTTCTTGCATCCATATGTCTGTCTAAGAGTCTTCTAAATGTCCCTATTGTTCCAGCCTCCACCACCACCTCTGACAATGCACACCAGGCGCCCACCATTCTCTTTGTGAAAAAAAAAACAGACCCCTGTTGCCTCCCCTAAACTTCCCTCCTTTCACCTTGTACAAATGTCCTCTGGGAAAAACAGTTCCTCCTCATCTCCATCCTAAATTGTCTACCCTGAATCTTGAGGCTATGCCCCCTAGTTTTGGTCTCCCCTACCAATGGATACAACTAACCTACCTCTATCTTATCTATGCCTTTCATAATTTTATGTTTCTAGCAGTTCCCCTCTTATTCTTCTAAATTCCAGCGAGTACTGTCACAGACGACTAACTTCCTTCATCTCTGGAATCAACCTGGTGAACCTCTTCTGCACCCCCTCCATCTCTCCTTGTATAAGGAGACCAGAACCACACACAACATTCCAGATGTTGCCTCACCAGTACCTTGTCCAGTTGCAGCATGACCTCCCTGCTCCTAAATTCAATCCCTCTGGCAATGAAGGCCAACAATCCATTTGCTTTCTTGACAGCCCGCTGCCCCTGCAAACCAACCTTTTGCGATTCAAGCACAAGCTCTCCCCCAAGTCCTTCTGCACAGCAGCACGCTTGCCATTTAAATAATATTCTGATCTACCATTCTTCCTTCCAAAGTGCATAGCCTCACATATCCCCACATTGAATTTCATCTGCCAGACCCTCGCTCACTCACTTAACCTATCTATATCTCTCTGCAGACTCTCCGTATCCTCTGCACAATTTGCTTTTCCGCTTAATTCAACTTAGATACACAAAACTCTGTTCCTTCTTCCAGATGGTTAATGTATAGCGCACTGACCCCTGTGGCACCCCGCTCACCACTGATTGCCAACCAGAAAAGCACCCCTGTACCCCAACTCTCTGCTCTCTATTGATTAATCAATCCTCTGTCCAAGCTAAAACATCGCCCCCAACTCCATGCACCCTCATGTTTTACCCTTGTTTTGCAGCTTTTGTCACAGAAGCATAATTTATTATTTTCTTGCTCCCTTTGGACCACTGTCCTTTTTGTAACCCCCTCCACCTCTCCTCCCATCCCACACAAAGCTCATCACAAGACTCGAGCCTGGTCATGACGCTTCCCGCTGCTGGAGCACAGCTGCCAAATTGTGTACAGCAAGCTCCCAGAAGAGAGATTATTTAGGCCGGGACAGGGGTTGATGTAATTCTGAACCGGTAGCAGTGGGGTTGTCTGCTCTGGTTAAAATTTCATCTGAAAAATGTTCTGTGGGTTGGACATGGCTCAGTCACTGCAAGGATTTGGCTTAATGACCCTCTGAACCACAGCTGCTACCCTGTCTCTGGGGAAAGGGTGTCGACCTCATATAGTAACTTCACATTTATTCTTTGCCTCTCCCTCACTTCCCCACCCCGCTTCACTTGCTTATCCTCCCCCTCGCTTTCCATCCCTTCGTTCCCAATCCTCCACCACTCTCGCTCGCCCATGCTCTCATTTGCTCCCCCTTGCTTTCGCTTACTCTCCCTCTCTCCTTGTGCCCTCACCACCCCTGCCGCACCACTTCCCCCCTCACTGCTCTCCTCCCCCCTCCTGCCTCCACTCCCCCTTGCCATACTACCTCCTCTGGCTCTCGCTCGCGCCCCCTTCCCTCGCACCTCCTCCCCTCGCGCCCTCGCTTGTTCTCCCCTTCCTCCCGTTACTCTCTTCCATTCGCTCCCTCTCGCTTCCCCTGTCCCTTGCACCCCTACCCCCTCTCCCCGTCACTTGCTTACCCCCCTCCCTTGCACCTCTACCCCCCTCCCTTGCACCTCTACCCCCCTCTCCCCTTCACTCTCTGCCTCTCTTGCTTCCCCCCACTCCCTTGCACCTCTCCCCTTCACTTCCTCTCCACTCCCTGCCTCTCTAGCTCCCCCCGCCCCCACCCCTGTCCCAGTCCTTGTCCTGCTAAGTGTGTGACCCATTCGCTCCTCTGTCTGTTCTCTCTCACTGAACCCCGGCAGCTCCAGCGCTGTACCTCCCACTCCATTTACTTTTTCCCCGGGCGGGCTGCCTGCCACTGCCCGTGCTGAAGTGCGAGTTGTATCTACCAACAGCCTTTGTGTGATAGAAATATCCAAGGCTTAAAACACATCATAGGAATCCCCCTCAAGTGCGCCACAGAGGGGTTTGGGGAGAGGGGGGAGGGTTTTCTGCACTCTAGTGTTCAGACAGCTGCTGCAGATCTGGGGTATTCGATTGGGCAGGAGGGTAGACATCTCAGAGAGTTGTCTGGCTGATGTTGATTCCAGTGCCAGGAAGTCAAAGATAACACACAGGCCCCACTGTAGTAATGTGGCATTATCGTCAGTGCAGTTGGGCGGAGAATTCCAGGGAGTAAAATTAGCTGTGATGAAAGATTAGAAATGTGGTGCGTGACTTGCGGAGGTGTCGGCCCTGTGCCTGTCCGCTGTCATGAGCTCGGAAGGTGTTTTTGAAGGCAGATAAATACAGTTAGTATATTAGGCCCTGAGAGGTCAGGCCTGGAATCTTCCTTCCCACTAGAGGAAGGTGTGAAGCAGGTTGGACCTGTGTGAAGGGTTGGAGAAGAATTGGAGGCCGGGGACCCCCCCCCCCAACCACCCTTGACGTGGTCGGGGTGCATCAGACGGGGTGTAGAACCATGGAGTCTGTTCAGCCCATCTAGTCTGTATTCTGACTCACCCTATTGAAATATGGGGTCAGTGGCTTGGGCACATCAGCTGTTGCAACAGGTTTTGATTTTCCACTCCCTGTAAGGAGTTTGTTCCTTCTCGCTGTGCCTGGGTGGGTGTTCCTCACACATCTCGAAGACAGAAGCAGGTTTATTGAGGTGAACGCGCCTCATGAAATTTGTTGTTTTGCGGCAGAATAAGGTGGAAAAATGACTATAAATTATAATTTTGTCAATAGAAAGATTTTTTTAAAAATGAGGGAATATCCACCGGTTCATTCTGCGTTCAGAAATCTGATAGTGGGGGGGAAGGAGCTGTTTTTGTACCGTGGGGTGTTTGTCTTCAGGCTTCCTAATGCAGACAGTAAAAAAAAAGGGCATGGCTGAGGAGGTGAGGATCCTCAATGACAGAGGCTGCTTTCGTGAGATACCACCTCATGTAGATGTCTTTAATGGAATGAAGACTGATGCCCATGATTGGCCCTGGCCAAGTTACGGTCACTTGAGAGCACTTGGGCTCGTGGGCCAGAAAGGACTGTTACCCATACTGTGCCTCCAAATTAAAAGGGGACAGCATATTGCTCACCTAGAAATGAGGACAGGACATTGAATGTGGGGAGGGCGTTCTGAATAAACATCCTGTTAAAGTTCCAGGCAACAAATATGGAGCTTGGCAAGGAACCATTGAAATGTCTCTCCATGTTTGGCAAAAGTGGTGACATCTTCGGATGGGTTGGTGAAGCTAATTAAAAGATGTTAAATATTTATACGTACTCCATTTGGAATGATGTTGATGGTCATTGCTTAACTGGATCATCAGGGGGTGCTAGGGATAAATGGGTATCAGGTGCAGGAATAGGTCCTGCACTGTTGCCGTTAAAGCTGCAGGTTCAAATCTGGCATGTGGCGTACACGCGCAGACTCCCAGTTCTAGAGCTCCTTTCGCACGCACCTCCTGAGATCGTGGCGGTGAGGGGGAAGGAGAGAGACGGGGGGGGGGGGGTGAACACCACCCCTCTTTGCACACCATTAGAATGTGGAAATATATCACAGGTTTTTCATCGTAGCTGGGTGTGTGAATCCAGGAAAACTTTAGCCAGTAGTGTTGTGGGAGCACCTTTATCCCACGCTGCACAAAGGTGCCTCGTCCTCACCTTCTTAAGGCTAGAAGGGATGGGCACGATGCCCAGTTCTCATAGTCTTAACATATCAAATTTTTAAACATTCAACCCGGTCGGTAACAGGCCCTTCTGGCCCACGAACCAATAAACTTACAACTGTCATACGTTTCCGAAAGGTGGGAGGAAACTGGAGCACCATGCAGACCCGAGAACGTAAGAGCATTATGCTAACTGTGTCTGACATCTCAAAATCTGTCATTTATTGTCATCTACGCAAGTACAATGTACTGATCCACCAAAATTCTTGCTTGCTGCAGCCAAACAGGGTACTTCGTAAAAAAAAATCAACTCAGAATCACAATCGGAATTTATTGTCATGAACAAGTCATGGAATTCGGTGTTTTGCGGCAGTATTGTATGGCCTGGGGGTTGGGGGTCCTTGAGGATAGAGGCTGCTTTTTTAAGACACTGCCTCTATAGATGTCCTTGATGGAGTGAAGTCTGGGGCCTGTGACATTGCAGGCCGAGTTAACAACCCTCTGGAGTTTTTTTTTATTGTCATGACTGTTGGCTCCTCCATCTCATTCTGGCAGTGATGCGACCAGCCAGAATGCTCTCCACGGTCCACCTGTACAAGTTTACGAGAGTTTTCGGTGGCCTACAAACTATAGCCGCTGGTGATCCTTTTTGTAATTGCAGCAACATGGAGGCTTCAGGACAGATCCTCAGAGATGTTGACACCCAGGAATTTGAAGTTCTTGACCCTCTCCATGACTAAGCCCTCGATGAGGACTGAGTTGTGTTCCCCTGCCTTCCTCCTGAAGTCCACAATCTTCTCTTTGGTTTTGCTGACGTTGAGCGCAAGGTCGTTGTTGTTGCATCATTCAATGAGCTGATCTATCTCCCTCCTGTACGCTTCTTCATTGCCATTGGTGATTCTGCCGACATTTGTGGTGTCATCGGCAAACTTGTAGATTGTATTGGAATTGGGCCTGGCCACGCAGTTGTGAAAACATACAAGTAGAGCAGAGGGCTAAGCACGCTTCCTTGGGGTGTGCATGTGTTGACGATCAGTGAGGAGGAGATGTTTCCAATTTGTACTGACTGTGGTCTTCTGATGAGAAAGTCAAGGATCCAGTTGCAGAGGTGGGTACAGAGGCCTCGAGTTTGTAGCTTCTTGACCAGCACTGAGGGAATGATGGTATTGAAGGCCGAACTGTTTTGCAGTACTATACATTAAGTTACCGTACGGAAAGAGATACTAAATGGAAAAGATAGATAATATTCATTTTTAGTAGTGCAAGAAAATTGTGCAGATGGCTTCTTTCTTCCCAAAATAAATTTAAAATCCATAAATAGACTTTCCAGGTGAGGCAGAGCTTCATCGATCGACCTAATCGGTGTACCTGGTGTGACCTCCTCTACATCGGAGAGATCAAACGCAGATTGGGTGACCGCTTCACTGAGAATCTGCGCTCACTGGGAGAGTTTAAATGGGCTTCCTGTTGCCAGCTGTTTCATTCCCCCCCACGATCCTACGTGGGAATGTCTGCACTCAGTTTCATCCGTTGTCAGGATGAGGCCAAACAAAAACTTGAGGAACAACATGTCACATTCCTCCTGGATAGCCTTATGGCATCAACTTGGAATTTTCTCATTTTAGATAAAAACCCACCTCCTTATGGTTCCATTTCTTCTTTACCTACTCCTCTGCTTCTATCTCCAACTCCCTCCCCTCCTCACCTTGCCAGTGGTCTCTCCTCTATCTGTTTCTCCATCTCTGTCCCATACCCTATCACCTGAGTGCCTCCCCAGCTTCTGTCCCCCTCCATATACAGATACATATCACCCCCTTTCTACTTTCCTCTCAATAAAGGATCCCAACATGATACATTGACTGACCATTTCTCTCCATGGATGCTTCCCGACTCGCTTAGTTCCTCTAGTTTCTCATTGTTTGCTGGTAGATTCCGACATCTGCAGTTTTTGTGTTTTTTCTTATATTTTAACCTGGGTCCTGCACAATCATCCCTCTGTAATCAAAGAGCTTGAATTTCTTCTATAAAACCTTTCAAACTGCTGCTTGTAACCAAACTGTTATTGTAAGAGCCTTTGGTTACCTGTCAAATAAGTTACCTTCACATGGCTCGGTTCAGTAATTTGTTCATGAGAAGTGCTTATGGGAAAAGGCTTGCCATTATCAATGGACATTGGAAAGCACACAACTTTGCATTTTGGGACAACCTTGCCTGTGGGGAAGGCTAAACAACTGAGGTCCATGGACATATGACATTCACCCCTGGTTGCTGCAGAGAAATGGATCGGAGGTCAATCCACAAGAATGGCAGAGAGGATCACCATATAACAATTACAGTATGGAAACTGGACATCTCAACCCCTCTAGTCCATATCAATCAAAATGATCTTCTCTAGTCCCACCTACCTGCCCCTTACCCATAACCCTCCAATCCCCTCGCATCCATATACCTATCAAACTTTTCCTTAAATGACATAATTTGACTTAGCTGTGACCACTTCTTCCAGAAGCTCATTCCATTCAGCCACCACTCTGAGTGAAGAAGCTCCCTCTCATGTTATTTTAAACTTTTGCCCCCTAACTCTTAACTCATGACTTCTTGTTTGAATCTCAACCTACCTTTAAGGGAAAGAGCCTATTCACGTCTACTTTATCTATCCCTCTCATAATTTTAAATACTTCTATCAAATCCCTCCTCAACCTTCTTCACTCCAATGAATAAAGACCTAATCTACTCAATCTTTCTTTGTAATCCAGATTCTGAAATCCAGGCAATATTTGAGTAAATCTCTGAACCCTCTCTACCTTATTGATATCATTCCTATAATTCGGTGACCAGACTGTACACACTATTCTAAATATGGCCTCACCAATGCCTTGAACAGTCTCAACATCACCTCCCAATTCCTATATTCTATGCTTTAATTTATAAAGGCCAGCATACCAAAAGACTTGTTCACCACTCTATCCACATGAGATTCCACCCTCAAAGAACGATGAACCGTTATTCCTAGATCTTTCTGCTCCACTGCATTCCTCGATGCCCTCCCATTTACTACCTATGTCCTGTTTTGATTATTCCCACCAAAATGAAGGACTTTACACTTCTCAGCATTAAACTCCATCTGCCATCTTTCAGCCCACTCCTCTAAGCCGTCCAAATCCCTCTGCAATCTTTGAAAACCACCTTCATTATCCACAATTCCACCTATTTTAGTATCATCTGCATATTCAGTAATCCAGTTTACCACTGGAGTCTTCCATCAACATGATCTACTGGGATCATTGTCTGAAGAAAGTGTACAGAATCGTTGAGGACTCCTTTCATCCTGTACACAGCATCTTTCAGCCGCTCTCATCGAGACAGAGATCAGAGCCAGCCCCACCAGGCTGAGGAACAGCTTCTTCCCACGGACAGTGAGAAGGCTGAACGACCAAAGGAACTGCTCATACTGACCATATCAGGCACTCATACTTATGAAACAAGCTAGTTATTTATTTATTTAAATGAATACTTGTCCTGCATATGTATGTGTGTTGAACGGGCCCAGAGGATCCCAAAACCCAGCAGGAATAGAAATTCACAGAGACAAATGGTCACTAAAACAAAAGTTAGTATTGTTTTTCTTAAAAGATAAAAACAGGATCAAACTTTAACTTATTGCTATCAACTTAACCCCCTTCTAATTCTAAGCGCACGTGTATGTAATGTGTATGTGTTCAGGAAAGTTCTTTGATTCACAGTCCAATCTCACTCCTCCAAGTTCTCTGTATCAGGCAATTCTTGTATTGTGCACAGAATAGAACATTTATGAATTTTCACCAGGCTCTGGTGCTTAAAGGTAAATGGTTACCGTTCAGCAAGGTTCTTGTTAGTTTCAGAGAGAGATTTGTTGCTCGTTGGGCACACACAACTGATTCCTTCCAATCAGCCACTTCAGTGTCTTGCCAAAGAAACTTGCTTTATCAGGGTTTTCCAAATGATAACCTCTTCTTCCAGGTCACCACAGAGTTCCTCTTGTTTCCCTTATTTCAGGAGAAACACTCTAGCCACCCATTTCCTCTTGTAAGGACTACAAGGGTTTTCAACAGGCTGAACTCAGAACTTACAACCCATCTTCAAAATGGGGTTTTCAACCAAGCTTGCCATGTGGCAGACTCAAAACCACTGCAGAACTCCAACTGAATTCTCTCTCTCCCCCTCTTTTAGAGAATGTATGTTTGCTCTCTCTCTCTCTCTCTCTCTCTTTTTGCTTGCAAAACCACATGACCTTCTTGCAGGGCTCCAGACCCTGTCTCTGAAATATCTTATCGGCCCCTGAGCTTGGAATGTTTCATTTGGACCTGCTTTTGAAGTTCCTTAGCAAAGCATTTCCAAAGTACTTTTTATTGTCTTTGCAAAGGCGCTTGGTGCCTCAATATCTCACTTTCATCAAAGCTCTTGCATTTTAAATGAGATCTGTCTTGTGAAGTGTTTGTTTGTTTGTGACCTACACTAAACCCTGACAATCAATCTCTTTTAAAAAAACATATATATAATAAAAAATATAATATACCCATCACAGTGTTATGTCTGGTTGTGTGTCTGTGTTTGGCATCGAGGACCGGAGAACGTCGTTTCGTCGGGTTACACATTTGACAATAAATTTGACTTGACTTATATCCTTCTCCTTGAATCATGAGTCTCTGCAGAGTTTCCACGACAGTGTGTAACATTAAAAACCCAATGTCAGGACTTGCCTTACAAAAAGCCAACACCTCATCCAATTGGGAGGGGAGCCAAAGCCAACCTGTAATTGCAAACTATTTTTAAGGTTGTGGTTTGACAAGAAGGTTCAGTGAGGGAATTCCAATATTCAGTGGATTCACACAGCAAGTTAGAACCCTAGAACACTACAGCACAAAAACAGTCCCTTTGTCCTTTCCAGTCCACTGACCTTCACCCAGTCCATTGACCTCATCCCCCTCCTATCCATGTATCTGTCCAAATGTTTCTTAAGTTTACAAATTGATCCTGAACAAGCTGAGAAACCTTGGGGGTCCATGTGCATTGGACACACAAAGTTACTGAACAGGTTGGTGGTGGTGTTGAGATGTATGGTGTGTTGGCCTTAATTAACCATGGAGCTGCAAGGTATTATTCAAGAGATAAATTTGATCCAACAATGTCATTCCTGAAATGTGGTGTTGTGGAAATGTTGATTTGTAACAGACATATAAAGAAATTTATTTCAGCTTGTACTTTATTGCAGAAGGGGACTCCCTAATAGGGGATCCATAGGTCCAGATAGTGATGGGAGACGGATTTTAATATTAGTATTGATGAACAAAATTGGTCGGAGTTATGTCGAGGCACACTTTAAATGTTAGATACAGATTAGTTCAATATAATTTTTTTCATCAATTATATCTCACGCCACAGAAGTTAAATAGATTGAAATCAGACCAATGTTTTAGATGTGGCTAGGAGATAGGAACGTAGCTTAAGGTGGTATGTGGATGGAAAGAAAAACTTTGAAAACCACTGTTTTAATTGTCCCTCATGGACTCGTTATGTGCAGGGTTTCAGAGCTCCAAAGGAAATGGGCCAATGACCATTTTTCTCAAGCAAAATATTTCAGTAAAAATTGGGTCTAGAGCAGTGATTTTCAACCTTCCTTTCCCACCCATATCCCACCTTAAGCAATCCCTTACTAATCACAGAGCACCAAAGGCGTAGGGATTACTTAAAGTGGGATGTGAGTGGGAAGAGAAAGGTTGAGAACCACTGGGCTTCAGGAATTAAATTTCCACAAAACCCAATGTTATTTTTATTAGGTAGTGCTTTAGGGATAAGACCAAAGTTGAAATTATCTATATACCAAAAATAATTTGTAGAAATTGAGTTGGCAGTAGCAAGAAATTTATAGCAGTTACATGGAAATTGGACTCTTGTCTGGGTATGGAGTGATGGGATGCAGTTACGCAAGAAGATGACTTATAATCTGAGAAATAAATATGATATATTTTTGAAAATTTGATGCCCCTGTTTACAGATTGTGGAAATTCATTTATAGATGTTTTCTCTAAACTTCGAACCTCCTTGGAAGGATTTAAAAAAATGTAAAATGTCAGAGCCGTGCGGTGAGGGGTGTCTTCTAGTTCTTCATCAGGTTTCTTTTCTCGCTTTTCTCTTGTTTCATGCTTTTTTTCTGCTTTCTTTCTTCCTTTTAAAATATTTTTATTGAGTTTAATATAACCATCCATATACAAAATATTAAAAAGCAAGACGAAATAATAATGTACATATGCCGTCCCTTAATATTAAATGTGATTAGCTGTTAATTATACATGTAAATCAATTAAATACTATTACAGCAAAATCACAATATATCTTAATCAGATCTTAAAAAAAGGGATATTATACAGGATAATCATAATTAAACCAACAAATACGCTTCATTAAAAAAAACCCCTAAAATTAAAACGAATCTACCCCCTCCCTCTAATCAAGGTTACAAGAAAAATAAAGGTGGATCAGGTCGCGACCTCCAGTAGACGGAGGGATCAGACCTAGACCTAAATCCTCTAAAACTGGCAATTATGACAATATTCAATAAATGGGCCCCCATACCTTGTCAAACTGAAACTTTTTTTATCTTTAATACTATATCTAATTTTCTCTATGCTTAATTATGCTATGGCATCGTGTCACCACTGGGAATGAGTCGATGGGAGTTCATCGTTCTATTTCATTAAAACTGCTACAAGCTAAAACTTTCTCTTGAGATACCAATAAAAGTTAATTATTTCTTTCTTTTTCTTGGGGATTTGTTGGGGGGGGGAAGGGTTTTATACCATCGTGTATAATGGACTCAACACTCATATTTGATTTTTGTATTTTATATTTGGCTATGATTACATGTATAGTAAAAAAAAAATATAAATAAAAATTTCAAACACAAATAGCAAAAATTACTTGCAACTTAAGAAAAAAGTTTCTCTTTAAAAAAAAAATTGGCAACCATACTTAAATTCCATAGGAGTGCGACTATAGTGTGGACCATCGTGCCTCACTGCCCTACCTTCCCCGTCTCCTCCTCAATCGGTGGGGGTGGGGGGCGAGGGGCGAGGAGGGTCCATCCCATCCCAACCAGGAAAAGTCAAGAAAAGAAAATAACCTGAGCGCTGGCTGCCATGCCATAACAAACCCCTTATAAATGTTTCACACTTTGGTTGTGAGTGTCTTCAATGTGGTGTGTAATTGTGGTTGGTTAAGTGCTGGTGGGTGGGAGGGAGGGAGGGGAATGGAAAGAGCTTGAACTCTGCAGAAACCTTTGTATAGAATTGATGATTATAGATGATAGCCCAGTGGCTCTCAACTTTTTTCTTTCCACTCACATCCCACTTTAAGTAATCCCTATGCCATTGGTGCTCTGTGATTAGTAAGGGGTTGCTTAAGGTGGGATGTGAGTGGGAAGGGAAGGTTGAGAATCGCTTCTCTGGACCCAATTGTTACTGAATTTGGCTTGATAAAAATGGTCATTGGTGCCTATTTCCTTTGGAGCTCTGAAACCGTGCACATAACGAGTCCATGAGGGACAATTAAAACAGTGGTTTCAAATTTTTTCTTTCCACACACATCCCACCTTAAGTAATCCCTATGCCATTGGTGCTCTGTGATTAGTAAGGGGTCGCTTAAGGTGGGATGTGAGTGGAAAGCGAAGGTTGAGAATCGCTTCTCTGGACCCAATTGTTACTGAAATATTTGGCTTGAGAAAAATGGTAATTGGTGCCTATTTCTTTTGGAGCTCTGAAACCGTGCACATAACGAGTCAATGAGAGACGATTAAAACAGTGGTTTCAAATTTTTTCTTCCCACTCACATCCCTCCTTAAGCAATCCCTTACTAATTACAGAGCACCAATGGCACAGGGATTAGTTAAAGTGGGATGTGAGTGGAGAGAGAAAGGTTGAGAACCCCTGGGCTGTTAACCTTTGACACTGATAATGTTCAAAACTGTTTAAGTTTGGAAAATCATAAATAAAATATTAAAGAAAACAGAATTGTGAGATAATGCTACAGCCCCTCATGAGACCTTTGTTAGACCCCACTTGGAATATTGTGCTCAGTTCTGGTATCTCAGTACAGAAGGTATTGAGTGCAGAGATTTACAAGGGTGTGGCCTGGATTGCAGAGCATGCTTTATGATAGGTTTAGTGAGCTTGGTCTTTCTCCATGGAGCAGCGGAGGAGGCATGGTGACCTGATAGAGGTGTACAGGATGATGAGCGGCTTTGATTGTATGGTTGGCCAGAAGCTTTCCCCCCCCCAAGGTTGAATAGCGTACACGAGGACCCATAGTTGTAAGGATTTTGAGAGTAAGTAAGGGAGTGATGGTGTGCAGTAAGAGGTTAGTTCTTCACACAGAGAATGGTGAGTGCTCTGCCAGCAATGGTGTCAGAGGGAGGAACAATAGGACCTTATAAGAGACCATTTGATCAAGTACATGGAACTGAGAAAAATGGAGGGTTATGCAGTAGGGGAATTCTAGGCAGTTGTTTGGGTAGGATATTAGGTTGACACAACTCTATGGGCCAAAGGGCCTGTGCTGTGCTGTAGATTTCTACGTTCTATGAATTATCGAGGACTCTTTCCATCCAGCACACAGTATCTTTAACCCATTACCATCAGGAAGGAGGTACAGGAGCACCAAAATCTGAGCTACCAGGCTGGGAAATAGCTTCTTCCCACACGCTGTGGGATTGAAGCCCGGTATCTCGCAACCAAGTGAATCATTCCAAAATATTTCTGTGTTTTTAATTCCAGTTTTATCTCTATGTATACATGCGGTTATTACGCGCCGTCTATAGTGTGTGCGTCATGGTCCAGAGAAACACTATTTTGTTGGGAACAGCCAGATAGGAATGAACTTGAATGTGAAAATGGGGGTCTTGCCATTGGGCTTGGGGCTGTGCTTTGGGATGAGCTCAGGTCAAAGGAAGGTGTGAGCTGCAGTTTAATCTGCCCTGTAAGCTAATACCTTCTGCAAGAATGAATAGGCTGCACTTCAAAGTGGAGCAGAAATCCAGCTTGTCATGCATAATACAGAGCTCAGGAAATTTGCGGGTGCATTATGCATGAAATGCTCCAGTTGCAATTTGTTCCGAGGTGGTCCAATTTCTTTCTGAGAGCATCAGCAGGTTTGTACGCTGAGTGGTTCTTAGAGACTGCACAGAAGCCCTTCAAAATGGGAACCATCTTGTGTTAAAGCAAAAGCCTGCTGCCCATTGGGTAGATTTCAGATTTCTTGTCAGAGTGCGTACATGACATCACATACAACTCTGAGATTCTTTTTCCTGATAGCGAGGCCAAATTACCACTAATTGTCAATGCAAAAATAAACAGACTCAATGTAAACAAACTAACTGTGCCAATCAGAGAATTTTTAAAAAATCAGTAAAGTGCACAAGTCAGAGTCCTTAAATGAGTCCCTGATTGAGTTTGTGGTTGAGGAGTCTGATGGTGGAGGGGGAGCAGCTGTTTCTGAACCTGGTGGGGCGAGTCTTGTGGCACCGAGACCTCTTTCCTGATGGCAGCAGCGAGAACAGAGCGTGTGGGGTGGGGTGGATCCTCGATGATTGCTGCGGCTCTCCGACAGCGGCGTTCACTGCAGATGTTCTATATAGTGGGGAGGGTTTTGCCTGTGGTGTCATGGACTGTGTCCACTACCTTTTGCATGCCTTTACTCTCAGGGGTATTGGAGTCCCCATACCAGGACATGATGGTCAGCACACTTTCCACCCACATTCTGTCGAAGTTTGCCAGATCTCACACCAAACCTCCTCAAACCCCTGAGGAAGCAGAGGCTTCCTTTACGATGCCATTGGTGTGTTGGGTCCAGGAAAGATCCTCCGAGATAGTGACTCCCAAGAACTTAAATTTGCTTTCCCTCTCCACCTCTGATTTCCCCCCTCCCCAATGATCATACACCTCTAGTTTTCCCTTCCTGAAGTCATCAATCAGCCATTGGTTTTGGTGATAGTGAGTGAGGTTGTTGTGGTCCACCATTCAATCAAGTTTTCAAGCTCCCTCCAATTGCCCCCTTTTATACAACCCTAAAGACGTCAAATGGGCCTTTTAGTATCTGCTCCTTGTGGCCTGATTTTGCTTTGGATTCACTTTACTGCATTAACCCTGGAATCCCAGAATAGGTTGGAACCTGTCCCCTGCTGTCTTGTGTAGACTCGGAGACTGGTCCTCCACAGCCCCTCAGGTTGAGAGTTCCAAGGGTTTGACCTCTCTGCCCTGAATTGTCGACTCCTTTATTTTGAAATGGCAACCCCTCCCACACACCTCCCTCCTGGGTCTGGGCACCCTACCATCCCCCCCGCAGTTCAAAATTGGGAGGTCATTTCATTGAGCACTTTCGCTCTGCCCATTGCAAAATCAGGCATCTCCCAATGGCCAACCATTTTAATTCCACGCGCCATTCCCAGACTGACATATCTGTCCGCACTCATTTACTGCCCAACCAAGGTCACCCACAAATTGGAGGAACACCTTGTCTTCCATCTTTCTCCAACCATACGGCATTAAAATCGACCTCCAATTTTCATTAACCCCCTCCCCTGAGTCTCCCTCTTTCCATAACCCCATTGTCTCCTCACCTCCTTCCTGCTCCCCTGTCACTTAGTTTCTTTTCTCTTCTGCCCTCCCTCCTGTATCCACCTCTTACCTATATTTAGCCTGTGTTCCTTCCCTTGCCCCTTCTCCATCCTCCCCTTGCCCGTTCCTCCCTCCTCCTCGCACCTTTTTATTCACGTGTCTACTTGCTTTTGCGTATTCTGTATCGGAATAGTCAGGGTATCAAGGGTGATGGGCAGAAGGCAAGGGAGTGGGACTGTGGGAGAATTAATCAGCTCATGAAGGAATGGCAGGACGGACTCGATGGATGAATGGACTACTTCTGCTCCTACATCTTGTGGAACTGGTTATGGTCTTCAACCATTAACCTTCTAGGGTTGTGGAGATTAACTGAGTTGTTTGTCCTCATGTTAACTGTTGCAGTGAAAAGCTCTGTTTTGAGTGCTATCCAGGCAAGTCAGCCCTTATGGCATGGTTAGTCTAGCAGTTAGTGCAATGCAATTACAGTGATCGGGCTTCAAATCCTGTACTTGTCTGTACGGAGTTTTCATGTTTCACTGTGCCTTCATGGGTTTCCTGTGGGTGCTCCGGTTTCCTCCCACTCCCACCTTTCAAAAACATATGGGGGTTGTTGGTTAATTGGGGTATTTGGTTGGCATGGGCTCATTGGGCAGAAGGGTCTATAATCATTCTGTATGTCTGGATTTATACTTAAGTACAGCAGGTAGTGTAAAGTGTAACAAAACTGCAGAGTATAAAGTTGCAGGCAAAAATTGTTCAATTCAAACAAGACAAGGGCAACATTTCACTGCTGACAGGTCCACTCAGGAGTCTGATAACAGAGGGGAACAAACAAATGCGGAGATTAGCATTTTCTAACTCGTGCATCTCCGGCCTGACAGGAGGGAAAGTAGAGGAGAGAGTGTGCCATGGATGGGGTGGGTCCTTATGTTTTCTGCTTTCCTGAGACAGTGGGAGGGGAGACGGAGTCGATGGGGGGGGGAAGGGGTGTATGTGAGATGGTCTGAGCTTCGTTCACAACACTGCGGTTTCCAGCGGTCTTGGGTGGAGCAGATCATGTCTGGCTTTCCCCCTCCACCTCCCTTTATCCCCTCCTATTTTCTCCCTATCTAACCCTCTGACTCTCCCATTCTCCCCACCGCCTCTCCCTTTCTCCCCACCGCCTCTCCCTTTCTCCCCTCCGCCTCTCCCTTTCTCCCCTCCACCTCTCCCTTTCTCCCCTTTCTCCCCTCCGCCTGGCCCTTTCTCCCCTCCGCCTGGCCCTTTCTCCCCTCAGCCTCTCCCTTTCTCCCCTCCGCCTCTCCCTTTCTCCCCTCCGCCTCTCCCTTTCTCCCCTCCGCCTCTCCCTTTCTCCCCTCCGCCTCTCCTTTTCTCCCCTTTCTCCCCTCCGCCTCTCCCTTTCTCCCCTCCGCCTGGCCCTTTCTCCCCTCCGCCTGGCCCTTTCTCCCCTCCGCCTGGCCCTTTCTCCCCTCCGCCTGGCCCTTTCTCCCCTCCGCCTGGCCCTTTCTCCCCTCCGCCTGGCCCTTTCTCCCCTCCGCCTGGCCCTTTCTCCCCTCCGCCTGGCCCTTTCTCCCCTCCGCCTGGCCCTTTCTCCCCTCCGCCTGGCCCTTTCTCCCCTTCCGCCTGGCCCTTTCTCCCCTTCCGCCTGGCCCTTTCTCCCCTTCCGCCTGGCCCTTTCTCCCCTTCCGCCTGGCCCTTTCTCCCCTTCCGCCTGGCCCTTTCTCCCCTTCCGCCTGGCCCTTTCTCCCCTTCCGCCTGGCCCTTTCTCCCCTTCCGCCTGGCCCTTTCTCCCCTTCCGCCTGGCCCTTTCTCCCCTTCCGCCTGGCCCTTTCTCCCCTTCCGCCTGGCCCTTTCTCCCCTTCCGCCTGGCCCTTTCTCCCCTTCCGCCTGGCCCTTTCTCCCCTTCCGCCTGGCCCTTTCTCCCCTTCCGCCTGGCCCTTTCTCCCCTTCCGCCTGGCCCTTTCTCCCCTTCCGCCTGGCCCTTTCTCCCCTTCCGCCTGGCCCTTTCTCCCCTTCCGCCTGGCCCTTTCTCCCCTTCCGCCTGGCCCTTTCTCCCCTTCCGCCTGGCCCTTTCTCCCCTTCCGCCTGGCCCTTTCTCCCCTTCCGCCTGGCCCTTTCTCCCCTTCCGCCTGGCCCTTTCTCCCCTTCCGCCTGGCCCTTTCTCCCCTTCCGCCTGGCCCTTTCTCCCCTTCCGCCTGGCCCTTTCTCCCCTTCCGCCTGGCCCTTTCTCCCCTTCCGCCTGGCCCTTTCTCCCCTTCCGCCTGGCCCTTTCTCCCCTTCCGCCTGGCCCTTTCTCCCCTTCCGCCTGGCCCTTTCTCCCCTTCCGCCTGGCCCTTTCTCCCCTTCCGCCTGGCCCTTTCTCCCCTTCCGCCTGGCCCTTTCTCCCCTTCCGCCTGGCCCTTTCTCCCCTTCCGCCTGGCCCTTTCTCCCCTTCCGCCTGGCCCTTTCTCCCCTTCCGCCTGGCCCTTTCTCCCCTTCCGCCTGGCCCTTTCTCCCCTTCCGCCTGGCCCTTTCTCCCCTTCCGCCTGGCCCTTTCTCCCCTTCCGCCTGGCCCTTTCTCCCCTTCCGCCTGGCCCTTTCTCCCCTTCCGCCTGGCCCTTTCTCCCCTTCCGCCTGGCCCTTTCTCCCCTTCCGCCTGGCCCTTTCTCCCCTTCCGCCTGGCCCTTTCTCCCCTTCCGCCTGGCCCTTTCTCCCCTTCCGCCTGGCCCTTTCTCCCCTTCCGCCTGGCCCTTTCTCCCCTTCCGCCTGGCCCTTTCTCCCCTTCCGCCTGGCCCTTTCTCCCCTTCCGCCTGGCCCTTTCTCCCCTTCCGCCTGGCCCTTTCTCCCCTTCCGCCTGGCCCTTTCTCCCCTTCCGCCTGGCCCTTTCTCCCCTTCCGCCTGGCCCTTTCTCCCCTTCCGCCTGGCCCTTTCTCCCCTTCCGCCTGGCCCTTTCTCCCCTTCCGCCTGGCCCTTTCTCCCCTTCCGCCTGGCCCTTTCTCCCCTTCCGCCTGGCCCTTTCTCCCCTTCCGCCTGGCTTTGCTTTCTGCTCATCATAGAAACCTGTGCCCTGGAGGCCATTTGGCCCATATTGTCAATTCACATTGAAGACAGTGTCATCGATAACACACCCCAATTTCTTCTCGCTGTCACTGATCTTCAAGAACTCTTCCAGTCTCTTTTGAAATGTGTAGAGCACTTCTGCTTCCAGACGCCCTTGGGACAGGAGTTCTTGACCCTGTAGTGCTACCAGGGTGAAAAATATCTGCCCAATTAATTAACCACTTGACATAAATCTGCGACCTCATGTCGTTGGTCAGACTTGTGCTGTGATTGGCAGGTCCTGGAGAGTAATTTAGAAAAGAGAATCATCGGAATGCAGGTACATAATTAAATTAAAATGATGACGGAGGTAGACTGGCATTTGGGATGATTGCCTTCACCAGTCAGGCATTGAGTCTTTATAAGGCACCCAGAGTTGTTGTGAGTAGCTTTGGGCTCCTTATTTAACAATGGATATGCAGAGGAGCTTCACGAGGATGATTCCGGCAATAAAAGGGTTACATAAGGAACATTTGACAGCTCTTGGACTGTACCCATTGGAATTTGGGAGAATGCAAGGAGAGTTTGGGGGGTGGGGGGGTGGGGTGGGGTGTCACAATGAAGCATTTCAAATGTTCAATGACTGTGAACAAAGTAGAAAGGTTGTTCTCCACAGTGGGGAAAGTCTTGGACAAGAGGACACAACTTCAGGATTGAAGGGTGTCTTCTTAGAACAGAGGCGCAGAGGAATTTCTTCAGCCAGAGGGCGGTGAATATGTGGATTTGTAGCCTCGGGCAGTTGTTGAGTCCAAGTCATTGGGTGTATTTAAGGCAGAGATTGATAGGTTCTTGATTAGCCAGGACATCGAAGGATATGGGCAGCGGGGCTGAATGGGGAAATGAATGAGCTCCTGATTGAATGGCAGGTCAGATTCAATTGGCTGAATTGCTTATTTCTGCTCCTTTGTTTTATGAAGCATAGAAATTAGGTGTAGAAGACCATTCGGCCCTTTGGAACCTGTTCCACCATTCAATACAATCAGGCTGATCATGTGAGCTCAGTACCCAAGTCCTGCCTTCTCTGCATACCCCTAAATCCCTTTAGCTAATAGGGCCACATCCAAACTTCCTTCTGAATATATCCAACAAGCTGGACTTTCCGTGGTAGGGAGTTCTACAAGTTCACAACTCTGAGTGAAGAAGTGAAACACAAAAGTCTGCAGACACTGTGGTTGAAGTAAAAATACAAAATGCTGGAGAAACTCAGCAGGTCAAACGGGGTCCTTTATATAGCACAGGGAAAGATACAGAACGGATGTTTCAGGCTTGAGTCCTACATCAAGGTATGGAATGATGTCGGCAGGTGTGGGGGAGGGGTAGGGGAGGACCATGGTCCCAAAGGTAATAGGTGGATAAAGGAGGGAGGGCATAGCAGCAAACAGGGGAAGGAGGGATGGCTCTGAATAGAGATGGAAGGGGGGTAGAGCGCTAAGGAAAAGAAGACAAGGGGAAAGGGAAGGGAGGGAGAACGGAGAGTAGGCTAGCAGAAACTGGAGGTCAATGTTGTTGCCATCTGGTTAGAAAGGGCCCAGACTGAAAATTGTGTCATTCCTCCAGTTTACATGGTCTTGGTGGAATAGTACACGAGAGCATGGATGGACAGACGAGTGATTAGGGAGTGGGATGCAGAAACATGTTGGCCACTGGGAGATCCTTATTTGAGTGAAGATATTTCTCCTCATCTCAGTCCCAAATGGCTTCCCCCTTCCCCTGAAACTGTGACCCCTTGTTCTGGACTTCCCCAGTCGGGCATTGAGGACCAGGAACATCACATTACAGCTGAACAAGACATTGGTGAGTCTGCACATTTCAGGAGGAATTGAATGTGAGAGCAGGGATGTGATGTTGAGTCTTTATAAGGCATCGTGAGACTCGCCTGGAGTTATTGTGAGTAGTTTTGGGCTCCTCATTTAACAATGGATGTGCTGACATTAGAGAGGGTTCGGAGGAGGTTCACAAGGATGATTCTGGAAATGAAAGGGTTATATGAAGAGCGTTTGATGGCTTTTAGACTGTACTCATTGGAATTTAGGAGAATGAGGGGGGGTCTGTTCAAAATTTTAAAGAGAATCTCAATGCAATCCCCTCTCATTCTAAATCCCAAGGAGTATAACCCTAGTCTGTCCATTCTTTATTTAGATGTCAGCACTGCTGTCCCAGGAATCAGTCTGTTTTGGAGCAGTTGGAATATTGAGCACAGTTCTGGCCACCCAGTTGTAGGAAGGATGTCATTAAGATGGAAAAGGTGGAGAAAAGATTAACAAGATTGTTGCTGGGACTGGGGAGCTTGGATTACAAGGAGAAGCTGGATAGACCCTGAGGCATAGGAGGAGCGACCATAGAGGCTGATAAAATTAGAAGGAGCATAGTCAAGGTCTTTGTTCCCCAGAACCTAAAATTAGAGGACATAGATTTAAAGTGGAGACTCACAGGATATTACAGATGCTGGAATCTGATGCTCAACACAGCCTGCTGGAGGAGCTCAGTGGGACATGAGCATCAGGGGTGGAGAGAAAGAGAATGGAGCCCTTGGGGCAACTTCTTCACACAGAGGGGGCTGGGTGTGTGGAATGAGTTGCTGGAGGGAGTGGTTGAGGTGGAAATAATTGCAGATTACGCAGCTGCAGGGATTTAAAACAAAGGTTTAGCAGGATGTGTAGGGAAATGGGACTAGCTTGGTCGCCGTGGACAAGTTGGGCCAAAGGGCCTGTTTCCACGCTGAAGAACTCTGTGACTCCATAATGTTCTCTGAAGAGGTGCAAGCTCTTCCTGCTCAATCTATCTCAGGCCTGACTGAGAATTTCAGTACATCCGCATGTTATATATGACAATATGAGTATATGACATTAAGCTCTGATATCCGATGCGTTTGCACAGACACACACACGCACATGCATATACTCACACGTGTGTATTCACACACATAGATACACATGCATGTAAGCGCACACACATGCACCAGGGTCGGCACCAAGGGGGGGCATTCGCGGGCATTGTCCCTCCCCCCAAATGAGGTATTGCGACCCGCAGCTTAGCGTCACTAACGTCTAATGTCACTAGTCTCCAGGCAATATAAGTAACGTGTTTGTCTGCCACGTCGGAGGGAGGGGGAAGGTGGCAAAGAGGAGGCTTATGGTAGGCAGCATAACTACCCCTTCCCCTCCCCAGCTGAATGAGTTTCGGAAGGTCAGATTTTGCCACCTGCTAAGACTTGTTTGGGCACCGATCCTGACATGCACCGCCCTGATAGAGGTCCGGATCGAACTCGGGTGTCTGGCACTGTGAGGCAATGGATATACCTGCTGTGCCACTGGGGGGTCATTAAGATTTCAGCCATTGCTTATTCATAGCTTCTCTGATGGCTGATTTATTATTTAGGAGGCTGAGATATCAGTCTTTCCCACATCAGAGGAGGGGACGGTTGAAGCTCCCCCATCCTGCGTGATGTGCTGCTGGACCTGTGGAGCTGGCCATTTGTCAGGACAGAGTGCTGGCCCGCGCACTGAACCATAGCTATCCAAACTCCACCGGCGAGGAGGGGGTGGTGCACTGGCTTCGAGGAGATCAGTTCATGCTGGGTCTTTATTCAGTCCCAGCTGGTCCCGAACAAATGTTTTGCATTCTTGGCCCTGCCAGGAACTGTCAGACTCAGGAGCGCAGGGGAAGAGGGTGAGGGTTAGAAAGATTCAGGGAAAGGGGGAAAGAAGAGATGGTTGGCGAGGGGGAGAAAGGTCCAGGAAAAGGGGGAGAAGGGAGAGAGGTTCAGAGGTGGGGGTGGGGGAGTTCAGTAAAGGGGAGGGGTGTTTCAGGGGAAGGGAGAGGTTTGGAGAGGGGAGGGGTGTTTCAGGGGAAGGGAGAGAAGTTAAGAGAAGGGAGGAGTGTTTCAGGTGAAGAGGGAGGTTTGGAGAGGGGAGGTGATTCGGGGCAGAGGGGAGGTTAAGAGGGGAGAAGGCAGAGAGGTTTGGAGGGGGAGAGAGGTTCATGGAAAAGAGGGAAGGGTGAAAGGTTTGGAGAGGCGGGGGGTTCAGGAAGGAGGAGTAGGAGATTGATAGGGAGAGGAGATTCAGTAAGCAGGGATGGGTTTAGGGGAGAGTAGGAGAGATTCAGGTAGGGAAAAGAAGGAATGGGGAGGAAGAGAAGGAGTGAGGTTCATTGAGGGGGAGGGGAGGTCCAAGGGTGTATTGGAGAGGGAGATTGGTGAGTGAGTGGGAGAGGGATGAGTACATTTCAGAGAGGGAGAGGGATGAGTACATTTCAGAGAGGGAGATGGAGCGAAGGTGTCAGAGGAGGGGGAGGTTCTGGCTCATTGTGATTGTACAGGGACAGCCTCTTTAACTCTGCTCAAGTCTTACAGAAGGTTTCTGACCCAGAGGTTGTCTGCTCCTTCCCCCCTCCCCTCCAAGACCCCACTAGTTGTTCTGGCTGGTCTCTGCGGGGAAGACGAGGGTTAGGGTGTAGAACCTCATAATGAAAAGGGTGTTGGCCAGGGCAAGAGCACTAAATTCAAGTCCAGGAGCTCAGAAACGGATAACTGGATATCGAGAAGGGGTGCAAGGGGCTTCAGTTGATAGCTGCCTGAGTTTGCCTTTTATAACGTGGAAGGTCAAAAAAGGAACAGAGTCAGATCAATGAGACAGCATGAGCCCAGTTTGTGGCTTCTTACTGTCAGCACCAAATCCTTTAATTATTATAATTCTCTTCCAATCACCAGCTTTGCTGTTGTTCCTTTTATGTGGCTTCTGAAGGAGTTGACTTGTGTTTGAAACACAACAGTACTGTGACTTCAGCATTGGAATCCCTCTCCCTCTCTCTCCCCTCTCCCCTTCTTTGTCTCTCTCCTCCCCTTTGTCCCTCTCCCTCTCCCCCCTTTGTCCCTCTCCCTCTCCCCCCTTTGTCCCTCTCCCCCCTTTGTCCCTCTCCCTCCCCCCCTTTGTCCCTCTCCCTCCCCCCCTTTGTCCCTCTCCCTCCCCCCCTTTGTCCCTCTCCCTCTCCCCCCCTTTGTCCCTCTCCCTCTCCCCCCTTTGTCCCTCTCCCTCTCCCCCCTTTGTCCCTCTCCTTTCCCCCCTTGTCCCTCTCCCCCCTTGTCCCTCTCCCTCTCCCCCCTTGTCCCTCTCTCTCCTCCCCTTTGTCCCTCTACCTCTCCCCCCTTTGTCCCTCTCCCTCTCCCCCCTTTGTCCCTCTCCCTCTCCCCCCTTTGTCCCTCTCCCTCTCCCCCCTTTGTCCTTCTCTCTCTCCCCCCTTTGTCCCTCTCCCTCTTCCCCCTTTGTCCTTCTCCCCCCTTTGACCCTCTCTCTCAACCCCCTTTTCCCTCTCCCCCCTTGTCCCTCTCCCTCTCCCCCCTTGTCCCTCTCTCTCCTCCCCTTTGTCCCTCTACCTCTCCCCCCTTTGTCCCTCTCCCTCTCCCCCCTTTGTCCCTCTCCCTCTCCCCCCTTTGTCCCTCTCCCTCTCCCCCCTTTGTCCTTCTCTCTCTCCCCCCTTTGTCCCTCTCCCTCTTCCCCCTTTGTCCTTCTCCCCCCTTTGACCCTCTCTCTCAACCCCCTTTGTCTCTCTCCCCCTTTGTCTCTCTCTCTCCCCCTTTGTCTCTCTCTCTCCCCCTTTGTCTCTCTCTCTCCCCCTTTGTCTCTCTCTCTCCCTCTTTGTCTCTCTCCCCTTTCTCTCTCTCCCCCATTGTCTCTCTCTCTCCCTCTCCCCCCTTTCTCTCTCTCTCTCTCTTCCTCCCCCCCCTCTCTCTCCTATATCTCCATCCTTCTCCCTCTCCCTCCCCTTTTCTCTCTCCTGGCCACCACTTCCATTCACCCTGCATGGTAGGGCCAATTAATCTCTCACTTCCAGAACAGTTTTTTTTCCCTCCAAGAGCTGATGCACACCCACCCCACCTCCCACTCCAGATTCTTTCCCTCTGTCTGTGTAATTTCACCAGTCTGTATTAGTTTTTACAAGTGGTCCTGAAATGTTGACGGATCATTCTCTCCCTCACACCCCACCCTGGTCGATGCTGTCTGACCTGCTGGTTTGGACAGGAAAGGTTTCAGGCTAACGATAGTTAAGCCAAAGGCCCTGTATCCATGCAGTAAAACTCTCAAGTTCCCGTTTTTTGTCCCTCATGAAGGATCGATTAGTGCAGAGCAAAAAGAACGTTAATTTACTGGTGTAAGGGTCATTCAGGAGTCTGACGTCAGCAGGAACGAAAGTGTCCAAGCTTGAACGTGGTGTTGCATGAATCGTCATCCTGATGGGAGGGAGGTGAAGAGAATGTATCTGGGGTAGGATGAGTTATTTAATACGTTGGCTGCTTTATGACCCCAGTTCATTTTATGCATCTTGTCCACTGCCAGATCACGTCTAAATTAAAATTTTTATTTTTAAATTTAGATGTACAGCACGGTAAAAGGTCCTTTCAGCCCGCGATCCTGTGCCGCCCAATTAACCTACAACCCCCTGTACATTTTGAACGGTGGGAGGAAACCGGAGCCCCCAGGGAAAACCCACACAGGCATAGGGAGATCGTTCAAATTCCTTACAGACTTCGTGGGATTCCAACCCTGGTCCCAATCGCTGGCGGTATTTCATCTTTGCACTAATCTCTACATCAACCAAGTTGCCCTCGATTTGAAGCCTTCAAAAAATCTTTCAGTCTTGGACATAGAGTTGAGAATTTCTGTCGGACTGAATACAGATCAGTTATCATTTATTGTCTTGTAATAAAACAGAAATATATATTACATGAATATTTAGAGCAGTGGTTCTCAACCTTTTTCTTTCCATTCGCATCCCACTTTAAGTAATCTCTATGCCATTGGTGCTCTGTGATTAGTAGGGGATTGCTTAAGGTGGTACGTGAGTGGGGGAAAAAGGTTGAGAACCACTGCTCTAGACCCAATTGTTACTAAAATAATTTGCTTGAGAAAAATTGTCATTTCCTTTGGAGGTCTGAAACCGTGCACATAACGAGTCAATGAGGTACGATTAAAACAGCGGTTTTCAATTTTTCTCTTTCCACTTGCATCCCACCTTAAGCGATCCCTTACTAATCACAGAGCACTGATGTCATACTTAAATTGGTATGTGAGTGGAAAGAAAAAGGTTGAGAACCACTGGGTTAGAGACTGAGAGAACATGGATGACAGATATTGGCATCGTGTGTTGACGACTTGTTAATGCTTGCTAATCGAGCCGGAGGAGGTGCAAACAGAAGGAGAACAGAGAGGGGAAAATACACAAATAAACACGCTGGAATAGTGAGAGAATGTTTGCTGTGAATCTGACACGCTGCGGAATGCTGTGAAACCCACCAAGTCAGGCCACAATCTGGGCAGAGAGGAAATCCGTTCTCTCCAATCTGACCAAGGATGGAGAACAAAAAGAGAAAAAGAAAATCCTGCAGACAATGAGAGTCTGAAACAAAAACTGTTGGAAGTACTTCTGAGGCCAGGCAGCAGCTGAGGAGGGAGGAAATGACAGCCAACAATACAGGCTGATGAGCTTCTGCCATGATTGGCCTTCCCCTTATACCATCACACCCTCAAATGCACTCTCTTCTTCCTCCTTCCATCAGGGAAGAAGGCTCAAGAGTGTGAAAGCGCACACCAACAGACTTGAAAACAGTTTCTTCCCTGCAGCCATCAGGCTCCTGAATGAACCCCACAACAGTGCTACCCTCGTTTGGTGCTAATTTAGCTTTCTTTTCATTGAAATCCTACACTTTGTAAATTGTGCACTTTACTCAGGACTATGAAAGTTAGAGATAACCTGTTAGACTGCTCATGGAAGAACCTTTTTTAAAATTTTAACTGTAAAAAAAAAAAAAATTTAGACCTACAGCACGGTAACAAGCCATTATGTCCCCAGTATATTTCGAACCGTGAAGAATGTACAAAATCCTTACATAGAGCGTGGAATTCGAACCCTGGTCCCAATCGCTGGGGCTGTAAAGGTGCTGAACTGCCCACTACACTAACCGGAACGCCGTCTCTCAACGTCCTAGTTAATTTGCAACAAATAAACTGATTTGGACTTGAACGTTTGATCTCTCCAACCCTCCCCCTTCTCTCTCGTCTAAACATGAGAGTTTTCTAACTTTTCCCTGTTCTTTGAAACATGAAATACAATTTTGGAGGGTTCTCAGGGGCAATATTTTCACTCAAGGGTGGTCCGTATCTGGAACGAGTTGCTAGAGGAAGTCATGGAATTGGATGCCATGAGCACATTGCAAAGATGTTTGGACAGATGGATGGAGTGAAAGGGTGGGGAAGGATGCAGCAAATGTGACGACCCCAGAACGCTGTCTTGCTCCGCATGGATCTTTATCAGACTGTACAGAGTCTGCTCTTCTGCACGGCTACTGCCTGGCCTGCTGAGTATTCCAAATCTTTCCCGTTTTTATTAAGTAGTTTGTTTGGTTCAGTAGCGAGATGGTTGGCACCCAAGAGCTGGGAGTGATGAACCCCACAAGATAATTTTGAAAGGGCTATTTTCCCCTTTCTTGTCCAGTATCAGGGTTTTATATAGTCAACATAATGCGAACTATTTTGTAACTGCGTAAGAATACATCCTTCTCACTGTAGTAACTGTAGTGCACCACTGTAGGGCGTATGTATATGTGTGGTGTGTGTGTGAACAGTTTCCTGAGATAGTGGAAGGCATCAGTAAGTAAACTCTTCTGTTATTTGAATCTTGCATCTCTAAGTTATTTAAGAAGCCTTCCAAGTAACTCCAGAGGCATGACGTGGTGGCAGCGGGATAAGAGAACAAGAATAAAGCCATACAATTAATTGTAAGTCACTGAAATACGAAGGGAAAGAAGAGAAAAAACATTACTGAAAAATAATGGCTGGAGCAACAATAATTCACCCAGTGATGGACAGGGAGGCTCAAGATGTTGTTGAATCATTTTAAAAGTTTCAGCAGGAGTGCAATGTAACATTCAAGAGCTATTTTTAAAATGCAGCAGCAGAGGGAGAAGGCCAGTTCTGTACTTCTCTGGACAGCGGAGCGAGGCCTTGACTTGTGTTTAATAGCTGGGATCTTGCAGAGGGGGAGAAAAATGATCTAGAGCAGATATTTGCAAAGTTTGTTTCTCAAGTCTCCGGGACCAGACGGGATCTTCCCCAGGACATTGAGAGAAGTGAAGGAGGAAATAGCAGAGGCTCTGGCGGTAATTTTCCAAATGTCATTAGATATGGGGATAGTGCCGGAGGATTGGCGCATTGCGCATGTGGTTCCGTTATTTAAAAAGGGTTCAAGGAGGAAGCCTGGCAACTATCGGCCTGTAAGTTTGACGTCTGTGGTAGGTAAATTAATGGAGAAAATTCTTAGAGATAGTACTTATAAACATCTGGATAGACAGGGTCTGATCAGGAGCACTCAACATGGATTTGTGGGAGGAAGGTCATGTTTGACCAATCTGATTGAATTTTTTGAAGAGGTGACTAGGAATGTGGATGAGGGTAGCGCAGTGGATGTTGTCTATATGGACTTCAGTAAGGCCTTCGATAAGGTACCACATGGAAGGTTAGTTAGGAAGGTGTAGTCTTTAGGTATAAATTTTGAGATAGTCAAATGGATTGAACATTGGCTGAAAGGGAGAGGCCAGAGAGTGGTAGTGGATAATTGTCTGTCAGGTTGGAGGCCGGTGACCAGTGGTGTGCCTCAAGGATCTGTATTGGCCCCATTGTTGTTCGTTATATACATTAATGATCTAGATGATGGGATGGTGAATTGGATTAGTAAATATGCAGACGATACTAAGATAGGTGGAATAGTGGATAATGAAAAAGGTTTTCAAGGATTGCAGAGGGATTTGGGCTGCTTAGAAAAGTGGGCTGAAAAATGGCAGATGGAATTTAATGCTGATAAGTGTGAGGTGCTTCATTTTGGTAAGAAGAATCAGAACAGGACATACGTGGTAAATGGGAGAGCATTGAGGAATACAGAAGAGCAGAAAGATTTAGGAGTAACGGTACATCGTTCCCTGAAGGTAGAAACTCACGTGAATAGGGTGGTGAAGAAGGCTTTTAGTATGCTGGCCTTTATCAATCATTGCATGGAATATAGGAGTTGGGAGGTGATGTTGAGATTGTATAAGACGTTGGTGCGGCCTAATTTGGAGTTCTGTGTGCAGTTCTGGTCGCCTAATTATAGGAAGGATATAAACAGAGTGGAGAGAGTGCAGAGAAGGTTTACCAGAATGTTGCCTGGGTTTAAGCATCTGGAGTATGGGGAGAGATTGGACAGATTGAGTCTTTATTCTTTGGAGCGTAGAAGGTTGAGAGGGGATTTGATAGAAGTATTTAAGATTATGAAAGGGATAGACAGAATGGATGTGGATAGACTATTTCCGTTAAGAGGAGGAAAGATTAAAACAAGAGGTCATGAGTTAAGAATTAAGGGGCAGAGGTTTAGAGGTAACATGAGGGGGAACTTCTTTACTCAGAGAGTGGTAGCTGTGTGGAATGATCTTCCGGGAGAAATAGTGGCGGCGGAGTCAATTGTATTATTTAAGAAAAGGTTGGACAGGTATATGGATGAGAAGAAGATGGAGGGTTATGGGCATTGTGCAGGGAGGTGGGACTAGAAAGGGGTGTTTGGTTCGGTGCGGATTAGAAGGGCCTAATGGCCTGTTTCCGTGCTGTAATTGTTATGTTATAGACATATCGGCTCCAAAGCTTTTGCAAGAGCTTTGGAGAATGACCAAGAGATGACCAAGAGACTTCACCTTGAACCCAGGTTTAATCATAGATTTAAATGCTATGAATTTCAAGGCTGATGAAACTGTTTATAACTTTCTCACTAGATGAAAATTTGTTGCTGCAAAATGCAAATTTGAGGATATAGAGGAAAAATTAGTTGATCAACTGATATGGGGAAGTGCCCAATCGATTGCAGAAGTCTCTTGTAGGGAAGGATAGCTTGAAGCTGGGCGAGAGCCTTCGAAACCACAAGGATGAAAATGAAACCCCTATCTATGCAGACTCACCCACAGCAAAGAGAAAGAAGGGTTGATGGTATAAAGTACACAATCAGAAAAGTGCAAACCCCCAAGACCTGCAGGAAGAGCGGCAGACAACACCCTTTCGATGACCCAAACAAATGCCCCACATACAGTTCTGAATGTAGAGCCTGCGGTAAAGCAAACCACTGGGTGAAGATGTGCAAGTCTGGGTTGAAGAAAGCAGTAATACCAGTGAGGAAAGACGACAAAAAGAAGATCCACCACATAAATGGAAACAACAATGATGTCTCCGACACCCAGATACTGGACATAGAATCTATACACCTTCACGAGATGTTGGGTGAGATGAAAGAAGGAAGTGAGTTGCACACAAGGATCCAACTACAGAGGACAATCCAGAACAAGCCTATGATATTTAACCTAAAGGTGAAGCAGGATACTGGATCACAAAGCAATGTCCTTCCACTCAGACTCTACCGCCAGATGTTCTCAGAGTACATGCATTGACGATGCATTGGATTGGAAACAGCAAATGTCCCATTAATGCCCTATGGTGCACCCATGATCAAGCAGCCAGGGAGAGCTAAGATCAATGGCTGCCATAAGGGAAAGAACATCCTCTCTACGTTCTACATGGTAGATGCAGACAGACCAGTAATTCTAGGTCTGGATAGCTACCAGGAGTTGCAGTGTACCTCTGTCAATTGTAAGATCCAGGCGAAGAAGATATCCAAAAGCATCAAAAAGAGGAAATGATTTCCACAGAAGTCGCAGCCAGGCCATGGCACACTGTGGGAGCAAACTTTTTCTCTGAGAATCAAGAGTGGTATTTAAGAGTAGTAGCATGCTACTATTAAGTTTCCATTTGTCAAAAGGGTTAAAGACCTGAGAGCATCAGCTATCACCTCAGAAATAAGAGGACTCTATGCTGAACAAGGAATACCCGAGCAAGTAATATGTGACAATGGAACACAGTTCATGTCACAAGAATTCAGAAAGCTGGCTGCAGAGTAAAGGTTTGAGATCACTACATCATCCCCATACTACCCCAAAGGTCACTGGTTCATTGAAAGACACACTAGTTTACTGTCGTGAAACAAAAGACGACCCATACCTAGCTCTTCTATTATTACGAGCAACACCTTTTAAGGGGTGACATGAAGTCCCCGGCAGAAATTCTAAATGGCAAGAGATATAAAACAACTCTGCCAAGCAAAATACACCCTCCAGAAGGCCAGGAGGAAACCAGAAGAAGGATGCCAGCATTATAGCAAACATACACAAACATTGCCAGAACCCTTCAGAGGGCAGCATGTGCATATTCAAGAGTTGGTGTAGAAAACATGGACCCCAGCAAAGGTCATCAGAGAAGCTGAGACACCAAGATCATTCATTGTTGAGACAGACTCTGGCGATCAGCTGAGGAGAAACAGAATTCACATCCGGCCGACACAAGATGTGATGAAGCAGAAAGCTTTAATACAGCAAAGCCTGCAGCTCCAATATCAAGTGAAGACACCACAACCACTAATACTGAAACATCAGGTGAGGCACAACAAGCTACATCACCTCCACGTGGACCAGCAACACAGAGCCCAACGGTCACAGCCAAATCCACAAGATGGTGAAGGAACTTACTGTCACCAGTGTGATATCGATAAGAACTATTTAAAAATAGTTGTGTAAACTAGTGTACAAGTTCATTCACTTAAGTTGCACTGGAAAAGAAGTGATAAAGAACACAAAATTTTTGCTATATCTTGAGAAGGAGGGATGTTATGTAATCAACATAATGTGAACTATTTTGTAACCGTGTATGAATGCACCCTTCTCACTCTACTAACTGTAGTGCACCACTCTGCTGTGTGTGTGTGTGTGTGTGTGTGTGTGTGTGTGTGTGTGTGTGTGTGTGTGTGAGAACAGTTTCCTGAGATGGTGGAAGACACGAGTAAGTAAACTCTGTTCTGTTATTTGTATCTTTCATTCTAAGTTATTTAAGAAGCCTCCCAAGTAACTCCAGAGGCATAACACAGGGTACAGATCTCCCATTGCGGAGAAGGCTCAGGAGTGTGAAAGCATGCACAGACAAGTTAAAGAAAGTTGCAAAAATAAAAAAACCATCAAAGTATGAGCAAAATGCAGGCAGGCGCCTAAATCAGGTGCCCGTCTACATTTTGCTCATACCTTGAAGGGCTCAAACCCAAAACGTCAGTTGTGTATCTTTACCTTTGCTGTATAAAGGACCCTGTTTGACCTGCTGAGTCTCTCCAGTATTTTGTATTTTTACTTCAACCACGGTGTCTGCAGACTTTTGTGTTTCACTTCTTCACTGAGAGTTGTGAACTTGTGGAGTTCCCTACCACAAAAGGTCCAGCTGGTTGGATATCTTCAGAAGGAAGTTTGGATGTGGCTCTATTAGCTAAAGGGATTTAGGGATATGCAGAGAAGGCAGGACTAGGCTACTGAGCTCACATGATCAGCCACGATTATATTGAATGGTGGAACAGGTTTCAAGGGCCGAATGGCCTTCTCCTACACCTAATTTCTATGTTTCATAAAACAAAGAAACCAAAATCGAGCCCATCGAGTTTGGCCCGCTATTCAATCAAGAGCTCATTCCTTTTCCCATTTAGCCCCACTGCCCGGCCTTTTCCCCATAACCTTTGATACCCTGGTTAATCAAGAACCAACCAATTTCTACCTTAAATACACCCAATGACCTGCCTCCACAAGTGCCTGAGGCAACAAATTCCACAGATTCACCACCCAAGAAATTCCTCCACATCTCCTTTCAATCCTGAATTTGTGCCCTCTTGTCCTAGACTCTCCCACCATGGGAAACAACCTTTCCACATCTACTCTGTCCACTCTTTCGTGATTTACTCCTGTCACCTTTGTGAAGTTTAGGCTGTTGCCTGATGTGGAGGTGGTGTGGATCTGAATGCGTCGGCAGAACAGAAATCGTTTTGTGACTTTGCAAACAACCCAACGGTTTGGGGATAAGAGGTGACATTGTCGCATCGGCATGACAGCTCTCCAACAGAAATACTTGTGAAAGGAACTGCCGTCATAATCAGATGTCAGCAGTCTGCCTCTCCCTGCTGTTCCTCCAAGTCACTTTCAACAGATTTTGTTGGTGATTAAATTTTCTGACCTCGGTAAAACCCAAACCCAGCGACCTTGAAACTTTGGTGGCTCCAGACGAGCAGATTTTCCAGATATCTGTGACCCCCGACGTGGAACAGTGCAGCCCCCTGTGACCCACAGTGCCCATGCTGAACACTCATGTCCAATTCACAGAGGGTGGTGGGTGCCTGGAATGCATTGGCGGTGGAGGTTCATACAACAGGGACAATTCAACGACTCTTCGACTGGCACACAGATGTAAGATAAATAGAAGGTCTTGGGTGTGAGGTTGGAAAGGGTTAGATTGTGGTGGAGAAGGGCCTGGACTGTGGTGTAATGTTCTAAGCCAGGCCAATTTGTCCATTTATCTGTGTTTGCCCATGTCCCTCCAAACCTTTCCTATCCCTGTACCTAGAACAATTGAACTTTACTGCACAAACATGTCCCTTTGGCCCTTCTAGTCTGTGCTGAACCAATTTTTTTGCATAGTCCCACTGATCTGCACCCAGTCCATAGCCCTCCATACCTGTCCCATCCATGTATCTGACCAAATTCTTCTTAAATGTTAAAACTGAGCCCAGATTCACCACTTCAGCTGGCAGCTCGTTCCACACTCCCACCGCTCTGTGTGTGAAGAAGTTCACCCTAAACTTTTCACACTCTGAACCCATGCCCTCTAGTTTGTATCTCACCTCCCCTCAGTGGAAAAAGCCGACCTACATTTACTCTGTCGATCCCCCTCATAATTTTAAATACCTCTATCAAATCTCCCCTCATTCTTCTGCGCTCCAGGGAATAAAGTCCTAACCCGTTCAATCTTTCCATGTAACTCAGTACCTGGTGAAACACAAAAGTCTGCAGATGTTGCGATCGTAGTAAAAACACACAGAGATGCTGGAGGAACTCGGCCAATCTCACAGTGTCAATAGGTGGTAAAGATATATTACTGATGTTTTGGGCTCAGGCCATCTAAATAGCTTTTGGATTTTATATTTGTCCCTGCCTCAACTACTTCCTCTGGCAACTTGTTCCCTATATCCACCAGCCTCAGAAGATGCTCCTCAGGCCCCCTTTAATAATTTTTCCCTATTTCCTCAAATCTATGCCCTCTGGATAGGGGAACAACTAGCATGGTTAAGAAGGTGCTGGCCTTCATTAGTGAAGCGATTGACATCAAGAGCCCTGAGGTGATGTTGCAGCTCCTTAAAACTCTGGTTTGACCACGCTTGGAATATTGTGTTCCATTGTGGTCACCTTGTTACAGGAGGGATGTGGAAGATATGCAGAGATTTCCTTGGATGTTGCCTGGATTGAAAAATGTGTCTTATGAGGCAAGGTATATGTAGCTAGGGTTTTTCTCTTTAAGGGGGAGGGGGTTGAAAGATGAGGGGTGACTGCAGTGAACTGGAGTTCATCGTTCTGATGGCTGACTGTTCCCTTGGCTCCACCCTCACCTACCCCAATTTCCCGCCTTGCCTCAAATTCACCTATTGTATCTACCAGCCATTGACTGTAAGCTATTAAAAGCTGTTTGTACTCCACACAAGTCTCCGAGTGCAATCAGTCATGATACAGTGATATAATAGAGGTATATAAGATCATGGGAAATAGGGTGAATGGATAGGCCTACAGAACCTTTTTCCTAGGGCAACAATAGCAAATTTCAGATCTGGTTAAGGTGATTGGAGGAAAATTCAGGGGAGATGTCAGTGGTAAAAAGAAAATTACAGTGTGGTGAGTGCCTGGAATGCATTGCCGGGGGTGGTAGTGGAAGCTGGAACAACAGGGATATTCAAAAGCACTTAGGCACACGGATATAAGCAAAATAGTGAGCTTAGGATGTGAGGAACGGAAAGGAGAGATAGGTGTGGAGTAGGTGGTACGTAGGACAGCACAACATTGGACCGAAGGGCCTGTTCTGTGCTGTGCTCTATTCTCCATGATTACCTTATCCATGCTTTCTCTTGACCTGAAAAACCAATTTTGGTTCCCCCCCTCTCCATGCCCTCAGCCTCCTACACTTTGGGGGGAAAGGTCCCAGCTGATGCAAACTAAAACTCCCCAATCGTGGTAACTTCCCCATGAATTTTGTCTACAGCCCTTTCTAGCTTCATGATAGAAGAGATTAAAAACTAGAGGACATTGGTTAATGGTGAATGGGAAGAAGTTTAGGGGAACTTCTTCATGCAGAGAGTGGCAAGGTTGTGGAACGAGCTGCCTGCTGAATTGGTAAATGCAGGCTCCTTTTTGCCATTGAAGAAATACAGACGGGTACGTGGATGAGAGGGGTGTGGACTGGGTGCAGGCCAGTGGGATTAGGCGGAATAATAGTTCAGCACAGACTAGAAGGACTGAAGGTCCTGCTTCTGTGCTGTAATGTTCTATGAACATTCCAAACTGGGTGATTAAAACTCAAGGAAATGAAACATTTTCTACATTTCCATCTGAATGTTTTCCTCTTGGTGAGGATTATTCTGCACCTGCATTGAAGTGCCGAAAGGTTGAACCTTCACATGTGCTGCTCGTTGTAGGTGTTGGAGGAACTCAACTTTCACACAGGATCTGTGGAAAGAAATGAGCAGTTGACGTTTCGGGCCTGGGATGACGAAGATCGGGTAAATGTCCGAATTAGAAGATGGGGTGGGGGAGAGCGTAGTCTTATACAGGGGAGCAGGGAAAAGAAAGGAAAGGTGATGGGGCAGGTGGCGGAAGGCGGAGGAAAGATGCATTGTTGTAGAAGGGCGGGAAGGGGTTGGGAGCTGAAGGAAGGGTGGGTGACCGGCAGGGGAAAGAGAAGGAAAGGATTCAGAGGGATGAGAGAAAGTGAGGTGAGAGGGGGAGAAGAAAGGGGATGGGGAAAAGAAAGGGTTTCCAGAAATTGGAGAAGTCAGTATTGATTCTTTAATACACAAAAGTGCTCGAGAAACTCAGCAGGTCAAGCAGCGTTCTTTATGGCAACGTTTTGGGGGCCTGAGCCCTTCGTCAAGGAGTTTCTCCAGCACTTCAGTGAATTGAACTACAAACACAGCGTCTGGCTGACTTTCATGCTTAGATCAATATTGATGCTGTCTGTTTGGAGACAGCTGAGAATAAATATAAGATGTTTTAATTAAAAAAAAATTAATTAAGGAAATTTAGGCAAACAGCATGGTAACAGGCCCTTCTGGCCCACGACCCCGTGTCACTCAATTAACCTACAAATCCCATGTTTTTGAAGGGTGGGAGCCCTCCGAGGAAACCCCATGCAGGTAAAGGGGAGAACGTGCAAATTCCCGACTGACAGCTGCAGATTCAAACCTGGGTCGCTGGCTCCGTAATGGTGCGTCGCATAACTGTGCTGTTTCTGCAGATTGCAAGTGGCCTTAATCTGGGAGTGCACGACTGTGGACAGACATGACATGTCAGTGTGGCGGCGGGGGTGGAATTGAAGTGGTTAGCCGCTGGGAGGGTCCTTTGCTGGTGCAGGGGACTGAGCAAATCTGTGTGGCCGCTGTGTGACCTGCTGAGTTCCTCCAGCATTTTTGCGCGTTGCCTCTCTCGATGCAGGTCAAGATCTGTTGAGTTTTCAGACTGCAGTAATTAACATTTGCTGAAATGTGGGCGTCTATGATGGAAAGCCACGGGATTTAAATTGGTGTTATGAGTGGGTGTAATTATGAGCTGATGGAAATTAAAGGCCGGGACTGTTGGTGGAAAGAATGATGAGTAGACATTGTGTAGGTAAACAAGAAAATCTGCAGATGCAGTACAAATGTGTTGGAGAAACTCAGCAGGTCACACAGCACCCACAGGAAACACAGTCAACATTTCGGAGATGATCAGCAGCGTCGAAAACCAGGCAGACGTTTCATTAAAAGAGAGGGGAAGCGGAGAAGAGCACAGGTGAGAGGTCATAAATAAGTACAGGTGGGAAGGGTGGAGGGGAAAGAAGGTGAGAAGTGATGGGGGGAAGGGGTGGCTTTCTGATTGGAGAAGGAAGGGAAGGAGGAATCCCTTGGGCAGCATGGTTAGTGCCACACTGGTTCAGTGCCAGCGATCGGGACTGGAGTTCGAATCCGCCGCTGCCTGTAATGAGTTCGTTCATACGTTCTCCCCATGACTGTGTAGATTCTCCAGTGTCCTCCCACCTTAGGTTGATTGGGAGGCAGCAACTTGTGGGCTGAAAGAGCCTGTTGCTGTGCTCCATGTCTACATTTATAATTTTGAATGGGGAGTTGGGGTGAAGGAAAGAGAGAGACTTGGGAAGAGGGTTAACGGAAACTGGAGAAGTTGATCTTGATGCTCTCTGGTTGGAGAGTGCCCAGATGGAAGATGAGGTGTTCTTCCAATTTGCAAGTGACCTCAAATTGACGGACATGAGTCCTTGGACAGACAGATCAGTGCAGCAGTGGGGTGTGGAATTGAAGTGGTTGGCCACTGGGAGGTCCCCGCAAAGGTGTTCAATGAAGTGATCTTCCAGTCTGTGTCCTGTCTCTCCGATGCAGGGGAGGCTGCAACGGGAGCACCGAATGCAGTAGACAACCCCTGCAGATTCACCAGTGAAGTGCTGCTTCCTTTGTGGAAGGACTTTTTGGGGGGCCCCCGAGTGGTGGTGAAGGAGGAGGCATGGGTGCAATGGAGCATTTCTCATGGTTGTAGAGGTAATGGGGGTGGGGGGGCACATTGGTGCAAAGTTATAGGGAGTCGCGGGGGGAGCAGTCCCTGTAGAAAGGGAGGGAGGGGAGGAGAAGATGTGTCTGGTGGGGCCCAAACATTGACCACCTCTTACTTCCTAAGGATGCTGCATGGCCCTGCTATGCTTCTCCAGCACTTTTGTGTATTGCATTGCAGACATTGCGTCTCTGGAGTGTACTGTACTTTTGATTATTGGTGACGTCAGTTCTACTCTGTGCTTTCTTGTTTGATTAACTAATTTCAAAGACTTACACTTCAATCACCTCCTTCTCCACTCAGGATGTCCCAATGAACATTAAGTAGTCTTTGAAGTTGAGCAGATGTTGGAATGTTAAAAATGGGGTGGGTGATTGTTCAGAGGAAGTTTGTATAAAACATGGAGGAGTTGTGTCAAATCCAGCCGCTCTCCCACCTTCATTCTCCTCACCCATCTCTATCTTTCTGTCAATTTTCACTCTTGCTTGTTCTACCATTCCCCCTCCTGACCCCTGTCTCATTCAGAGCAAGCTCCTCTTTATTACTGAAACATCAACAGCTCCTCTCCCTGAGCCACCAATAGTTGCTGACTGTCCCATGGAGGTCTTCCAGTGGTTAATTTGTTGTTCCACTGCAGCATCTGCAGTCTCTTGATCAAGTAATAAGCATTGATCAGGGGAGTGGGAGACTCCTCTTGCTGTGAGATTACCCTGGACAACAATTTTTTTCCAAGGGTTTGCTTCCTGAAAAAAAAAGGGGATTAAGATAGACAACTTCAAGCTGAACACAAAAATAATTTCAGATTTTCTGTATCACACAGGAAACTGGAGAAAAATTAAATTAACTTTTATTGAATTTAGCATGTACTTCCCATTTGCATCAAAACATATATAGTATTTATCCATAACAATAATAAAAACTATGACACAAGTAATACAGTTTTTATATATTTCCTCCCTCACTCACCTACCCCCTCCCCAAAAAAGTAGGAAAAAAAGAAAAAAAAAGCCTGTCTAATAAACCTATATCTTTTAATTAATTAATTGCTGTTTATATAACAATTTTAAACCATAACTAATTAGGGGAGGTTGAATAGGGGCATGGTGGATGCTGTAGGAAAAGTCGTAGCAATAAAATCTATGTAGGGTTTCCAAATCTTATCAAATTTTTCTGGTTGATTTCATAAATTATACATTATTCTCTCTAATGGTATACAATTTAATAATTCCGTTCACCATCTATTCAACCCCACAATATCACTAGATTTCCATGTTAGAGCTATAGATTACTTTGCTGTTGCTACACTTAAAAACTTCTTTTGATAAATATCTAACTTCAATTTGGAAATATCTCCCAAAAAAAAAATCTGGGATCCTTCAAAATTTACATCTCAAAACTCGTTCCAATAAAATACTTGTATCCTTCCAAAACTTATCTACCTTTTCACATTGCCAGACTACATGCAGGAAAGATCCTACTTCTTTATTACATCTAAAACATTGATCAGAACAATTCAAATGAAGTGCATGCAATTTGTATGGAATGTAATATAATTAACGTAAAAAATTAAATTGTACCATTTGATAGCTAACATTAATTGTATTAGTTTCACTTTCATAGCATTATTTTGACCCTACTTCTTCTTGAATCTGTATATTAAATCTTTTTCCCATCTGGATTTAAATTTGAATAAATCCTTTTTCTGAATAGTTCTCTTGTAATTTGATACACATATTAGTAATAAATCTTTCAATAAATGTATCTTATTAGATATTCAAATGGACTTTGTTCTGGCAATTTAAAGTTCCTCCCTAATTTTCTTTTTAAATATGATTTAAGTTGATAATAAGAAAAGATAGTATTATGTGGTATATTATACTTATCTATCAATTGGTCAAAAGTCAAAAATACGGATCCCCAAAAAAATCCCTTCTTTATTCCACAATTATACCAAACATCGAAATACTGATTATTAACTGTGCAAGGAATTAAAGGATTTTGATTTAATATCATTTTAGCCGACTGATAATTCTTCATTCATCTTTCTATATGTACTCCATTCCATACTTTGAGCATATGCCTCAGGATTGGTGTATCTGATTGTCCTTTTAATAATCCCTCATGCCATTTATCTAAAATGTGTTCAGAATTACTTTCTCTGATTTTACTCATTTCAATTTGCACCCATGTAATCTTTTCATCAGTCCAATAACAAGAAGACAAAAATCTAAGTTGAGCCGCTTTATAATAATTTTTAAAATAGGCAATTGAAGTCCCCCTTGATCAAATTTCCATGTTAAATTTTCCAATGCCATCGCAGCGTTTTATAGCTCCAAATAAATCTTCTGGCACTTTTATTTAAATCCTGAAAAAACATTATTGGTACAAAAATTGGTAAAGATTGAAAAAGATATTGTATTCTAGGAAAGATTCATCTTCACACAATTAATCCTTTCTATTAAAGAAATTGCCAAATCTTTCCATCTTAATAAATCTTTAATTTTCCTCAGTAAAGATATGTAGTTTAATTTAAATAAATTATTTAAATTCTTATCAACATTAATTCTTAAATATTTAATTGCACCATTCTGCCATTTAAATTTTGTCCTTATTCCGCCAATCGATCATTTACTTTTTTTAATGAGCTTTCAGGGTTTGGAAGATGTATCACATCATCTGCAAAAGGACTAATTTTGTGTACTTTATCATGTATCTTAAAGCCTTCAATCTCATTATCACTTCTAATCACCTCAGCCAAAGGTTCTATAGCTAATGCAAATAAAAAAAGGAGATTATAAACATCTTTGTCTAAATGATCTTTCCAACAAAAAGAATTTTGATATTTGTCTATTTGTAATCACTTTGCCTTTGGAAAATTATATAATGGTCTTATTCAGTTTATAAAACTTGTCGGAATTCCAAAAGCCTTCAGTACTTTAAATAAATAGTCCCATTCTAATCTATCAAGCGCCTCCTTTTCTGCATCTAAAGCTAAATCCACTGATGGTATTTTCTTTTCTGAGGCAGATCTATTCAACTTGAAAATCTATCTATTATCCACTGATCTATTTTTTAATAAAACCTGTTTGGTCCATATTAATCAGTTTAGGTAAACATTTAGCTAATCTATTAGCTATTAGTTTGGACAAGATTTTATAATCAGTATTCTATAGTGAACTCGGTCTATATGAAGATGGAAGCAAAGGGTCCTTCCCTTTTTTTTTTGGAATAACTGTTATTAAACAACTCAGGTAAATCACCAAGATCTTCCATTTGATCTAACAACCCCATAAATATCAGAATTAATAACTCTTTTTAAATTCTTTATAAAACTCCGGAAAGAAACCATCCTCCCCTGGAGCCTTATTGTTTGGTAAAGACATCAATATATCATAATTCTGTAACTGTAAATATAAATTGATTTGTTAATTCTTCTCTTTTATGCTTAACTGTGGTAAAGTAATTTTGGACAAATATTTGTCTATTTTATCCCCATGCTTCAAAGATTCCAATTTATAGAATTTCATATAGAATTTCATAAACACATCATTAATACCTTGTGTTTTATAAATAAGAAGACCCAAATCTTCTTTTACAGCTGCTATTGTTCTCAATCCTTGTTCAGTCTTCAATTGCCATGCTAAAACTTTATGGGCTCTACCTCCCAATTTGTAATACAGGTACACAATCCAGAACTCTTGAGGGACAGCGAGTTCCAAATTTTGGATTTTTCCTGATTTCGGAAAGCCAGATTTAAGCCCACCCGAATTGTGCTGCCTCTCCACCCCCACCCCCTTCCAGTCATGCTGCCGTCTCCCCCATCCCCCTTGCCTGCCTGACTCGCGTTGCCAGTATCCCCATCTCGTCCGCCCGACTCACACTGCCGGTATCCCCACCTCGCCCGCCCGACTCACGCTGCCGGTCTCTCGCCTGCCCAACTCGTGGTGCCAGTCTCTCCCCATTGCCCGCCCAACTCACGCTGCCGCCTCTCTCCCCACTTACTGGATTTTGGAGCTTTTCGGATTTTAGATGTCCGGATAAAGGATTGTGTACCTGTATTTTTGTCAGGTCCATCTTATATCCATCTCTACTCTATATGTTTGTATTGTATTAAGCTTCAATTTCTTTAAATCCAATATTTTACTTTGTTTATCATTCCCTCTATTTTGCAATTTTTTTTTCCTCTTTATTTTTTCCTTTTCCAAAGAATTAGCTTCATACATATACTCTTTTTTAACCTTAGCCGTATAACTTATTATTTGTGCTTTTAAATAAGGATTCAAAGAATCCTATACCACAAATTTAATAGTTATAGAATGTTCATTCAGTTCCATAAAAAGTTTTATCTGTTTCCTTATAAAGTCACAAAAATCTTTCCTTTTCAGCATTGCTGCATTAAATCTCCATCTACAACCTATATTTTGCTCCTTCTCCAGTAAAACTGACAAAACTAAAGGTGAATGGTCAGACAATATCCTCGCTTGGTATTCAATACTATGTACTCTTGTCTGGAGTTGAGAGGCGATTAAAAACATATCTATACGGGAATATGTTTTATGCCTGTAAGAATAAATTGAATAATCTCTAGTATCAGGATGCATCTTCCTCCAACTATCAACAAGTTTCATTTCATTCATAACATTTTTCATATCCTTTATTACCTTATTTTTAACCTTAATTCCTCCTGATCTATCCACTTGGAATCAAAGGTAAAATTAAAGTCTCCTCCCATAATTATTTTCCCTTTTGCATTAGCGAGCTGCATAAAAACATCTTGGATAAATTTTCCATCATCTACATCGGTGCATATACATTCATCAAGGTCCAACATTCAGAATATATTTTGCAATTTATCATCACATACCTCCCCACTTTATCAGTCATTACATCCAGTACTCTTATTTATTAATATCGCTCCTCCTCCAGCTTCAGAATTAAATGAAGAGAATACCCCTCCTACCCAACCTCTCTTTAGTTCCATGATCTCTTTCTGTTAAATGGGTTTCTTGTATAAAAGCCACATCTACTTTAATTTTTTTCATATAATTCAATAACCTTTTTATCGGATTCTAAACTGCATTAATATTAATACTAATTATTGACAATTTTCCTGCCATCCTACATCAAAATTAAAACCTAGCATTCCCCTCCATCTCCCCATCCAACCCTCCCCATCTATAAACAGTCCAGGTTAAGAACCAAAAAAAAAGATAAGAAAGGAAGAAAAAAGAAGAAAGATGAGGAAAAACCCCAAGGCGTGTGATGATAAAGTGTCTCGATCACCCTGATCTGTACAAGATGGAAAACTAGTTGCATTAATGCCCATGATTCCGTAGTGGTCTGCATCACATTCCCCACTAGCTCACTCGAAACATCAGACCATCTCTTACCATGAGCTGATCAATAGACCTTTAAATCTATTAATCTTATCCAGTGTATTAGATCACACACAGTATAACCTTCCTCCCCTTTTTAACTCTCTTGAAACTCGATGTATTTTCAGTTACAGCAAAACCTCTCAGTTATATAATAAATTCAAGTGTCTATAACCATCTGCTGATCTTTAACAGGCAATGATTCGGCATATACCTTTGCTTCATTAGGCTCAGTAAAAAATCTATTCCTCCCTCCCCGGGACAAATACTTTCAAAACAGCTGGATCTCTCAAAAGAAAGGCATAGCCTTTTTTCCACAATACATCTTTAATTGGATTAAACTCCTTTCTTTTTTTCAAAAAATCAAAACTTGTATCTGGATTTTAAAAAATTGTATTTCCATTATAAATCTTTATATAGCTTGTTTTTCTGCCAGCTCCAGTATCTTCTCTCTTACTTCATATTGAAGGAATCTGACAAGTATTGGATGGGACCTTTGGTCAGGCTGAGGTTTAGGTCTCAATGCCCTATGGGTTCGCTCTATCTCCAAATCTCCTTGAAACGCAGCCTGACCCAAAGATTCCGGTATCCACCGTTGCAGAAATTTTTTCAAGTCTTGACTCTCGTGCCCTTCTTGAAGTCCAACAATCTTGATATTATTCCGCTGACTAAAATTTTCCAAAACGTCTATTTTTTGCGTGAACTTATTGTGCTTTGCAGCTGCAAAGTGGATTTTTCCATCCACTATTTCAAATCTAGGTCCACCTGTGGTATTAATCTTTCCATCTTAACACCATTCCTCCTTTCTTCATCAGTTCACATGTCCATAGATTGTCGAAAAAAAATCTAATATTTGCTTTAATTCCACCAGAAGATAAAGAAGCTTCTGCACTTTTTTCTACTTTTTTCTTGGTTGTCGGTCATTCTTGTTCTTCTTTGCTTTTCCAGGTCTTCTTCATGATCACTGGAGCTGTGAGTGCCTGGAATCCCTTTTAAAATTTCCTCCTTTTTTTGTGCTCTGTGCATGCGCGAGGAGTTGTGCATGTGCAGTCCCTTCTTCACCCGATGTCGGTGGCCATTGTCGGGGGAGACCTTGTGCAGCAGTGTCCAAGGTCTCCCTGGCTTCTGGCCTCTCTCCTTTGGATACCACCTTAAGGACAGCTCCAGGATCCTTTCTTAAGGTCGACCTCCCTTCCTTTCCTTGCTCAGTTTCTTGTCCAACAGGAAGTCCTTTATCCTTCTTTGGTGGCATTGTTGATGTCTTCTGTGTGTCTTCAGACAGTTCTTCAACATATTTTCCGAATCTTTTATTACCTTGTCACTTTTTCTCAACTTTTTTGAGGAGAGCAGGCATTATCAGTCTAACCACATGTCATCACGTGGCACGCCCCGAATTTAGCATGTTTAGTGGCATAATGATGCTGACATATTGCATTAGTTCAACTGATCTAAAAATGTTTTTCTGGTGATTTTCATTTGTAATGGCATCTGGTTACTCTCATGTCAGTGTCCAACAATAGTTGGCCAGTGTTGATGGATTCCAGTTGCCCTGATACTGCTTTTCTGCGGTCGCCATGTCCTGGTGAAACCTTTCACCACGTTCAGCACTGACGGCAGCGAGATCAACAGGGAAGAAGTCCAAGTGTGAATGCAGAAAAGGAATTTTCAATGACATGTTGCTCTTCATAGTTTTGTATGGTTGAAGCATATTAGAAATATGTCAGGAAATCACAAAAAATGGTACGTGATGGGAAACTTTTCAGGTGATTTTCATGATCAGCAGCCGAAAATCTATAAAACACACCCAAAAATGTTCAGGAGGCAAAATCTTTGTTGTCCAGTGTTATTGGAAAGGGTGGGACTTTGGTTTTGACTGTCTCACCAAGATGAGATGCCTTTGACAGGCCAGCAATTCCTCAGTCCTGTGTCTGGATGGATGGCCTTCAGATTGCTGGAGCTGCACGATCTCAGAGCCCATTGGCTCTTGAGGCAAGAGTGCCACTCACCTTGGATGTGATTGGGCCCTACCCTGGGCCCTGGGCCTTGTAAAGCCTGGTGGGGAGGTCCCGATTTCTGTCTTGGCTCTTGCTGTAGAGGTGGTGTAGAGTGACAGTTCAAGGCCCGAAACACCCTGCACTTCCCTATAGATGCTGCGTGACCTGCTGACGTTTTCCAGGACTTTTGTGTATTGCTCAGTAGCGATACAGTCAGGCACTGTAGGTACGATGGCAGCACATGCAAGGTAGCAGACACCCGAATCTCTCTTCACCCACCCACCCCTATCGCTCCTCCGCCACAAAAACTGGTGGGCTTCCTTTGGACAAGTACATTAAAGGGTGCCACGGTTAGTGTAAAGGATAGCATAACCCTGTTACAGTCCCATCGACCTGGGCATGAGTCTGGGATTGTCAGTAAGGAGTTGTATATTCTCCCTGTGTGGGCTTGGGTTTCCTCTGGGTCCTCTGGTTTCCTTTGTTACGAGCCCCAAGGACACGAAAACCAGCAGCAAGAGAAATTCACCAAGACAATGGCTACTTCAACAAAACTGCTTTTCTTAATAGAATAATAAGATCAATATTTAACTTATCACTGTTAAGTTACTGAACTTAACCCCCTCTAAGCGCACGGGTGTGTTTTCAAGATGGTTCTTTTTTCACTGTCCAATTCTCCAAGTTCACTGGTATCAAGGTTAAACAGTCATTACATTCAACAGGCTCTGGTGCCTTAACTGAAGTTGTTACCAGACCGGAAGTTCTTTGGTGGGTGCAAAGAGAGATGTTTGTTGGACATACAATCAGCATCCGAAGTGCCTTTCTGAAGATATGTGCCTTCTTCCAGGTTACCACAAAGAGTTCTTCTTTTTCCCTGTTTCAGGAGAAAGTACAACAACCAGCCACTACAGAGATTTCGATAGGCTGAACTCGGAACCAGTCACTTTGCCAGCCTTTCACTGACTGCTCCAGCTTTTATCCCCCCCCCCCCTCTTTCTGTTTCTCTTTTTGAAATGTGATATTTGCTTGTGAAAAGTGACCTAACCTGTCTAATCTTATTCCCCCATTTTAAACATATTTTATTAACTTATTCCATTACGCCACCTACCCTTCAAAACGTACAGGGGTTGTCGGTTAATTGATGTATTTGGGTGGCATGGACTCATGGGCTGTAAAGATGTACATTTAAATTTAACAAAGATGACACAGAGATTGGATATGAGGGATGGAGTGGGGTCAACCTGACCTACTCCCCTTAATTGGCCTCAGAACACAGAGGGAGGAGAGAAAGCATGCTACGTAAAAACCCGTCAGCGTTCCTTCCAAGGATTCCGTGGCTTTTTGTTGCATCTACGTTGGACGTACCTCCTTAAGTGAGACCCTAACCTTCAGAATCCCCTCTCCTCCTCACCCCTGAATCTTTTACGATGAGAGTTTATTGCCTTACACATAATTACAATGTACAGATGCAGAGAAATTCTCACCCGCTCCAGTGAAACAGGTGCATAGGATACACCGACCACAGCAGCATAAAATCAGTCAAAACAAATGTCAAGACAGAAAAAGAGATGTTAAAAATAAAAAAGCATAGATGAATAAATATTCACAGATAGCAGTTGGTGCAACAAAAGTAACATTTCAATTCTATAGACAGGTCTATGTCTATAGAATTGAAATGTTCCAGGTGGAGAACATAGGGCAGCATGGTTGATGTAGCAGTTAGTGCAACGCCATAACAGCCCCAGCGATCGGGACCGGGATTCGAATCCCACGCTGTCTGTAAGGAATTTGTTCGCTCTCCCCATGTCTACATGAGTTTTCCCCGATGGCTCCGGTTTCCTCCCACCATTCAAAACGTTCTCGGGGTTGTAGGTTAATTGGGTGTAATTGGGCGGCACGGACCCATGGGCTAAAATGGCCTGTTACCGTGATGTATGTCTAAATTAAAATGTAAGTTCCAGCACAGTACAGGCCCTTCAGCCCATGATGTTATGCTGACATATGTGAACCAGCTCCGCAACAATTTAACCCTTCCCTACCTCACACCCATAACCCTCTATTTTCCTACATCCACGGGCCTATCTGAGTCGTCCCTATTATACCAGCCTCCACCACCACCCCTGGCAATGCATTCCAGGTGTGTAAATATAAAAACATAAAACTGGCTCTTGTGACTCCCCTAAACTTTCCTCCCTCACCTTAAACAGACATCCACTGTTATTTCCTGTCGTCGCCCTGGGATCAAGGTGCTGGCTGCCCACTCTATCTGTTCCTCTAATAATCTTAGATAAGAGGAGAAATTTTTTTTTTGAAACTTTATTGATTAATTTTAACATATAAAGAAAGTAAGTAATGCACGTACAAAAAAATATACAAAATAAAGTAATACAAATATAATATAACATAGTTAATACAATACCAATCTCGGCATCTCCCCCTAACGACTAAAAACTAAGACTAAGAAAAAAAAACTATTTTTAACCCCTAAACCCCCCCCTCCCCACCCCCAAGATAAAGAGTGAAGAATTAATACTATTAGTATAATAATAAAAAAAAATTAAAAATATATATCTTAAAAAAAGATCAATATATATATAAAAACAAACAAAAAAAACAAAACAAAAAAAGGTATTAATTAAGTATTAATTATTAATCCAAAAATTTTTATTATATAAAAAAACAACAACAAAAAGAACTTAAACGAAAATAATTAATTCAAACTTATTTAAATTGTATATAATCAATAAATGGGGTCCACTTTAACTCAAAAGGAGAAATCTTAAATAATAAAGATTCGGGTAGTCAGGGGAGATTAAATACCCTGATAAATGTTGGAAAGAATTTGTTCTTAAACCTGGAGGTGCTGCTCTTCAAGTTTCTGTACCTACTGCCCGAAGGTAGCAGCGAGAAAAGGTTGTGACCAGGGTGATGGGGGTCCTCTCTTGGCCGCTTTCTCAAGGAAGCGTATCTTTATCCTTTTTTTTTTTAAATTTTTTTATTTTTCACACCATAAATCACAATAGCCATGATATACACTTTTTCTTTTCCACACATTTACAGTGATTTTTTCTCCCCCCCCCCCCTCCCTCCTCCCAAGCCACCCCCCCCCACCCCCCCCCCTCATCCATTTTAGGTATACAATCTAGGTTGCATTAATTCAGTCAGACAATGTTGTCATTCAACAAAAATACACCAGAAATTCTACTGAGTCCATTCTTTTCTTTTCTTCTCCTTCCATCAACTTAGGTAATGTTTGTTCCCGGTAGGTTTTCGCTATTGTATTTAATGTAAGGCTCCCATACTTGTTCGAATATTTCAATATTATTTCTTAAACTATATGTTATTTTTTCTAATGGAATACATTTATTCATTTCTATATACCATTGTTGTATTTTCAAATTATCTTCCAATTTCCAGGTTGACATAATACATTTTTTTGCTACGGCTAGGGCTATCTTGACAAATCCTTTTTGTGCATCTTCCAAGTCAATTCCAAATTCTTTATTTTTTATGTTACTTAGGAGAAAGATCTCTGGATTCTTTGGTATATTGTTTTCTGTTATTTTATTTAATATCTGATTGAGATCATCCCAAAATTTTTCTACTCTCTCACATGTCCAGATTGCATGAATTGTTGTTCCCCTTTCTTTTTTACATCGAAAACATCTATCAGATACTGTTGGGTCCCATTTATTTAACTTTTGCGGTGTAATGTATAGTCTGTGTGACCAATTATATTGTATCATACGCAGCCTCGTATTTATTGTATTTCTCATCGTTCCAGAACATAATTTCTCCCATGTTTCCTTTTTTATCTTTATATTTAAATCTTGTTCCCATTTTTGTTTAGTTTTACCATTTGTTTCCTCATTCTCCTTTTCTTGCAGTTTGATATACATATTTGTTATAAATCTTTTGATTAATATTGTATCTGTAATCACATATTCAAGGTTACTTCCCTCTGGTAAACTCAAATTGCTTCCTAATTTATCTTTCAAGTAGGATCTCAGTTGGTAATATGCCAGCGCTGTATCTCCAGTTATATTGTACTTATCTCTCATTTGTTCAAAGGATAAGAATCTACTTCCTGAAAAACAATTTTCTATTCTTTTAATCCCTTTTTTTCCCCATTTTCTAAAGGAAAGGTTGTCTATTGTAAAAGGGAGTAGCTTATTTTGCGTCAATATTAGTTTTGGTAGGAAGCGTATCTTTATCCTCATGTCAGATGTTCCACTCTCATTTGGTCAACTGCTCTAATAATGCCTTGTTTGGGTGAGTGTTAAATTCTGGTGGGTTAATAGAGTACAGTTAAGGAGCTGCTATTCATGATACTCCACAACTCTCTGCGAGAAAAGGTTGTGACCAGGGTGATAGGGGGTCCTCTCTTGGCTGCTTTCTCCAGGAAGCATATCTTTATCCTCATGTCAGATGTTCCACTCTCATTTGGTCAACTGCTCTAATAATGCCTCGTTTGGGTGAGTGTTAAATTCTGGTGGGTTAATGGGGTACAGTTAAGGAGCTGCTATTCATGACATTCTACAACTCTCTGGTGAGACCACAGATGGTCCATTCTGGTCACCTCATTAGAGGAAGGATGTGGAAGCTATGGAGAGGGTGCAGAGGACATTGCCTGGATTGGAAAACAGTCTTATGAGACAAGGTTAGCAGAGCTGGGACTTTTTTGGAGTGTAGAAGGATGAGCGGAGACTTGATAGAGGTCTACAAGATTATGAGAGGCATAGATGGGGTCGACAGCCAATGCCTGTTTCCTAGGGCAGGATCAGCAAACACTAGAGGACCTGTGCACAAAGTGAAGGGAGGGAAGTTTAGGGGAAACATCAGGGGTAAGTTTTATTTTACAGAGAGTTGTGGGGGCCTGTAATGCCTTGTCAGGGATTTAAGGGGCATTTAAGAGACTCTTAGAAGGCACATGGATGGAAGAAAAATAGAAGGTTACGGGGAAGGGAGGGTGGAGTACTTTTTTAAAGGAATACATGGGCTGGCACAACATCGAGGGCCATATAAAAAGTACATATAAAAAGTTTGTGTTTTTTTTCACTCCTCGTGACAATGCATTGCAGTCTATCTTGTTGAAAGGAACTGTCTCCCACAGTCCATGGGACCAACCACAGGGTACCTCTGCCGCGGTCCAGGACAAGTGAGATTGAGTTCTGACAATTCCTTGAGTCTTCCTGGGTTGGAAACTTGAAACTATTAGGTGAAAGGTCACGGAAAGCAGGCCACTTGACTGGGAACCCTGCTGACTGGGAGAGGCTGATTGGTCGAGGAGTTGGCAGCTCTGCCTGGCAGGGGCCCCTGAGCTTCTTTGCGACCTCCCACTGGCTGAGGCATAAGCTATTGACAGCTTGAAGATGTCAGCATCATGCCCTTTGGTTGAAGGTATAAAGGAGTAGACCATTTGCTAAATGGGGAGAGAGATTTCTGTTCCAAAGGGATCCCTAAAGGTCTACTTCTGGGTTGAGTCGGTGGCAAGGAAGGCAGTGTTAGCATTCATTTTGAGAGGGCTGGAATATAAAAGGAAGGTGTAATGCTGAGGGTTAACAGGGCATTTCTCAGTCCGCATTTGGAGTAACTATGAGCTGTTTTGGGCCCTTTATCTAAGGAAGGATGTGCTGATGTTGAAAAGGGTCCAGATGAGGTTCATTAAAATGATCCTGGAATGAGATAACACTTGAGCACAATTTGATGGCTCTGGGCCTGTAATCACTGGAGTTTAGAAAGATGAGGTGGGAAACCCATCGCAATCTACCCAATATTGAAAGGGGTGGACAGAGTGGATATGCAGGAGATGTTTGTGCTGGTGGGGGAGTCTAGGAATCCGAGGCCACAGCCTCAGATTCAAAAGGCAAAAGTTTTCAGACACCTTGGGTGAAGTAAAAGCAATGGAGGGGAAACTCAGCAGGTCACACAGTGTCCTTCGCACAGCAAAGATAAAGATACATAACCAATGTTTCTGGCTTGAGCTCTTCAGCAAGGTCTGGAAAAATGTCGGCAGGTGCCTGAACAGAATGGTGGGGGGAGAGGGATAAAGAGAGGAGCACAGACCCACAGGCAGGAGGTAATCGGTGGATAAGGGAGGGAGGGCACACCACCAAACACGGGTGGGGGGGTGGGATGGCTCCGTGAATGGAGAAGGAAGGGTTGGGAGAGCTGGAGGAAAGAAGACAGAGGGAAAGGAGGGAGGACAGAGAATGGGCTAACAGAAACCAGAGAAGTCGGCATTAATGCCATCCGGTGGGCGAAAGCCCAGACAGAAAATCAACTGTTGTTCCTCAAATTTATGTATGGTTTTGGTGGGATAGTACACGAGGCCATGGATGGACACGTGAGCATGGGGGTGGCGCGCGGAACTGACATGGTTGGCCACTGGGAGGTCCCTGCCACTGATGCGGACAGAGCAAAGGTGCTCAGCGAAGTGATTTCCTAGTTTACATCCAGGCTCTCAGATATAGAGAAGGCCACCACGGGAGAACCAGATGCAGCAGATCACTCCTGCGGATGCAGAAGTGAAGTGTGGCTTCACGTGAAAGGACTCTTTGGTGCCCTGAATGGTGTGGAACTTCCTGCAGCCATAGGAAAAATACCAGGGGGTGATTCATGAAGAGGGAAGAATGGATGAGGGAGTCACGGAAGAAGCGGTTGTAAGGGAAGGGAGGGGAAGATGTGTCAGCTAGTGGGATCATGTTGTAGGTGTTGGATGTAGAGGCTAGTGGGGTGGTAGGTGAGGACAAGGGGAATCCTGTGCTTGTTATGGTCTGGGGGCCAGAGGGTGGTGAATCTCTGCAATTTGCAACCATGGGCGGCTGTGGAGCCCAGTTCATTTGGTGTATTCAAGGCAGAGATTGATAAATATCTGATTAGCCAGGGCATCTAAGGCTGTGGGGAGAAGGCCGGGCAGTGGGGCTGAGTGGGAAAATGGATCAACTCATGATTAAATGATGGGGCAGACTCGATGGACTGAATAGCTTATTTCTGCTCCTCTGTTTTATGGTCTTGTGGTCTAAATTGGAAAATTCTCATGGCCTGGATCTGGAGACTGTCCAGGCTATTCATTCTTTCTTTTCAATGCCCTTGTAACCCATGGATAAGTTTAATTGGAGGGAGAATCAGAGTTGTCCTCTGGTTAGTGACCAGGAACAGTAATCCTTGTAATGGATGCTGTCTGACCTGCTGAGTAGTTCTGTGATTAGTCAGGCATTGCTTAAGGTGAGATGTGAGTGGGAAGGGAAGGTTGAGGATCACTGCTCCAGACCCAATGGTTACTGAAATATTTTGCTTGAGAAAAATGGTCTTTGGCTGTTTTCCTTTGGAGCTCTGAAACCGTGCACATAACGAGTCAATGAGGGACGATTAAAACAGTGGTTTCAAACTTTTTATTTCCACACACATCCACCTTAAGCAATCCCTTACTAATCACAGAGCACCGATGGCTTAGGGAATGCTTAAAGTGGAATGTGAGTGGAAAGAAAAAGGTTGAGAAGCACTGGTGTAGTCTTACATAGAATAGATGTAGCTGCAATCTGTCTTTCTCAAAGCCTGTTGAACGTTGTCCAGTCGAAGTCCTAGGCTGCTCGTGGATTGGGTCCATCTGGATTTGATAGATTCTCGGGCAGCACTTTTAAAATTCAAGAATCATTTTCAATTTTTCAAATTTTAGGAGAAATAAGGAAGAGATGAACAGATAAATTTTGATAGTTTATTCATGAGAAAATACAGTGTGTTTCATTGAACATAATGAGCAGATTTAAAGAAAATACTTGACAAAAATATAAACATAATTTTTTCACTATAAAAATAAGGCTGTCATGCTTGAAATTATGTTTAAACATGAACAGTGTGAAAGAAAAATACATCATGCAAACGAAACCAGAAGTTATTTTGTACAAATTCATCTTTTTTTCTAGTGACATTCCTTTGAGGTCGCTTTTTGCCGCTGTGCATCCATGACGCCCACACACGCATGCAAAGACCCGCTAAATTTAAAAAGTTTGAGTTTTTGAAAAGTCTGGATTCTTGGGCAGTCTGGGTTTCTGGCATCCAGATTTTTGGACTTTGACTGTATCTGTCTCCACCACGACCCCTGGCAGCCCGTTCCAGGCACTCACCACTCCCTGGGTCAACAAATTGTCCGGTGCCACTCCCTTAGAGTTTCCTCCCCATCTCCTTAAATGCACAATCTTCGGTGTGTGATGCTTTTAAAATAAAAAGTATGACTCATAAGGATAAACACAGGAAATACGGTTGCATCAATCCATTATTGTGTTATCAGTCCAATGTGTTCCACACTTCACAATTGTTCATGTTTCTCTTCTAAGTATTGTTAAGAACAGGAACTCAATTGAATTGTTTATTGTCACGTGGCCTGAGATACAGCTTTGTTTTGCACACTATCCAGGCAGGTCCATCCAAATTGAAAGTAGTGTAACAATAAAACAAAAGTGCAGAGTGTAACATTCAAAGAGGGCAGGGTGTAGTGTTACAGTAAGTCAAAGAAGGCACAGTGGAGTGAAGAATGATTTATAGGACTAGATGTTACAAACCCTGACGTTTCAATATTGGTTTAGATTGATCCCCACTCAGTTAATACGGTCAGTTGTCTCAATTACAATAATAGAGGATCACCATCAGCGTTGTAACTGATTTCTCACGTCGGGGTCACCATTTGTAAAGGTTCTGCTTTCTCACGTCGGGGTCACCATTTGTAGCAGTTCTGCTTTCTCACGTCGGGGTCACCATTTGTAGCAGTTCTGATTTCTCACGTCGGGGTCACCATTTGTAGCAGTTCTGATTTCTCACGTCGGGGTCACCATTTGTAAAGGTTCTGCTTTCTCACGTCGGGGTCACCATTTGTAACGGTTCTGATTTCTCACGTCGGGGTCACCATTTGTAAAGGTTCTGCTTTCTCACGTCGGGGTCACCATTTGTAATGGTTCTGATTTCTCACGTCGGGGTCACCATTTGTAACGGTTCTGATTTCTCACGTCGGGGTCACCATTTGTAAAGGTTCTGCTTTCTCACGTCGGGGTCACCATTTGTAACGGTTCTGATTTCTCACGTCGGGGTCACCATTTGTAACGGTTCTGATTTCTCACATCGGGGTCACCATTTGCAATGGTTCTGATTTCTCACGTCGGGGTCACCATTTGTAACGGTTCTGATTTGTCACGTCGGGGTCACCATTTGTAATGGTTCTGATTTCTCACGTCGGGGTCACCATTTGTAACGGTTCTGATTTCTCACGTCGGGGTCACCATTTGTAGCAGTTCTGATTTCTCACGTCGGGGTCACCATTTGTAAAGGTTCTGCTTTCTCACGTCGGGGTCACCATTTGTAAAGGTTCTGATTTCTCACGTCGGGGTCACCATTTGTAATGTTTCTGATTTCTCACGTCGGGGTCACCATTTGTAACGGTTCTGATTTCTCACGTCGGGGTCACCATTTGTAAAGGTTCTGCTTTCTCACGTCGGGGTCACCATTTGTAACGGTTCTGATTTCTCACGTCGGGGTCACCATTTGTAACGGTTCTGATTTCTCACGTCGGGGTCACCATTTGCAATGGTTCTGATTTCTCACGTCGGGGTCACCATTTGTAACGGTTCTGATTTCTCACGTCGGGGTCACCATTTGTAACGGTTCTGATTTATCACTTCGGGGTCACCATTTGTAATGGTTCTGATTTCTCACGTCGGGGTCACCATTTGTAATGGTTCTGATTTCTCACGTCGGGGTCACCATTTGTAACGGTTCTGATTTGTCACGTCGGGGTCACCATTTGTAATGGTTCTGATTTCTCACGTCGGGGTCACCATTTGTAATGGTTCTGATTTCTCACGTCGGGGTCACCATTTGTAATGGTTCTGATTTCTCACGTCGGGGTCACCATTTGTAACGGTTCTGATTTATCACTTCGGGGTCACCATTTGTAATGGTTCTGATTTCTCACGTCGGGGTCACCATTTGTAGCAGTTCTGATTTCTCACGTCGGGGTCACCATTTGTAAAGGTTCTGCTTTCTCACGTCGGGGTCACCATTTGTAACGGTTCTGATTTCTCATGTCGGGGTCACCATTTGTAACGGTTCTGATTTCTCACGTCGGGGTCACCATTTGTAACAGTTCTGATTTCTCACATCGGGGTCACCATTTATAACGGTTCTGATTTCTCACGTCGGGGTCACCATTTGTAATGGTTCTGATTTCTCACGTCGGGGTCACCATTTGTAACGGTTCTGATTTCTAACGTCGGGGTCACCATTTGTAACGGTTCTGATTTATCACTTCGGGGTCACCATTTGTAATGGTTCTGATTTCTCACGTCGGGGTCACCATTTGTAACGGTTCTGATTTCTAACGTCGGGGTCACCATTTGTAACGGTTCTGATTTATCACTTCGGGGTCACCATTTGTAACGGTTCTGATTTCTAACGTCGTGGTCACCATTTGTAACGGTTCTGATTTATCACTTCGGGGTCACCATTTGTAACGGTTCTGATTTATCACTTCGGGGTCACCATTTGCAATGGTTCTGATTTATCACTTCGGGGTCACCATTTGTAATGGTTCTGATTTCTAACGTCGGGGTCACCATTTGTAACGGTTCTGATTTATCACTTCGGGGTCACCATTTGTAACGGTTCTGATTTCTAACGTCGGGGTCACCATTTGTAACGGTTCTGATTTATCACGTCGGGGTCACCATTTGTAACGGTTCTGATTTATCACTTCGGGGTCACCATTTGTAACGGTTCTGATTTCTCACGTCGGGGTCACCATTTGTAACGGTTCTGATTTCTCACGTCGGGGTCACCATTTGTAACGGTTCTGATTTCTAACGTCGGGGTCACCATTTGTAATGGTTCTGATTTCTCACGTCGGGGTCACCATTTGTAACGGTTCTGATTTGTCACTTCGGGGTCACCATTTGTAACGGTTCTGATTTCTCACGTCGGGGTCATCATTTGTTAAGGTTCTGATTTCTCAAGTCGGGGTCACCATTTGTAACCATTTGCCACAACTTACAAACCAATAAAGAATACACTTGCTCATTTCTTTCAGCCACACCATGAAGTCTACTTTCTTTTATTATTCACTGGACATAGCATTGCATTCTTCAACTGCCCAAACACCCCCCCAGCTAAACCCCTCTGACTTTCTCATTGGCTCACTCCCACATGGGTGAGGCTGACACTCTCACTCTCCTCTTCTCGATGAAGGTAAATACGCGACCGCAACAGGGTAAATGATCCTGTATTGGAGACCTCGTCATTTGTTTGTCCTGGTGTCATTGCATGTTTCGGCCTTTAAACACAAGGCAATGAATACAGGGTGCGGTGTAACAGTAAATCAAAGACGGCAGGCTGTTGTGTAACAGTAAGTCAAAGAGGGCTGGATGGAGCATTACAAAGGGCAGGGTATAGAGGGTGCGGGGTATTTTAACATTACAGGGATATTATCTTTTACCAGTGAGAGGACTGTTTAAGAGTCTGATAACAGCAGGACAGAAACGGTCCTGGAATCTGAAGGTTCACGCTTTCAATCTCGTGTATCTTCTGCCTGACGGAAGGAGGGAGGAGTAGGACCTTTAATACATTGCCAGCTTTCCTAAGATAGCGGGAGGTACAGATGGAAGGGAGGGGAGGGGGTGCGTGATGGTCTGAGCTTCATTGTCAGCCCTCTGCAGTTTCTTGAGGAGCAGTTCCCATCTCGCCGAGCCATGACCCTGGAAGGTAGGGATGGAAATCGGCCAGTGCTAGCCGCTTCTCACTGAATGGTCTGTTTGTGTGCAGTGAATTCTTCTTGATTCCAATACCATCCCAAGCCCCGTGGTTAATCAGTCCAAACATATCTATCGCCCCTAGTCAGCTGAACATCATAAAGGGTTAGACAAGGCAAACACATGCCGACAAGCCAAGCTTGACCTAGCACTCATTGCTGGATGTTCATCCTAAGGATTGACCCCACCTCCACCACAAGGGCAACAATGAAAGCTGGTACGTCCAGTGACGCCCCATGGATGTGTGAAGTCCAGGCACCATTCGGCCCTTCAAAAAGTCATGTCACTTCAGAGGTAGTGCTGCACAATTCTCTCTCTCTCTCCTTCTCTCCCCCTGCATTTATCCCATGTTCCCGTATACCTGTCCAAATATCTGTTACTGCCCGGGTGTAAAATAAAATAGGATTAATAGGCAGTGAAAATTGGTCTGGAAAAACTGGGGTGTTGGGTGGGGGGGGGGGAAGAGTTGATGGGAATGTGGGGAGATTAATGTGGGATGAGCTTTAGAGTCAGAATCAGATTTATTGTTATGAAAATACATCACAAATGGTGTTGTTTTACAGCAGCAGGTGTTGTGCATTACAGGTGCTAAATTACAGTTCCGTAAATGCAATATTTAAACCGTAAATAATTAGTGCAAAAAGAAAAAAAAAGTGAAGGTTCATTGCCCATTCAGAAATCTGATGTCGGAGGAGAAAAAGCTCTTTTTGCAGATGTCCTCGACGGAGTGAAGACTGGTGCCCATGATGTTGCAGGCTGAGTTCCTGTCCTGCCCATTAACCTCTCCACACCAGACAATGATGCAATCAGTCAGAATGCTCTCCACAGCCCACCTGCAGAAATTTGCAAGCACTCTTCATACTTCTATTGAAATATAGATCCTGGCGAGCCTTCTTCATTATTGTGTCGACATGATGGCCCCAGGATAGGTCTTCAGAAATGTTGAGACCCAAGAATGTGAAGTTCTTTGCCTCTCCACTGCTGACTGCTCGATGAGAATGCTTAGTGTGAATTGAACTGTTTGTTTCAACACTGATGGTTCCGTGGCTTTCCAACTGAGGATTGCCAGGGTGGTGGTGGAGGCTGGGGCAATAGGACCATTTGAAAGACTCTCAGACAGGCATGTGGATGCAAGACAAATAGAGGGTTATGGGTGTGAGGTAGGGAAAGTTCAGACTGTTGAGTATGTTTACACATAACCTTGTGGCTGAATAGCCTGTATGGTGGTGTAATATTTTATGCAACTCCTGGAACAGTGATCCAAGAAATTTCACCTCTTCCCACGCTGCTAATAAAGGGGGAAAGAAACTGGGGGAGGTGAAATACTATCTCTTAAGTTCCATGTTCTAATTTGAAAAATGCAAGTGGAGTTCATTCAGGAGTCTGATGGCTGTGGGGTGGAAACTGTCTTTAAGACTGTTGGTGCACACCTTTGCACTCTTGAACCTTCTCCCCGATGAGAGGAGAGAGTGGGTCCAGGGTGCAATTGGTCCTTGTTGCGTGGGCTACCTTGGAAGATGTAGATGGAGTCTGTGGAGGGGAGGGAGATTTGCGCGATGTTCTGAGCTGAATTCACCACCTTGTGCAGCTTATTCCAATCTTAAGGGGAGCAGTTCCCATCTAACACTGTGGTTAATCCAGCCCGTCTTCTGTTGATGGTTTATCTGTAGAAGTTACTGAAGGACAAGGAAGACCATGCTGAACTTCCTTAGTCTTGTAAGAAAGTTGGGGCATTGGTGGCTTCTTGACCATCGTGTCAACATGTTTGTCCCAGATCAGGGTACTGCAGACATTTACTCCTGGTTTGCAAACCAGAGGACATAAGTTTAAGATGGGGGGGGAGTGGGGGAGAGATTTAACAGGAACAAGAGTGGTGACAGAGGAGGTAGGCACTATTGCAATGTTTAAGAAAAAAATGGATGGATACATGATAGGATGGGTTTAGAGGAATATTGGCCAAACATCTGCAGGTGGGACATTTTTGTCGGCGTGGGCAAGTTGGGCCAACGGGTCTGTTTCCATGCCTCCTCTACATCAGAGAAACTGGGCACAGACTGGCAGATCACTTTGCTTCCCTCTGTCCACATTAGTGACAGGGACCTTGCAGTGGCTAACCATTTCATTTCTGTGTCCCACTCCCATGCTCACTTTTCTGCCTACGGCTCCTCCCCCTGCTTGCTACTGTGCATTCCCTCCCTTATCCACTTGTGATCTCCTGCCTTCGGATCCGTGCTCCTACCCCTTCCCCCATCACCATTTTGTTCAGGCACCTTTTTCCATACCTCGATGAAAGGCTCAAGCCCACACGTTGGTTATACCCCTGCTTTATAAAAGTAGAGAGTTTCTATGAAACCTTTCGTAAGCTGAAATGGTGTAAAGCGAACACCCATTCACTATTATCGAAGGCTATTTTTGTAAAATAGAAAACCCATTCAAATTTATTGCAGACAGTGAACACCGATTTCTTCGTAAAATCAAATTTTTGTAAAGTGGGTATTCGTAAACCTGTATAGCTTTATCTTTGCTATATAAAGGACACTGTCTGACTGATAAAAAAGTAAAAACACAGCAGGTCCAACAGTGTCCATTATAAAGCAAAGATGCTTTTAGGCTGGATTCTGACTTGGAGGCTTTCCAGAGGATGGTAGCCTCACACCATTGGCTCCCCAACCAAGCGCACACACCAAGTGTCCGAACCTACGGTTGCTCTCATACTGTGCAGGATTACTATAGGAACAACACATCGTCAGTAGGGTAAAACGAACCTGTCTCATGACGGTCTAAACCAGCTCACGTTCCCTATTAGTGGGTGAACAATCCAACCCTTTGTGAATTCTGCTTCACAAATGATGGGAAGAGCTGATATTGAAGGATCAGAAGGGCGACACGGTTGGCGTAGGGTGGCATAGGTGGCGTAATGGTCAGTGCAGTGCCAGCAATTGGGACCAGGCGTGAATCCCCCACTGTAAGGAGTTTGTAGGTTTGCCACGTGTCTTGGCCTGGAAGTCAGCCTGAAGAAAACTGAGGTCCTCCATCAGCCAGCTCCCCACAATGACTACCAGCCCCCCCACATCTCCATCGGGCACACAAAACTCAAAACGGTCAACCAGTTTACCTATCTCGGCTGCACCATTTCATCAGATGCAAGGATCGACAACGAGATAGACAACAGACTCGCCAAGGCAAATAGCTCCTTTGGAAGACAACACAAAAGAGTCTTGAAAAACAACCAACTGAAAAACCTCACAAAGATTAGCGTATACAGAGCCGTTGTCATACCCACACTCCTGTTCGGCTCCGAATCATGGGTCCTCTACCGGCATCACCTACGGCTCCTAGAACGCTTCCACCAGCGTTGTCTCCGCTCCATCCTCAACATCCATTGGAGCGCTTTCATCCCTAACGTCGAAGTACTCGAGATGGCAGAGGTCGACAGCATCGAGTCCACGCTGCTGAAGATCCAACTGTGCTGGGTAGGTCACGTCTCCAGAATGGAGGACCATCGCCTTCCCAAGATCGTGTTATATGGCGAGCTCTCCACTGGCCACCGTGAGAGAGGTGCACCAAAGAAAAGGTACAAGGACTGCCTAAAGAAATCTCTTGGTGCCTGCCACATTGACCACCGCCAGTGGGCTGATAACGCCTCAAACCGTGCATCTTGGCGCCTCACAGTTTGGCGGGCAGCAACCTCCTTTGAAGAAGACCGCAGAGCCCACCTCACTGACAAAAGACAAAGGAGGAAAAACCCAACATCCAACCCCAATCCACCAATTTTCCCCTGCAACCGCTGCAACCGTGTCTGCCTGTCCCGCATCGGACTTGTCAGCCACAAATGAGCCTGCAGCTGACGTGGACATTACCCCTCCATAAATCTTCATCCGCGAAGCCAAGCCAAAGAAGAAGTTGGTTTCCACCAGGTGCTCTGGTTTCCTCCTTCCCTCCAATTTAATACAAGTATTTTTAATATCTCCTAACAAATATATCATTGGGAGTGTAACTCCTAATACTTTATTCAATTAAAAAAAATTCTTCCCAAAATGTATATACCTTTGGACAAAACCAAGTAGAATGTATAAAAGAACCTACTTTGTTCCATCTAAAACATAAATCTGATAATGTTGAATTAAATTTTCACTTCATATGTGTTGAACATAATTGATATAAAAATTATATTGTACTAACATTAATAATTTTAGTCATACTTTGTTTATATAATCACTTTCCAATGATTTTCATCTTTTTAACATTCAAATTAGAGTCTCATTTTCATCTTGATTTGTGAATTTTCCCGAAGTAATCTATACATTTCTGAAATAAACTTATTAATACCTCCGTTAGTTATTAGTACTTCCAATTAATTCTGTCTAGGTATGTTAAGTTATGAGATAATTTTTCAATTAAAAAAGCTCTTACTTGATAATAAGCAAAAAGTGTTATTTGATATGTTAAACGGCTCTTTCATTCTTTGAAAGGTAATAAAGTTGCTAACTTCAAAGCAATCATCTACTATTTTAATCCCTTTTTGAAACCAAATTTTTAAAAGTTGATTATTCATAGAAAAGGGAATAACTTTATTTTGATATAAAGGCATTTTATAAGAAATTAAACCTTTTCCACCTATTTCATAATCAACTTCATTCCAAATTTCTAGCAGATGTTTTAAAATAAATGAACCTTTAGCTCCCATTAATAATTTAGGATTCCGTTTATAAATAACCTCCTCCTTTGAATCTCCTATATTATATAATTCGACTCTAATCTTATTAAAGGAATCAAACATTCCTTTAATAAATTTCAATCGAGTTGCCTTATAGTAATTTTGAAAATAAGTCATTGTAAAACCTACTAATCCATATTTCCACATTAACTTTTCCATACCAACTCCAGCCAACTTCCCTTCCATAAAAGATTTTCTAATAGTTGAATTTAAGCCTTTAAATTTTTTGAGGTATCCTATATGGAATTGATATTGAATTCTTGGAGAAATATTCATTTTAATACAAGGATGTCTCCTATCTCCTTTATTGTTTATTTTAGCGATTGAACCTTTAGCAGAATTAATTAGACAAGATATGAATATTGTAGGTATTAAATTTGGAAAAGAACATAAAATTAATTTATTTGAAGATGATGTATTAATTTACATGACAGATCCAAGAAATTATTTAAGACATTAATCGGTAAGATTGAAAGAATATAACGAAATATCTGGTTATAAGATTAATTCTGATAAAAGTGAAATGATGTCTTTAACACATGGAGACTATCCTAAATGTAAAGATGTTACGCAATTTAAATGGTCAGATGGTGTAATTAAATATTCAAGAATAAAGATAGATAAATAATTTATACAAATTATTCAGATATTTATCTTTATTTAGTAGGATTAAAAATGATTTAGGAAGATGGAAAGATTTGCCCATTACTTTAATAGGGAAGAGTAAATTGTATTAAAATGCCCTCAGATTTCTAAACAGTCAATGAACCACAGACCAACCTTACTTTTTCTTCTTGCGCTCTCATTTATTTAATTTTTGAAATGTAACTTACAACAATATTTCGACCGGTAAGGCTGGTGCAAATCAACGAATTTCGTACAGATTCATGACATAGGTTCTGGTGCAGATAGGGCATTAAAGCCAAGGGCATCTGCCCTTTTTTGTAGATATAATGTGGTGTCATTTGAACATGAATTTTTCTCAATGTTTGACCAAATACAAAATAACCCCTTTCTGGATAAGAATTATATGTTGATTTGTGGACTTCTGCTGTGCATACTACCTTAGTATGATAAAAGGTTTTGTTGCCTGCGATGCATTCTGGGATAGTGATTTGAAGGTGCATGGTTCAAGGTTCAAGCTTCCTTTTATTGTGAAGTGCTAAGATAAAAGTGATAAGATAAAAAAATGATATTTCAACTTTTCTCTGCCATAAGGAAAGTGAAGAGTCGACATGAGTGATGCCCGGCGCCCCTAACAATAAAGGCCCTTTCACACTTGCAAGTGATCCCAGGAATAACGGCCAATCGGCCTTTAAAATATCTAGTGTGAAAGCAAAATCAGATCATCGCTGGTGTCAGATGGCGTCATTTCACGCCGGGGATTGACAGCCTTGATCCCTAGTACAATCCCTGGCATCTGCAGATGCCGGCGTTGAAATCAGGCAAACGGGAAATGGCATCGTGGGATTGAAATTACCCAAGTTTTTGCATGAGCGCAGAAGAAAAGATTAAAGTGAAGATATAAACTTTGCCATGGGAAAGTTGCTGAAGGGGAGAGAGAGGGGGAATAAATAGCAATATATGGCAATAACTGACAATTTTTAAACAGCGTGGGAAAGTTGGAAACTCTGTTACACACAATTTATAAAGAGCGTGGGGGAAAAAGCAATGTCAGACCTGACTTCCCAGAATGCCATGTGACAGAGAAACCCCTCCATGAATGCTCTGTGCATACAGCCCTTTCTCTGTTGCACAGCATTCTGGGAGGGCAGGTGAGCCATTGTTTCCCCCCCACGTTATATATATATAAATTGTACGTGATGGTGCTACCAACCTTCCCACGCTATATAAATTGTCGCTGTAGCACTATCAACTTTCCCTTGCTGTGTAAAAATTGTCTGCTATTGCATTTATTGCTAGCATTTTCCCCAGGTCCCTTATAAAGGTTTATACAGGTCAGCACATCAACAACAGGGGCTGAAGGGCTCAAACTGGGCTGTATATAAATCTGAATTATGTTATAATCAGGCATAATTAATTTTTTTCAAGTACAAGATCATAATACATTGATCAGGATTTAGGGCAGGTCCACCATGGCTCGATGTGTCATGACGTCACCAGTAGTAGGTAGAACAGTCCTAACCCCGGGGATGGCTCCTTGCAAGTGTGAAAGCGTTCACTGTCCCAGTTAGGAGTGGTCAAGTGTGAAAAGCCAAACCCCCATTCCTATCCTGGGACATTGAACGGCTGATTTAGTGGGACGCAAGTATGAAAGGGGCTTAAGAGTGTCCGTGGATTTGCCTCCAGCGCTCCCACAGCCTCTGTAACTTCACAAACACCTATTCAAACCGTCGGCAACCCAAGCTCCAGATCCAAACCTCTGAAGCGATCAGGAAGCCTTCAGGAGCCCATTTTGCCCTCGGTATCCTCTCAAATCCCATTTCTGATACCTGGTTCCCTTGAGCCCGTCTCCAGCAGCCCGCAGCTCGTGTGGATTCTTTGAACACAAGTCGACAGCATTTGTGAGTCCTTCAGCTGCTGAGCCCCTCGCTGGTCCACTGCCACAGTCACCTTGCCTATAGAGTCATCTCCCATGCTTCTTCTCAGCGGGGGGGGGGGATGTTCTCCCTATTTCTGGTGCCCTGCTCTGGTCCGCTGCTCTCCCGGAGTCTGCAGCCCCTCTTGGTCTGCTGCCCAGCATGGGTGCATCCGTCTTGGGCACAGACCTCTGTGGACGCAGAATTTTAAGAAAAATACCGTTTAACAGGCCATTTAAGGCCTGTATGGAACCGACAGCATCAGAAATGGACAGTCGTCAGGGCATTAAGTGTTATGGGGAGAAAGCTGGGGAGTGGGACTAAATGGGAGGATGGATCAGCTCATGATTAGAATGGTGGAGCCGACTCAATGGGCTCCTATATCTTGTGATCCCTGTCACTCCATCCTGCCCAATACCCCATCTCCTCTTTGCCTCTCCCAGCTTCTTCCACACCTTGATATCGATAACATCTTCCTTTCCCTCTTTAGTCCCGATAGAGGGTCTCCTTCTGAAATGCTGATGGACCATCTCTATCCCATAGATCCTTCCTGACCTGCTGAGTCCATCTGTTTGCTCTGAATGCAGTCTCTCTACAGGTGTAGGGAGTAAAGTGCAAATGGAAATAATAAACTTCCCACCAGATCTGATCTGAGGTACAAAAAGCAATTCCATGACCTAGCCATGAATGTTTACACTTTACGCTGCAGCAAAACAATGAATTTCATGCCAATAAAATTCTGAATCAATCAGGAATTTTGATTATGACTCCAGAAACCACAATCTCAACAAAATAATGCAATAAAAACCTTGGTATCCGGCACCTATGGGGATTGGTAGATGCCAGATAAGTTAATTTTCTGGTTGCTTGAGACTGCGTGATCGCCAAGCTAACAGTGAGGCACGCCCATTTTAAACTTCCCTGGTTTTTACCTACTTATTTCCTGCAATTTTGTTTGCTGGTCGCTTGCAGCTGCCAGCTTCTTGAATTCGGGATAACAGGTTTTCCTGTCTTTAGAACAGGAAATGTTTGAAACACTGAGCAGATCGATGGCCTGTCATTGGAGCTGGGTCTGCTTCTCTCTCCATAGATGCTGCCTGACATGCTGAGTTATCGCTCAGAAACACACCCCTTGGCCCAACTTGTCTCTGGCCACCAAAGTTACCAGCTGAGCCAGTCCCATTTCCCATCTCCCCCTTCACTCTTTCCTATCCAGGTACCTGCCCAAATGTATTTTAAATATGACTGTCCCCACCTCTACCACTTCCTCTGGCAGCTCGTTCCACACACCTGCCACCCTTGTTGCGATAAAGTTGCTGCTCAGGACCCTTTTAAATATTTCCCCTTAAACCGATGCCCTCCAGTTTTAGACCCCATGACCCTGAGGAAAAGACAGGAACCATTTAAGCCTCCCCTCCATCTTATGCTCTCTGTTTCAGGGAAAAAAGTTCTAGCCTATCTAGCCTCTCCTACATCTCAAGCACTTCAGTCCCAATTACATCCTTTTTATTTTTTTTGGCACACTTTCTCATTTATTTATGTCCTTTCCACAGCAAGGCGACCAGAACTGTATGCAGTGTTCTAAATATAGCCTCACCAATGTCTTGTACAGCTGTCTCATGATGTCCCAATTCCTGCACTCAGTACCCTGGCGCACAAAGGCAAGTGTACCAAACAGCTTCTTCACCACCCTGTCGACAAGTGTCACCACTTTCAGGGAGCCCTGTACCCATACTCTCAGATCTTTCTGATCGGCAGCTCTCCCCAGAGAGCTCCAGATTTATCTGATTTTATTGCATATTCCCAGTGTCTAAATTTTTTGATTTGCTACTTGTGTGGTTTCCTGTCCTAATCTAATGGCTTTGCAATGAGACTAAAAGACCTGGTACAGATGGTGTCCAAATTCAACATGCTATCTTGGCTCCCTGACTGTCGAAGTTGTCTTCCCCAGAATAATTATCCTTTAAATTAATCTGCTGGGATTGACCTTGACTTTTTTCTGTATGGTCTACGTTGTGCGCACACAGGAAAAAGTGACTCAGCTGTCCCAGAGCTCGAGGCAACGTGGACTCATTCCTTTTATCTTTTTAAAATACTGTTAAGATGTCAAACAAATGCACAGTCAAGTCCTCTGAGAGGACTCTGGGCAGGTGATTAAACAAAGGAAACTTATCTTAACTAAGAATTGGAATCACTCCCTTTGATCGCAGAATATAGATGTAAGAGTCGGCCATTCAGCCCTTCAAGTTTGCACTTATATTCAATCCTACCGTGGCTGATCGTGTGACCTCAGCACCTTCTTTCTCTCCACACCCCTTGACCCCTTGGCTATAAGAGCCACATCCAACTCCCTTTTGTATCTATTGAATGAACAAGCCCCGAAGGGAGTTTCACAAGTCCACAATTCTCTGAGAGAAGAAGCTTCTCCTCATCTCCATCCAAAATGCCCTCCCCCACTTTTCCTTAGACTGTGACCTCTTGTTCTGGACTTCCCCCAATGTCGGAAGCATTCCTCCTTGATCAAACCTGTCTCCTTTCAGAACTTGATACATCTCAATGAGATCCACTCTCATTCTCAGAATCAGAATTTATTGGCCTGAATGTGCCACTAAATTAGTTGTTTTGGAGCAATATTTACAGTGCAAATATGGCTATAAAATTCCATTTAAAAAATAAATTTTGTTTAAAAAGAAGAGAAAGTGAGTTAGGGTCTATAGTTCATGGTCTATTCAGAAATTTGATGGCAGAGGGGAAGAAGCTGTCTTTGTGCTGCCTGAGTGTTCATCTTCAGGCTCCTGTACCTTGTTCCTGATAGTAGTGAGAAGAGGGCATGGCCTGGGTGGTGGGGGTCCTTGAGGATAGAGGCTGCTTTCTTAAGACACTGCCTCTTCTTGATGTCCTCGATGGAGTGGAGAGTGATGCCCATGATGGCGCTGGTTGAGTTAGTTCACAACATTCTTTTCCTGTACTGTGCATTGGCACCTCCATACCAGGCAGTGATGCACCCAGTCAGAATGCTCTCCACAGCACACACGTAGAAGTTCACAAGAGTCTTTGGTGACATACTGAATCTCCTCAAACTTCTCACAAAGTATAGCTGCTTAGAATTTTTCAAAATGCCACTGAGAATAACTCCATTCTATCCTGTCCTTCCCACATCAAAGCTTGCAGTAAGATTGTGGCTGATTTCTTATGTCAGTGTCATTTACCTGCACAGCCCTGTTTCCCAGATACTCACTCCTGAAGGACATTAGTGATTCAGAGGGGTTTGTAATATCGTCCAGCAGATTGGTGGTCAGCGTTACCGTTCACAATTAAAAATAAAAATAATGGAATTTAAATTCTACAGCTGCTGTGCTAGGATTTAAATTTATATCTCTGGATCAGTGATCCGTCCTTCTGGCTGTTTGGCAAGAGTGACAGCTCTCGATTAATTTAATTCTTCGATGAATCGATGTGGAAGCTTTTAAAGGATTTTTTTTTCTGCCTGATTTAACTCTGTTCTTGCTTTGTTTTTTTTAAAATCCAGGATTTGGGTGACCTGATGGGTTGTTGAGGTCTCCAAGGGCATCGAAGGAGCATGGTCAAACACCAACCACTTCAGTACTACGAGCCACAGCTTTGCTTGTCCTTCCTCACAGGGATCTATGGGTGCAGGTGGAAACGATATCAACGATCGCATGACAGTACAACCAAGGTCAGTGATGGCTACCCAAAAGATCGCAACATAAGCAGACCACTCTGCCTGTTGAGTCCGCCCCGCCATTTCATCATGAGTTGATCCGTTCTCCCACTCAGCCCCACCTCCCTGCCTTTTCCCCATAACCTGTGATGCCCTGACTATTCAGAGACCGATCAATCTCTGCCTTAAATATACCCAACAACCTGGCCTCCACATCTGCCCGTGGCAGCAAATTCCAGAGGTTCACCACTCACGGCTAAAGGAATTCCTCCGCATCCCTGTTTTAAATGGACGCCTTTCAATCTTGAAGTTGGGTCCTCTTGTCCTAAATGCCCCTACCATGGGAAACAATTTTTCCACATATAATCTTCCCAGACCTTTGAACATTCAAAATGATCCCCTCTCATTCTTCTGAACTCCAAGGATTACAGTCCAAGACCCATCAAATGTTCCTCATATTCCAGTCTCTTCATTCTAGGAATCATTCTTGTGAATCTCCTGTGAACCCTCTCCAATGCCAGCACATCCTTTCTTAAATAAGGAGCCCAAATCTGTACCCTGTTCTCCAAGAGAGGCCTCACCAGGGCCTTCTAAAGCCTCAACATCACATCCTTGCTCTTGTATCCTATTCCTCTAGATATGAACGCCAACATTTCATTCACCTTCTTCACCGCTCATCTAACCTATAGTGATCGCTACTTGTATCTGAGTGTTGGTGTCTGAGCATTGTCGATGTGTGTGCAGGCTGCGACTGGAAAGAAATAATCCATGCTGTCCAATGTCTGAGCCGTTTGTGAGATTCTTTCCAGTGTTTGAAGTTGGAAGCCTGTGTCCTGCCGCTTTTCCTTCCCTCAAGGTTCAACGGTTTTTTTTGTCACATTCCATTAAAAGTGTAATGATCAACGCCAAAAGAAATGGGCCAATGAGAATTTTTATCAAGCAAATTATTTCAGTAACAATTGGGTCTTGAGCAGTGATTAGTAAGGGATTGCTTAAGGTGGGATGTGAGTGGGAAGGGAAGGTTGAGAATTACTGCTCTAGTCTCAATTGTTATTGATATATTTTGCTAGAGAACAGTTGTCATATTCCCATTTCCTTTGAAGTTCTGAAACGGTGCACATAACGAGTCAATGAGGAACGATTAAAACAGTGGTTTTCAACCTTTTTCTTTCCACTCACATCCCACCTTAAGCAATCCCTCACTAATCACAGAGCACTGATGGCCTAGGGATTACTTAAAGTGGGATGTGAGTGGAAAGAAAAAGGTTGAGAACCACAGTTTTAAAATGGTTATGAGTAAGTACAGTGTTGTGGGTGGGGGGGTGGGGGGGGCGGTGTGGAGGGTGGGAGTGTAAGAGGTTTTTCACATATAAAGAGTGGTGAGTGCATGGAATATGCTGGTAGCATTGGAGGTGGAGGCTGGTACAATGGGATCTTGTAAGAGACCATTAGATGCATGGAACTGAGAAAAATGAAGGGTTATGTAGTAGGGAAATTCTAGGCATTGTCAGAGTAGACAATGAGGTCACCACATGTGGCATTCAACAATTCAATGCAGGTTGAACCTCTTCAATCTGGAGACGTTGGGACTTGGCCAGTTCCTGACCACAGAAAATAGAAATTGACCCTAAGGGAACCCCTTATGTAAACATATCAAAGGTAGAGGAAAGCTTAAAACAGGAAAAACACTTGGGCAGCACGGTTAGTGTAGTGGTCAGTGCGACACCTTTACAGCGCCAGCGATTAGGGTGTTGGTGCAAACTCCTTACAGCCAGTGCAGGACTCAAACCCCTATCCCGATCGCAGCAGATTCAACCATCTCAGTGCCAGCGAATGGGACGGGGCTCGAGGCCCACGCTGTCCGTAAGGAGTTTGTACTAACGGCAGCAGATTCAAACGTGCCAGACCATGGGAGGTGCTGGACTACAGAGCACTGGGTAATAGAGGTTCAACCTGTACAGTGAGGCGACTGAAGAGTGTATAGTATCATCCTGCTGACCATTCAGAAATTCCAAGCACACCATTGAAACGAGACTTTGTTTCGCTCTTCACCATTTGTGACTATTTCTCCAACTACCCTTTTATAATTATTAGGGTACTGTTAATTTAATTTATACATTGTTTGTTAATGTGCCTTACGCACCTGTGTAGCTGCAGAATAGGACACAGGGCAGTGCAGCACAGAAACAGAACCTTCGGCCCACGTTGTCTGTGCTGAACATGATGCGAAGTTAAACCAAAACTCTGCTCCTTGCTCGTGACCCATACCCCTCCATCCCCCTGCACGTTTACATCTAGAAACTTGTTAAAGCTGCAATTGTATCTGCTTCCACCACTACCTCCTGGCAGCCTGTTCCAGGCACCCACTACTCTCCGTGGGGGGAAAAAAAACACTTGAGACACATCGAGGACCAGCCCATCCTCTGATTGGTCAACATCCACGTGGCTAGGGAGCATGATCAATGGCACAAATTGTATGTGGTCCACTTGAAGAATTCAAATCAAGTTTATTGTTATCTGATGGTACAAGTGCAACCCGATGAAACAGTGTTCTCCAGTCCACGGTGCAAAACACTCAGACACACAACCAGACATAACATATATACTGACAAATGTAAGCAGTATTCAAATAAATTAATATTGTTTTGGAAATTATGAGAGTCTTGGAGGGTTAGTATGAACAGTTCCTTTGGTCGTTCAGCATTCTCACTGCCCGTGGAAGAAGCTGTTCCTCAGCCTGGTGGTGCTGGCTTTAATCCTCCTGCGTCTCTTCCCTGATGGGATCAGCTGAAAGATGCTGTGTGCGGGGTGGAAGGGGTCCTCAATGAATTTTGTGTGCCCCCTTCAGACAATGATCCCAGTAGATTACATTGATGGCAGGGGTGGTGGGGGGGGGGGGGAGGTAGTGGTGGAGGGAGACCCCAGTGGCCTTCTCTGCCACTCTTACGGTCTGTTCAGCAAGGAATTTTAGCCCTTTGCTGCAGTAAATCATGGAGCCTACACAGAATTTCAATTGGATGTCTCAGTGCAAAGGGCACAGGGAGAGGGGACAGGTAGATAAGGCTTGTTACAAGCAGCCTCAGGTACGCCGGGCCAAATGGTCTGCTCCTGAGCTATATGTTACAGTGGGAAGCATAAGGTTCATTGGTGGCACATGAAAGGTGAAGTCTTTGTGTCTCAGTGACAGCGGCTGTGGTGCCAGATTCATTCCCACAATCTGCCTTGGAAGCAGATTCATAGAACACTACAGCACAGTACAGGCCTTTCAGCTTTAGATGTTATGTGAACCGATATATTCCAACCAAAAAAAGTACGAAACCCTCTCTACCCTGTAACCCTCTTTTTCTTCCATCCATGTGTCTGTCTAACAGTCTCTTAAATCCCCCTAATGTTTCAGTCACTACCACCAGCCCTAGCAAGGCATTCCAGGCACCCACAACCCTCTGTGTTTAAAAAAAAAAGCCTGACTTCTATAAACTTCCCTCCCTTTACTTTGTAGAGATGTCCCCTGTTGTTGGCTCTTTCTATCCTGGGAAAAAGGTATTGGCTGTCCACCTTGTCTATGTCTCTCAGAATCTTGTAGACCTCTATTAAGTCTCCTCTCATCCTTCTTCGCTTCAAAGAGAAAAGTCCCAGCTCTGCTAACCTTGCCTCATACGACTTATTTTCCAATCCACACAACATCCTCCTCTGGACCTTCTCCATAACTTCCACATCCTTCCTATAATGAGGTGACCAGCCTGAACACAATACTCTTAAGTGTGGTCTCACCCGAGATTTATAGAATTTCAACATGACCCCTTGGCCTCTTACCCTACTAATGAAGCTCAGCTCCCATAGGCCTTCTTAACTATCCTATCAACCTGCGCGGCGCTCAACTCTGAATTTCAAAAGAGACCTACAATCTTGGAAGCACAATGCAAGAGGAAGCAGACTGCTGGGAATGTTCAGTCAACCTCAGCACAGCGAGGTAGAACAAGGCCCTTGTTGGAGCCAGCTTGTGATTCAGTGGGTGCAGAGAATGTTACAACAAAAGTAACAGGAGCAGGAGTTGTACATCCAGCCCGTCGACCCCGCCCCGCCATTAATTAAGATAATGGCCAATCTGGCCGTGGAGTCAGCTCCACTTATCCGCATGTTTCCCATAACTCTAATTCCCCTATTCTTAAAAAATCTATAGCACTTTAATTTCATTTAATGCGGCAGCCTCTATTGCTTCCTTGGGCAGAGAATTCCACAGATGTACTGCGCTTTGGAAAAAGCAGTTCTCTATCCTAAATCTACTCCCCTGAATCTTGAAATTCTGCCCCCGAGTTCTAGTCTAGTATTATTAATAAAAACATCAAAGTATTTTTCCACTAAAACAATCTCCAGTGGAAGCAAGCTCCCTGGAGAATAGTCCTTTTATAATTACATTTAAAAAAAAATCCCTCTCCACCTAAATTTCAGTATCATCCTCAGCTGCACAATCTTTTCTCATTTGATAACCCTTTCATCTCCAGAATTAACCTGACAAACCTGAGTTTGCAAATGCTGGGGTTGTCTTGGCCCAGGCCCAAAATGTTGGCTACCCTTAACTTCCTATCGATGTCCTCTTACCCACTGAGTTTCTCCAGTGAAACCTGCGAACCTCCTCCGCACCTTCTCTACAGTGGAGCCTTTCTTAAATCAGGAATAAGGAACACTGCAGTATACCATTCGGCCCTCCGTGCTGTGCTGATCTATATATTCCCACCAAAAAGGAAACAAAACCCTTTCTTGTAACCCTATCTTTTTCATCCATGTTCCTGTCTTAAATTCCCCTGATGCGAGCAGTTCTCTAAATGTGGCCTCACCCGGTGCCCTGTATGGATGCGGCTGATATTCCTGATCATCAATCAATCCCTCGAGCAATGAAGGCCAATATCCTTCAAAAGAGTGAGGGGAGATTTGAGAAAGGAGTACAAAATTATGATGGGGATAGACCAATGGTTCTCAACCTTTCCTTTCCACTCACATCCCACTTTAAGCAATTTCTACACCATCGGTGCTCTGTGATCAGTAAGGGATTGCTTAAGGTGAGATGTGAGTGGGAAGGGAAGGTTGAGAACCACTGCTCTAGACCCAATTGTTACTGAAATATATTTGTTGGAGGAAAATTGTCATTGGCCCATTTCCTTTGGAGTTCTGAAGCCGTGCACATAATGAGTCCATGAGGTACGATTAAACCAGTGGCTTTCAAAGTTTTTCTTTCCACCCACATACATCCTTAAGCAATCCCTTACTAATCATGGAGCACCGATAGCATAGGGATTACTTAAAGTGGTACGTGAGTGGAAAGAAAAGAGTTGAAAACCCCTGGTATAGGTAAAGTAAATGCAAGGAGGCTTTTTCCACTGAGGTTAGGAAAGACAAACACAAGAGAACACATTCCCTCTATCCACATCCTTCCACATCCTTCTAAACTTCAGCAGGTACAGACCCAGATCCATCAAACACTCCTCAATTAAACCTCTCATCCCCAGGATTATTCTTGTAAACTTCCTGTAAACCCTCTTTAGTGCCAGCCCATCATTCCTTGGATATGGGGCCCAAAACTGCCCACAATGCTTCAAAAGCAGCCTGGTTAACATCTTGTCAAGCCGTAGCATTATATTCGCTTAAATGAATGCTAACGTTGCATCAGACTCATCCTGCAAGTTACCCCTCGGGAAATCCTGCACTTTATATTTTCTCTGGGTAGGCAACAGCCCAATGGTATCAATGTACAATTTTCCACTCTCAGGTTGACTTCCATCGTCTGTTCTTCCCTCTTTTCCTCCCATCTTTTCCCCTTTCTTACTCAGACCCTCCCCCACCCATTTCTACCCCTCTCTCTCTCCCACTCTTCTTCTCTCAACTATTCTCTCTCCCACCCCCTCTCTTCTCAACTATTCTCCCTCCCCCCCCCTCGGCTCTCCCCCCCCCTCGGCTCTCCCCCCCCTCGGCTCTCCCCCCCCTCGGCTCTCCCCCCCCTCGGCTCTCCCCCCCTCGGCTCTCCCCCCCTCGGCTCTCCCCCCTCTCGGCTTTTTGTAGCCGAAGATAAAGATACAGAACCAACATTCTGGGCTTGAGCAACCTTTCCCTGTTCCTCAAGTCCCAGAAACCCTGTAAAATGGCTGAGCACTAGCAAATGGTCAACATGGACAGGTTGGGCTGAATGACCTGTTTTCATGCTGTTGGACTCCAAGGTGATGACTAACGTGGGTGGGAGGGGCCAGCATGGAGTCAATGGGCCGAGGTGCCCTGTGGCGTACCCGATCTCTGTGACATGGATGAGGCGCGACGTACATCCCGCTGAACCTGGGGGGGGGGGAGGGGAGTCAGCATCCACATGGAGTGAGAAACAAGACCTGCACTCGGCATGACAGGGAGAGGAGCAAACATGCTGGGCCCCACCAGGTGCTGTGTATTGGAAACAACAAGTGTTGTGATGACAGTAGTTTTTCCATCTCAGATTGTCTGTCGGAGGTTCTGCAGCTGTTCCCCTGATCTGATCGAACTGTGATATGTGTTGCCCTGGACTGTCCCGGAGAGGGACTAATCCCAGAAGCAATCCTGCCAATCTTCAAAAATATTGTCGCTCCACGGTTGAAAGTAAGTTGGCAACGTGGATTGGATTAGATTTGATTCCATTTATTTGCATGTACACAAAATCCTTTGCTTGCAAAGAATCGCCAACAAATCCAACGGTCTCATTATGGCACATTTAGCGTTGCGGTTGCAGTGCCAGTGACCCGGGTTGGAATCTGCCACCGTTCTCGCCATGTCTGCGTGGGATTTCCTCTGGTGCATTCAGGTTTCTGCCCACATTCCAAAGTCGTGCAGGGTTAGTTGGGTATGATTGGGGAGTGTGGGCTCGTGGGGCAGACCACATATGGTGAAAAGAGTTCTTCTGTGAGCATACGAACAGGGCATCTCTGCCATTCGGCCAGCCATGTAAAGAGCTCGATTTACAGGGTATAGAATTACACTGAAAAGAAAGATAGTTTAGACCCGGTAAGGGCAGCCCCATTGTGGAGTGCATTCAGGGAATTGTCACCTTTTGCCAGTTGGTCTGTATTCCTCTCCCTGCCATTTTGTTTATTCAGGTGCCTGTCTGCTTTTACTTGTACCTTGAAGAAGAGTTCAGGCCTGAAATGTCAGTTATAAATCTTTACCTTGTGGCATCCTGTCACTGCAGGCTGACACAGAAGATGCTGTTCGAACACAACCTCTTGTGGTCACTGTGAGACCTACTGCGCAATGGAACTGTTCATGCTAACCATCTGAGACTCTTGTTGTTCAAAAGAATATTTATTTATTTATTTTTATTGATCTAATACAGGCAATCCCTTACATACGACAGTCCGACTTAGGATTTTTTAAAGTTATGATGGTTTGGATCCGTACTTTCAATTTCGGATCTGTTCCTGCGCTTGCAATATGCGGTTCACTGCTCTCTCGTATCCCCACCATCCAGCAATTAATTTTTTGGTTCAATACTTTAAACATTCTTCAGCTGTGAGTGTTGATGGCTTTTTCAGCATCGAATGAAGGTGTTCAAGATTTAATTCTAAAAAGCGCGGTATTCTTTTATGACATACGGTATTGTTCAATTCACGATGGCTGTGCCGGAACGTAACTCCATCGTAAGTTCCTGTTCTTGTCCTGCAGGTGTATTGTTAGTCTCTATGTGTGCCATGTCTGGTTGTGTGTCTGCATTTTTTTTGCACCTAGGACCTGAGAACGTTCTTTCATTGGGTTGTACTTGTGCAATCAGATGACAATAAACTTGACTTCACCCTACAGCATTTTGGTGTGTTACTACAATTACAGCGTCTGCAGGCTTTGGTGTTTCAACCACATTCAGAGACCTGATGACTATCTGGCAAAACTCTCTTTAAGCCCATTGGTGCGTGATTTCATGCTCTTGACCCTTCTCCCTTATGGGAGGAGGGAGAAGAGAAGGTGGCCAGGATACGATGGGTCCTTCAGTGTGTCGGGCAGCCGGAGATGTAGACCGGGTCCGTGGAGGGGAGGGAAGTTTGCGTGATGTTCTGAGCTGCATTCATGGCCTTCTGTAGCTTCTTCCAAACTCGAGTGGAGCAGCTCCCATCCCACATGGTGATGCATCCAGCAAGTCTGCTCTCGATGGTGCCCCTGAAGACGTTGTTGAGAGGCGGGGGTGCGGTCCTTAGTCTTCTGAGAAAGAAGAGGCGCTGATGCGTTGTCTTGGCCATTGTGCTTGTCCCAGGGCAGTCCAGAACTTGAGCGATTATCTCTTTCCTTTTCAACACTATTAATGAGTTCAGGGGTGTGGTCTCTGCCCCCTCTCCTGGTCATTGGTCATCTCATTTCTCCTTTAGACGATGAGAGAGAAGTTGTTATTCAAGATTCAAGATTCAATTTATTATTATAATAATAAAAGTGTCGTATTACATGAAATTTCTTTTTCCCTCCTGCAAGATGGACAGATTCGCCACTGGCAGGAATTGCCAAGTGCCTCTTACAGTCAGAGAAACAAAAGAGAGACCCCACCCCCAGAATTACCAAGTGTCCGTCGAATCGCCTTCAGCGCTTCCGCTGCAGACTCTGGGGATGCGGAGGACTGGAGCAGGCCACCAGAGGATGGGAAGATCAGCCTCCCCCTCCCCCCACATCTGAGAAGCAGAGGAGACAACCCGCGGGATCAGTGACCATGATGGTGGAGCAGTGAGGGGGCTCTGTGGTTGAGGAAGCAGTGAGGGGGCTCTGCGGCTGAGGGAGCAGTGAGGGAGCTCTGCGGCTGAGGGAGCAGTGAGGGAGCTCTGCGGCTGAGGGAGCAGTGAGGGGGCTCTGCGGCTGAGGGAACAGTGAGGGGGCTCTGCGGCTGAGGGAGCAGTGAGGGGGCTCTGCGGCTGAGGGAGCAGTGAGGGGGCTCTGCGGCTGAGGGAACAGTGAGGGAGCTCTGCGGCTGAGGGAGCAGCGCATGCGGTGGGGCTGCTGGCAATTCAAGGCGAGGAACCCGCAAAAGCTGTCGGCTGCAGGAGACTCATTGCGGACTGCTGGACTGGCTCGAAGTGGCTGGAGGGGTATCGGAATCGGGATGCGAGGAGATGCCAAGGGCGCTGAAAGGTTCCTGACTGTGTCGGAGGTTCAGATCTGAAGCTTGGGTTGTGGACTCTATGTGGCTGCAGAAGTGCCGGAGGGGAATCTATGGCTACTCTGTGACTCTGGGGAGGGGGATCAACTCTCTTTTGCTTCTCTTTCTCTGACTGTGTCTGATTGTTTATATTAGTTATCTTGACAGCATGTCCCTGGAGTTTCAATCTCTTTCGTGTCATTGTTTGCTACCCAGTCCAGTACTAGGGTGGCCATTTCCAACATACCAAAATGGAGGACAAGCAAAGTTAGTGTGAGAGACTCTCTCAAAGGCAGTGGGGGGGTAGGTGGGGGGCGGGGGGTGGTGAGCCTTTGTGCACAGCCATCATCCTTCCCCCTCACTGTGCATGCGCCAGCTGTCCCTCGTGCATGTGCGGGAGAGGAAACATGGCTGCAAATGCCTCATTTAACAAGTAAGTACCCTTTCTGCCCCTTAATTTGTCATCCAATTGGGGGTGTAGGGCCTACACCCTCAAATGGAGAACAAATTAATGTCTGGCTCGAGGTGGAGCCTGACGGAGGACAGTCTGGACTGTCCAGCCTAAAACAGGACATCTGGCCACCCTACCCACTGCTGTGCTGCCATCGGTAAATATGAAGAAGTATGGGATTAAGCTGCTGGAGATCCTGCAGCATCCATAGGAGGTGAAGGTCTATCACCGATGTTTCAGGTCTGAGCTCTTTGTCAAGGTATGAGTACAACACAGGTGGACGCCTGAATAAAAAGGCTGGGAAGAAGAGGCGGGGGGTTGTTAAAGTCAACAAGTGCTGTCTGTCAGGGGTGGCACAGTTGGTGTAGCAGTTAGCGCAACAGTGCCAGTGACCAGGGTTTGAATCCCATGTTGTCCGGTAATGAATTTGTACATTCTCCCCGTGTCTGCGTGGGATTTCGCTGGCGGGGGGGAGGGGGGGGGCGGTGGGGGTTTCCGGTTTCCTCGCACCATTTAAAACTTACCGGGGTTACAAGTTAATGGGGTATAATTGGGCGGCACAGGCTCTGGGCTGAAATGGCTTGCTACCATGCTGTATATCTAAATTTTATTAATATTATTATTAATGAATGAACAAAAGCAGAACCAAAGTATGTACAATCACTTCTTTATTGTATTTCAGCGATTATCTCCCATTGTTAGGGACGCCGGGCAATATTCATGGATGTCCATCTTACGGCAGGCAGAAGTTAAAGTATATTATGTATATTTAACGTGTATTATGTATGTTACATGTTTCATATATTATTATGTAACAACAAAATGACCCCTGCGATGTAAGGACAGGGGAAGTGAAGAGACGGGGTGGGTGGTGGCAGGGGGGGAGTGACTAACGGAAACCAGCTGTTTGGAGGGTGACCAGACTAAATATGAGGCGTTGTTCCTCAGATTTGTGGGTAGTCTCAGTCTGGCAGTGCTTGGGACCATGGACAGACACATTGGCATGGGAATGGGGCGTGGTATTTAGCTGTCCTGTCATGGGTAGAGAGCAGTGGTTCTCAACCTTTTTCCACTCACATCCCACTTTAAGTAATGCCTATGCCATCGGTGCTGTGATTAGTAATGGTTTGCTTAAGGTGGGATGTGGGTGGAAAAAAAATGTTTGAAAACCACTGTTTTAATCATCCCTCATTGTCTCGTTATGTGCACGGTTTCAAAACTCCAAAGGAAATGGGCCGATGACAATTTTTCTCAAGCAAAATATTTCAGTAACAATTGGGTCTAGAGCAGTGATTCTCAACCTTCCCTTCCCACTCACATCCCATCTTAAGCAATCTCTTACTAATCGCAGAGCACCGATGGCTTAGTGGTTACTCAAAGTGGTATGTGAGTGGAAAGAAAAAGATTAGGAAGCACTGGTGTGGATGGTGTGTGGAATAAGACTGAGTACTGTTAGGTAAAAACATCATGAGCTGGGAATGTAGAGGGAGTCACCCAGTGCTGGGCCGTAACAAGATGCAGTTGTGACCTTGTACTCTCAAGATAAGAGTGGGGATGACAAATTGATGTGCAGGAGGCTAGCAGAGAGGGATAGCAACAGTTTATTCATTGGACAATGTCATGGTATGATAATTTACTAAGTACGTATCCTAAGGTATATAAAAAACACCACTTGCTGATAACGGCAGAATGCGCCTTCTCCAACTAACACTGTTAGTTGCAAGTGTTACAATCCGGCAATAAAGAACAAAGAACCTTGATTTCGACTCAGTCTGGTGTTTGACTCACAGATCTAACAGTACACATCCTTGAGGAGAACCACTGTAGAGTATAGTCACATTAATCCCGTCTTCTATACTTCTATAAGATCATTAGACATAGGAGCAGAAATAGGCTATTCAGCCCATCGAGTCTGCCTCACCATTTCTTCATGAGCTGATCTCCCACTCAACCTCACTGCCCGAACTTCTCCCCATAACCTTGGATGCCCTGGCTAATCAGGAACCTATCAATCTCTGCCTTAAATACACCTAGTGACTTGGACTCCACAATTGTCTGTGGGAAGATATTCCAGAGATTCACCACCTTCTGGCAAAAGAAATTCCTCTGCATTTCCTGAGCAGATGCCCTTCATTACTGAAGTTGTGCCCTTTTGTCCTCGACTCTCCCACCATTGGAAACAATCTTTCTACATTTACTCTGTCCATGCCCTTCAATGAAATGTTTTAATGAGATTCAAACCTCCCCCCACCACCAAGATGCTCCTAAATTCCAACGAATACAGGCCGAGAGCTGTCAAGTGCTCCTCACGTCATAACCCTTTATTTCCCTGAATCATCCTTGGGAACCTCCTCTGAACCCTCGCTTAAATCAGGAGCCCAAAACTGTTCACAATATTTCAAGTGAGGTCTCACCCATGCCTTACAAAGTCTCAACATCACATCCCTGCCCTTGTATTCTGTTCCACTGTGATCTGTTAGACAGGAACTGAAGGACGTTGTGTCCAAGGACTTTACGCACGATTGAGAGCTTTTTTTTCTACAGGAGCTAAAATGCCATTTCAAAAATTATTTCTTGAAACAATTTCTCGGTGTCCTGCGGTCATTCTTTACGTTAAATTTAAAGATAGACATGCAGCATGGCATCAGGCCCTCCATCCCACAAGTCCTTGCCACCCAATTACACCCAATTGACCTACAACACCTGTACGTTTTGAAGGGTGGGAGGAAACCGGACCCCCTGGAGGAAACCCACGCAGACACAGGGAGAATGAACAAATTCCTTACAAACAGCGCTGGATTTGAACCTGGGTTGCTGGCATTGCAGCAGTGTTTCACTAATGGCTACTTAATCGTGCCATTCCTAATTATGTCTGATTGGAAATTACACAGGACTGTCCAAGAACAGTGTCTATTTTGAGCAGAATACTGGACTCAGGCCAAGAAAATTTTGGCTTTGTTATTTTTCAGCTGAAAAGAACTTGTTTAGGTGTCTGAGCTGCTGTGAAAATTGAGCAGTTTGATATGGCGGTGATGATGTGATTAGGCAGTCTAATTCATCTCTCCAAATGGGAGTCCTTTTTGGGTGGATGACCCTGCAACTTGGGTTGGTAATGGGGAAAAGTGGATCCCTCTGCTGTTATTACCCAGTGTGGTTGGGATCTTTCTGTGCAACACCAGCTGCCAAAGTAAGCCTCATGCAGACCAATGGGGCAAACCCATTTTATCAGCTTGGTCTGCAGGGAAGGGTTGGGCCAAAGGGCATGTGGCTCCATGCGTACAGCACGGAAACAAGTCCTTCAGCCAGTGGGACAGGGTGGGGCGAAAGAAGAGCTTTGAGGTGACAGGGAGGGGAAAAGGGCTGAGAGAGATTGAGGTGGGGAAGAAAGAGATGGCGGTGGGGAGAACATTACCTCACAACCCATGAGGTTGTGCTTACCTATGTAAACCATGTCCGCTTCAGCCTTCCCTACCTCACACCCATAACCCTCTATTTTTCTTGCATCCATGTGCCTGCTTAAGTCTTTTGAATGTCCCTATTTGTACCAGCCTCCAGCATGACACCCACCATTCTGTGCAAGAAACCTACTTCTGACATTTTCCCTGAACTTCCCTCCACTCACCTTAAAACAATGTCCTCTGGTATTTGCTATTGTCACCTCAGGGAATAGGTGCTTGCTGGTCGCCCTATCTACGTCCCTTGTAATTTTTGTTTTGGTGGGAAAATTGTCTATTTTTCTTATTTACTGTCAATTTGTTGAGAACTAGGGGACACAGCCTCGAGATTCAGGGGTGAAGAGTTAGGATGGAGATGAGGAATAAGTTTCTCCCAGAGATGAGTGAATCTGTGGAAATATCTGCCGAAGGAAGCAATGAAGGCTGCGTCATTATATGTATTTAAGCCACAGTTAGATAGATTTTTGAAGGATCGAGGAAAGAGGAGAGGGAAGGGGGAAGAGGGAGGATTGGGAAGGGGAGAGGGGGATATGAGGAAAAGAGGGTAGAGGAGGAGGAGAGAGAGAAAGGGGTAGAGGGGAAATGGGAGGAGGAAGAAGAGAAAGGGGAGGGGTTGGGGAATAGGTTGAGGGGTAGAGGGAGAATGGGGGGTTTGGAGGGGTAAAGAGTGGTAAAGGAGAAGAGGGAAAGGGGGGAAGAAGATTTCAGGGGAAGAGGGGGTGATAGTGAGGGGTTGAGGGTAGAGAGAGGCGAAGGGAGAAAGAGAGTGTGGCAGAGACAGGGAAAGCGTGAGAAAGATCCTGTAAGGAGCTTGTACATTCTCCCCTTGTCTGTGGATTCCTCCCAGCCTTCAAAACGAACAGGGGTTGTAGGTTATTTGAGTGTAATTAGGTGACATGGGCTTGTGGGATGGAGGGCCTGATGCCATGCTGCATGTCTATCTTTAAATTTGTGGTCCGAAAGACACTTGAATAGAAGAATGGGGAGGGGCAGGGGAGAAGCACAGGCTGGCAGGTGAGTACAGGTGGGGGGGGAGGGGCAGAAATTTCTTCTTTCGACTTTTTTCCCCTGAATTTCCTCCCCCCCCCACCAGTATTCGCTTATCACCTGCCATCCCGTGTTCCCTCCTCTCTCCCCTCCGTTTTATTTGAGAGTCTGCCCAGTTCTTGTTATTATCGATTATAATGGCCTGTTCCGTGCTCTACTGCAGACCTCAAACAAGAGGGTCTGCAGATGCTGTGAGTGTAGTTTAATGCACAAAAGTGCCGGAGAAACTCAGCAGGTCGCACAGTGCTCTTTATGGCAAAAATGTACAGCGCCCTCCATAATGTTTGGGTCAAAGACTCAATTTCCTTTATTTGGCCCTGTGCTCCACAGTTTTAAATTTGTAATCAAACAATTCACAGGTAATTAAAGTGCACATTCTAGATTTTATTGAAAGGTTATTTGTACACATGTTGGTTTGACCATGTAGAAATTCCATCACTTTTTATACATAGTCAAAGAAGCCATTATGAGGCTGAAAAACAAGAATAAAACAATGAGACGTCGCCCAAACCTTAGGTTGACCAGAATCAGCAATTTGGAATATCATGAAGGAGAAAGAACGAACTGGTGAGCTCAGTAATTGCAAAGGGACTGGTAGGCCAAGGAAGACCCCCACTGCTGATAGAACAATTCTCACCAGAATGAAGAAAAATCCCTAAACGTGTGTCTGCCTCCAGGAGGCAGGTGAGGATGTGTCACTGACCACTGTCTGCAGAAGGCTTCATGAACAGAAATACAGAGGCTACACTGCAAGATGCAAACCATGGCAAAGGTGTTATGCTTTGGATCTTGGGCATTTCCTTTACGCCTCCACACTTTGCTCTTGCCATCACTCTGATACAGGTTCATCTTGGTCTCCTCTGTCTACAAGACCATTTTCCAGAATTCTGCAGGCTCTTTTAAATACTTCTTGGCGAAGTGACCATCCTTTCTGTGGTGAACTAGGGGTTTACATCTTGTAGTATAACCTCTGCATTTCTATTCATCTTTTTCCTGTCTATGTGGGACAAACGTATCTAGAATCCTGTGCATAAGGTCCCCAAACAGGCACCACATTACTTCTGTGCTTTGGCCAAGAAGATCTGTTCCCAATTTACTCTCCCCACTTCCTGCCTCATCCCATCGTAACTCACCCTTTCCAAATTAAACACTTTACCATTTGTTCTGCACCTGTCCTTATGGATAAGTCAGGGAATTGTGACCACTGCTACTGAAATGCTCCCTGACTGAGAGGACTGTCATCTGACCAGGATCATTACCCAGTATTAGATCCAGTATGGCCTCTCCTCTGGTCAGTTTGTCCACCTACTTCTTGGACACACCTGACAAATTCTGCCCTCTTCTATCCCTCCTGAGGTGTCCGTCAATATTTGGGAAATTTAAGTCTCTCATAACAACCACCCTGTTATTTCTGCACCGTTCCAAAATCCGCCTACTTATCTGCTCCTCAGTGTCCCAAGGGCTAATTGGGGACCTATAAACTATTCCCAACACAGTGATTGCTCCCTTCCTATTTCTGACCTCCACCCACTATGTCCTGCCTTCCTGCAGCTGTGATACTGTCCCTGATTAGACACGTGCATCCCCGGATTAATCCCTTCTCCATTGTGCCTAATGACACTTGATCCCATGCTAAACCTCTGCAGCCCCTTTCATACGCTTCTCAAAACTCAGCTCCTGACCTGTAAATCAGGGTCTAACGTGGATTGATCGTGTTCCTATGAGGGGCTTTCCTGCAATAAAGTGCTGTATAAATGGACATCTTTCTTTCCACCAGTCACAGCAGCATTCCCATGTGGTTTGTTTTTGCTTGTTGGCCAGGAAGATAAGTCATTAAAAGGCTTATGGACTGTTCTATAAATAGGAGATTAAAAGGAGCTCAAGCACAAAGTGCTTGCAGAGTAGAAAACATTGAATTTGTATCAGCGCGGAGAGTGCATGATACAATGCTTTGTGGTGAGGGAGCAAATCGTGAATTGAGGAGACTTTAAATCCAGTTGCTACCAATTACTTCCTCACCTTTTACAATGATGGTATGTGTTTAGAGAACACATGATGTGGCAGAAGATGTGCAGGAAATTTATAGAAGTCATATCATTAAAAATTCAGCACCAGGGCACATAAGGAGATATTAAATCAGGTGATCAGAAGCTTGGAGAAAGAGAGTCAGTGAGAGAGAGAGAGAGAGAAACTGAGAGTATGTTAGGGAAACAGACAGAAAAACTGAGATAAAGAATGAGAGACAGAGAGTGAAGGAGAGACAGAGACAGACAGAGAAACAAGGAGGGAGGAGGGGTTTTGGAGCCTCCCGCACAAGATCAGAGAAGGTGCCTTCTCAACACAGGCCTGATCCAGCCTGTATGCCCTTTTGTCAGTGGGGTGGGTCCCTGAAACCTCTGTGGAACCCCATCCTTCCCATTCTGCTCGTCAATGCTCCTGATCCCAGCCCCCCACCAAATTTTCCTCTCCCATCCACTACCATTGCTGCTTTATAGCCCTCTCACCCTTCCGTCTCTCCCCTTCTCTCCAATTCCCTTTCCTCTCCCCTTCCTTCCTCTCTCCTCTCCTCCCCCCCTCTTTCTCCCCTCTTAACTCTCCTCCCCTCCTCTTCTCCCTTCCCACACAGTGACTCATCCTGACAGGATGCTTTCAAAGGGGAACCTGTAGCAGTTGTTGAGGAATCCATTCGTTGACATTCTGAACCTCCACACGCTTCTGAGGAAGTATTCCATTCTCAAGTGACTGAATGAGGCTCAAAGTCAAAAACTTACTTACTTTCAATAAAGTGTCTTTGACATTGTAAACCTTCCCCAGAATCAATAGTCAAATGTATCACTAGAGAAACAAAATCCAAGGTCGTGGAATCTCAAGTGAACTTGGAGATGTTGGAGGGGTTAGCCAGCGTCTATGGAGAGAGAGGGACACTAAGCTTAATCAGAAATCTACTTTCTAAAAAATATTTTTTTTATTTTTCACTCTATGAACCATATTAACCAAAATACACATAAACAGTTCCCTCTTGAATATACAGTGTCGTTTTTTTCCCCTTTTTTCCCCTCTCTTCCCTCCCTCTTTCCCACCCCCCTCCCCACTCACCAAACGTTCAACATATGCGATACATTAAACAATTGTCATCACACAATGAAAATAAACTAGAAATTTGTGTCATCTACTTTTACACACTGGGTCAGTTCATTTCGTCTTCTCCTTCTGTCATTTTAGGGGGTGGAGGTCCGTGGTAGGCCCTCTCTGTTTTGTTCCATGTACGGTTCCCAAATTTGTTCGAATACTGTGACGTTATTTTTTAAATTATATGTTATTTTTTCCAATGGAATACATTTATTCATTTCTATGTACCATTGCTGTATTCTCAGGCTCTCTTCTGATTTCCAGGTTGACATTATACATTTTTTTGCTACAGCTAAGGCTATTGTAATAAATCTTTTTTTGTGCTTCATCCAGTTTGAGGCCTAATTCTTTACTTCTTATATTACTTAGAAATAAAGATCTCTGGATTTTTTGGTATGTTGCTTTTTGTGATTTTATTTAATACCTTATTTAGATCTTCCCAAAACTTTTTCATTTTCTCACATGCCCAAATTGCACGTACTGTTGTTCCCGTTTCCTTCTTACAGCGAAAACATCTATCTGATTCTGTTGGGTCCCATTTATTTAACTTTTGTGGCATGGTGTATAGCCTGTGTAACCAATTATATTGTATCATGCGTAACCTCGTGTTTATTGTATTTCTCATAGTTCCGGAGCATAGCTTTTCCCATGTTTCATTCTTTATCTTTATGTTTAGATCTTGTTCCCATTTTTGTTTGGGTTTACAGCTTGTTTCCTCGTTCTCTTTCTCTTGAAGTTTGATGTACATGTTTGTTATAAATCTTTTAATTATCATTGTGTCTGCAATCACATATTCAAAGCTGCTTCCTTCTGGTAACTTCAGTCTGCTTCCCAATTTGTCCTTCAAGTAGGTTTTCAGTTGGTGGTATGCAAACATTGTACCGTGAGTTATTCCATATTTGTACTTCATTTGTTCAAAAGAAAATAAATTATTTCCCAAAAAACAATTTTCTATTCTTTTGATCCCTTTTCTCTCCCATTCTCTAAAGGAAAGGTTATCTATTGTGAAAGGGATTAGTTGATTTTGCATCAATATTAATTTTGGTAGTTGGTAATTTGTTTTTTTCCTTTCTACGTGAATCTTCTTCCAAATGTTGAGCAGATGGTGCAGTACTGGTAAACTTCTATATTGCACCAGCTTTTCATCCCACAGTAGAGGCAGATTCATTAAATATATTTAAGAGGGAATTAGATATATTTCTTCAGTATAAGGGTATTAAAGGTTACGGAGAGTAGGCGGGGACGGGGTACTGAACTTTAAGATCAGCCATGATCTCGTTGAATGGCGGAGCAGGCTCGAAGGGTCGAATGACCTACTCCTGCTCCTATCTTCTATGTTTCTATGTTTATATAGTATATGTTCAGGTACCTTCTCCTCTATTTTATCTAGCTCTATCCTGGTCCAATCTGGTTTTTCCCTTGTTTGATAAAAATCTGATAGATATCTTAATTGTGCTGCTCTATAATAATTCTTAAAGCTTGGTAGCTGTAAGCCCCCTTGTTTGTACCATTCTGTTAATTTATCTAGCGCTAACCTCAGTTTTCCCCCCCCCCCTTTTCATAAGAATTTCCTTTTTATTTTCTTTAGCTCCTTGAAGAATTTTTCTGTTAGGTGAATTGGTAACAATTGAAATAGGTATTGTATCCTTGGGAAGATATTTTCATTTTAATGCAATTTACCCTTCCTATCAGTGTTAGTGGTAAATCTTTCCAATGTTCTAAGTCATCTTGTAATTTCTTCATTAATGGCTGATAATTTAATTTGTATAGATGGCCTAGATTATTATCTAGTTGAATACCTAGGTATCGGATTGCTTGTGTTTGCCATTTAAATGGTGATTCTTTCTTAAACTTTGAGAAATCCGCATTATTCATTGGCATCGCTTCACATTTATTTGCGTTGATCTTGTACCCCAATATTTCTCCATATTCCTTCAAATTCTTATGTAATTCTTTTATTGATATTTCTGGTTCTGTTAAGTATACTATGACATCATCTGCAAATAGACTGATTTTATATTCCTTCTCTTTTATTTTTATCCCTCTTATTTTATTTTCTTTTCTTATCAATTCTGCCAAGGGTTCTATAGCTAACGCGAACAGTGAGGGAGATAGTGGACATCCCTGCCTAGTTGACCTGCTTAATTTAAATTGGTTTGATATATATCCATTTACTGTCACCTTCGCCAATGGTCCCTTATATAATGCCTTAATCCAATTAATATATTTCTCTGGTAGGTTGAACCTCTCTAGTACTTTGAATAAATAATTTCATTCTACTCTGTCAAAGACTTTCTCTGCGTCTAAGGCAACCGCCATTATTGGCGTTTTGTTTCCTTGTACTGCATGAATTAAGTTAATGAACTTACAGATATTGTCCGTTGTTCGTCTTTTCTTAATAAATCCAGTTTGATCTAGTTCTACTATTTTTGGTACACAGTCGGCCAATCTGTTTGCTAATAGTTTAGCTATTATCTTATAATCTGTGTTGAGTAGAGATATTGGTCTATACGATGCTGGTGTTAGTGGATCTTTCCCCGTCTTTGGTATTACTGTAATTATTGCTGTTTTGCATGAATCTGGCATGTTTTGTGTTTCTTCAATCTGGTTTATTACTTCCAGGAGAGGAGGAATTAATAAGTCTTTAAATGTTTTATAGAATTCTATTGGGAGTCCTTCCTCTCCCGGCGTTTTATTGTTCGGTAGTTTTTTTTAATATATCCTGTATTTCCTCTATTTCAAAGATTTTATTAATTTGTTTTGCTCTTCTTCTTGCAATTTCGGTAGTTCAATTTTAGCAAGAAACTCATCTATTTTGTCTTCTTTCCCTTCGTTCTCAGTTCGATATAATTGCTCGTAGAATTCCTTGAAGTTTTCATTGATCTCTGTTGGGTTATATGTAATTTGTTTGTCTTTTTTCCTTGATGCCAATACCGTTCTTTTAGTTTGTTCTGTTTTAAGCTGCCACGCTAGAATTTTGTGTGTTTTTTCTCCTAGCTCATAATATTTCTGTTTTGTCTTCATTATGTTCTTCTCCACCTTATATGTTTGTAGTGTTTCATATTTTATTTTTTTGTCTGCCAATTCTCTTTTTGTTGTATCTTACCTTGTTGCTAATTCTTTTTCTGTACTTGCCAGCTGTTCTATTTCCCGATTGTAATCCTTCTTCATCTTAGTTACATAACTTATTATCTGCCCTCTGATGAAGGTTTTCATTGCATCCCATAATATAAATTAATCTTTCACTGATTCCATATTTATTTCAAAGTACATTTTAATTTAGTGCTCAATGAATTCTCTAAAATCCTGTCTTTTAAGTTGCATGGAGTTTAATCTCCATCTATACGTTCTCGGTGGGATGTCCTCCAGCTCTATTGCTAATAACAGGGGTGAGTAGTCCAATAACAGTCCAGCTTTATATTCCGTTTTCCTAACTCTCCCTTGGATATGGGCTGACAACAGGAACAGATCAATCCTTGAGTATGTTTTATGTCTACTCAAATAATATGAGTATTCCTTCTCCTTTGGGTGTTGCCTCCTCCATATATCCAAAAGTTGCATTTCCTGCATTGATTTAACCATAAATTTGGTTACTTAGTTCTTTCTGCTAGTCTTTTTTCCAGTTTTATCCTTCTTTGAGTCCAAATTAAGGTTAAATTCCCCTCCTATCAGGATATTCCCCTATGTTCTGCAATCTTCAAAAAGATATCTTGCATAAATTTTTAATCCTCTTCATTAGGTGTGTATACATGAGCAAATTCCAAAATTCTGAATATATCTGACACTTTATCAGTACATACCTCCCTGCTGGATCTATTATTTCCTCCTCTATTTTGATTGGTACATTTTTATTGATTAATATAGCTACACCTCTAGCTTTTGTATTATATGATGCTGCCGTTACGTGTCCTACCCAGTCTCTCTTTAATTTATTATGTTCCACTTCAGTTAGATGCGTTTCCTGCACGAATGCTATATCAATTTTTCCTTTCTTCATTAAATTTAACAGCCTCTTCCTTTTGATTTGGTTATGTATTTCGTTAATATTTATAGTCATATAGTTCAACATGGCCATTTCATACTTTGTTTACCTCTCATTTCCGCTTCCTCCTCACCACCTTTCCCCTTTTCCATTTCTGTTTTTTTTTGAACGCACTGTAAGATAACACTTCTAAAACATAAAATATTTCCACTATTCCCACATCTAAAATTCCCTTAACCCCCAATTTCCCCCCCTCTCTGAGTTGCCCCTTGTCCCTTGCTGGGCAACCACAACTCCCCTCTCCATTTGGATTGCAAACTTGCTCGCAAGCGTCAACTGATTTCGCAGAGACTGTTATTCTCGCCCACCAAGCCCCCTCCAGAAAAGACTTCTATCTTCACATATAACAAAGCTCACCCTCTTTATTCCCCCCTTACTTCCTATCTTCCCTTTTCTTTCCCTCCTTAGTTCTTACTTATACGTCATTTTTCTTTATATGAAGTTTGTCGTCATTCTTTGTTCTTGTTACATCTCTTCATCTCTCTTTCTGTCTTGCAGGGGTTCTGCAAAGTCTCTTGCTTTCTCCGGATCTGAGAACAGTCTGCTTTGCTGCCCTGGGATAACTATTTTAAGCACCGCTGGATATCTTAACATAAATTTATAGCATTTCTTCCATAGGATCGATTTTGCAGTGTTAAACTCCTTCCTCTTCTTCAGGAGCTCTAAACTTATGTCTGGGTAGAAAATTTTTTTTGACCTTTGTATTCCAGTGGTTTTTTATCTTCTCTCATTTTATTCATTGCCTTCTCCAATATATTTTCTCTTGTCCTATATCTCAGGAATTTTACTAAAATGGATCTTGGTTTTTGTTTTGGCTGTGGTTTCGGGCCTAATGTTCTGTGTGCCCTTTCTATTTCCATTCGTTCCTGCATTTCTGGCATTCCCAGGACTTTTGGGATCCATTCTTTTATAAATTCTTTCATATCTTTGCCTTCTTCATCTTCCTTAAGGCCCACTATCTTTATATTGTTTCTCCTACTATAGTTTTCTATTATATCCATCTTTTGAGCTAACATCTCCTGTGTTTCTTTAATTTTTTTATCACTTTCTTCCAATTTTCTTTTTAAGTCGTTCACTTCCATTTCTATGGCTGTTTCTCATTCTTCCAAATTGTCTACTCTTTTCCCTATTTCTGTTATGACCAGCTCTAATCTACTCACCTTTTCTTCTGTACTTTTCATTCTTCTTTTTATTTCACTAAATTCTCATGTCAGCCATTCTTTTAATGCTTCCATATATTCTTGAAGTTTTTTTTTAATCTATGAAGAGGTACAAGGACTGCCTAAAGAAATCTCTTGGTGCCTGCCACATTGACCACCGCCAGTGGGCTGATATCGCCTCAAACCATGCATCTTGGCGCCTCACAGTTTGGCGGGCAGCAACCTCCTTTGAAGAAGACCGCAGAGCCCACCTCACTGACAAAAGGCAAAGGAGGAAAAACCCAACACCCAACCCCAACCAACCAATTTTCCCCTGCAACCGCTGCAACCGTGTCTGCCTGTCCTGCATCGGACTTGTCAGCCACAAACGAGCCTGCAGCTGACGTGGACATTTTACCCCCTCCATAAATCTTCGTCCGCGAAGCCAAGCCGAAGAAGATATTCTTGAAATTTTTTTAAAATCTATGTACTGTCCATTTCATTTATCTTCTATTTCTCTGTGCAGAGCTTGATGTTCTCCCTCTTCTTCTTCTGTGTCTGCTCTAGGGTTTGTATTTTCTACTTCTCTTCCTTGTATCTGTGTCTCTTCTGACTTTTTTGTTGAGCTGCTTGTCTCAGTTGGTTGGGTATTTTTTTTTTCCATGGTGTCTTGATGTTGGTTCTCTTCTTCTGGGCTGGTTATTTGTTGTGTCTTTGGTTTCCTTTTTTCTTTCTCACCCCTCCCGTTCCTATTATTTCCTTTATCTTCCAGCTGAGAGCCCTGCTGTTGGGTCTCTCTCAGCTGGTCATGCTTTAGAGTTCCACTCCACAGCTGGTCCCTCTTCCCGTCGGTGTTGTCGTTGTCGTGCGCGGTTGCGCACCTTTGTTTGGCTCCGTGAGCCATCTTTTCAGTCCTGCGTTCGGTGGGTCGCAACCCTGCGGGGTTTCCACTGACCTCGGGGAGTGGGCTCCTCTTTCCATGGTGGGTCCCTGCTTTATCATACAGGTAAGGCCTTCACCTTTCTCTTCCGGTGTCTTTCTTTCTTCTTCCCATTGTTTTTGGCTTTTCTTTCTTTGGTGCCATTTCCTCCACACCTTTATTTTTTTCTTTGTTGTGATTTGTGTGTCTGGGGCTTTGTTTTTTCCTCACTATTTTCCTTCTTTTCTGGAGAGGGGTGATATTCTCCTACCAGCCACTACTCCATCATGTGACTCCTCCAAGAATCTACTTCTTCAGGCGTTTGCGGAGGTTTTGATATGACACCAGAAACCCTGGCAAATTTCTACAGAATGCGTGGTGGAAAGTGTGCTAACCGGCAGCTTCACGATCTGGCACGGGGACACCAATACCCCTGAGCGTAAAGCCCTCTAAAAAATAGTGGACACATCCCAGGGCATCACAGGCAAAACCCTCCCCAACATCAAGAACATCTACAGAGGACGCTGCCGTCGGAGAGCAGCAGCAATCATCGAGGACCCACACCAGCCAGCACACGCTCTGTTCTCACTGCTGCCATCAGGAAAGAGGTATCAGTGCTACAAGACTCTCACCACCAGGTTCAGGAACAGCTGCTCCCCCTCCCCCATCAGACTCCTCAACAACACTCAATCAGGGACGCATTTAAGGACTTGCTTGATTTTTAAAATTCTCTCTGCATTGCACTGTCAGTTTGTTTACATTTGTTATCTGTTTACAATTCTTTATTTTTTCACATGCATACTCTGTGTAGAGTTTTCTTTTTGCTTATCCAATAAGTGGTAATTCAGGGTTGTACGTGATATCACATAATGCACTCTGACAATAAACTGAAAACAGATTGAAGCAGTCAGTAGGCCAGGCAGAGAGAATGACTCAGGTCATCCGAATTCTGACACAAGTCTTCGACTTAAAACGTTAACTCTGTTTTTATCTCTCTCCGGAAATGCTGACATTTTCTAGCATTTACTGGTTTTCTCCTGGAGAGCTAGTGCTTTTCTCTTTAGGGCAAAGAAAGGTAACGGTGACTTGGTGCATAAGAAGATCAGGAAGCCCAGATAGGATGGACAACCAGCACCCTTTTCCCATGAGCATACACCTAGACGTCCAAGAGTGGAGTGATTAGATTCAGGGGACATCAACATTGTCACTTGAGAATGTTGTAAATATTTTTAATATCTACACTATTTTAAATCCACAAAAACAAGCACATTTTAGGCATGACTACAATTGTGAATCAGTCTATCATTTTCAGATTCAGATTTCAGATTTGTACATGCAGGACATCACATACATCCCTGAGATTCTTTTTCCTGCGGACGCAGCAGAATTACTACTAATTGGTAGTGCAAAAAAAAACTGTACAGAATATACACGTGTAAACAAATGAAAAAAAACTGTAAACCGTTAAAGAAATTGTAAATAAACTGTGCAATATAGAGAGAATTTAAAAAATCAATAGAGTGTGTCCCTGATTGAGTTTGTCGTTGAGGGGTCTGACGGTGGAGGGGTAGCAGCTGTTCCTGAACCTTGTGGCCCCGAGACCTCTTTTCTGATGCCAGCAGTGAAAATAGAGCATTTGCTGGGTGGTGTGGATCCTTGATGATTGCTACTGCTACTCTACAAAGGCAGTGTTCCCCATGGATGTTCTCGATGGGGCGGAGAGTTTTGCCTGTGATGTCCTCTTATTTTATTGCATTTTATGTTATTTTAGTTTATAGCCATTGTCAGTGTGTTTTATGTACCTGCAATCAGTAATCAGGAATTTAATTACAGCTCCCCATTGTGGTTATGGGTATGGCAGTAAACAGTCCTTAATATCAAGTATTATAAATGTGTCAATCAAGCTGCTTATATTTTCAAAAAACAGCAATACACCGGAGTAACTCAGCAGGTCACGCAGCATCCCTAGGAAGTGAAAGGATAACCAACGTTTCAGACCTGGGCCCTTCGTCAGATTCAAGCAAAAAACAGGCAGGCGCCTGAATAAAAAGCGTAGAGGGTAGGGGAAGGAGGAGAGGAGGGAGGAAGGGGAAAGGGGTGGAGCACAGGCTAGCAGGTAAGAGGTTATATAAAAAAGCAGATGGTTTGATTTTTGCTCAGCAGTTATCAGACCAAAGGAAGAACATCAACCACAATTTTCAGCCACGCCTGACTAAGCAGAAGGAACCAGCTCTGTCCAAATGTTACTTAAATGTTAAAATTGAGCCCGCATTCACCACCTCAGCTGGCAACTCGTTCCATGCCCCCCACCACTCTATGTGAAGACGTTCCCCCTAAACTTTTCACCTTTCACTCATGTCCTCTGGTTTGTATCTCACCTACCCTCAGTGGAAAAAGTCTACTTCCATTTACTCTGTCTTTACCCCTCATAAGTTTGTATACCTCTATCAAATCTCCCCTCATTCCTCTATGCTCCAGGGAATAAAGTCCTAACCTGTTTAACTTTTCCCTGTAATTCAGTTCCTGAAGTCTAGGCAACATCCTAGTAAATCTTCTCTGCACTCTTTCTATCTTATTGACAACTTTCCTGTAGTTAGGTGATTAAAACTGCTCACAATTCTCCAAATTTGACCTCACCAACATCTTATACCACTTTACCATAACATCCCAACTCCTGTACTCAATACTTTGATTTATGAAGGCCAATATGCCAAAAGTTCTCTTTACAACCCACTTTCAGGGAATTGAGTGCCTGTATTCCCAGATACGTCTGTTCTACCGCACTCCTCAGTGCCTTACAATTTACCGTGTATGTCCTTTCTTGGTTTGTCCTTCCAAAATGCAACACCTCATGCTCGTCTGCATTAAATTCCATCAGCCATTTTTCAGCCCCTTTTTCCAGCTGGCCCAGATCCCTCTAGAAGCATTGAAAATCATCTTCACTGTCCACAACATCTCCAATCTTAGTGTCATCTGCAAACTTGCTGATCCAATTTGCCACGTTATCTAGAATTTTAGATCATTGATATAGATGACAAACAACATTGTTTCCAGCACTGATCCCTGAGGCACACAACTAATCACAGGCTCCATTTTGAGAAACAACCATCCACCACTACTTTCTGGCTTCTCCCATATAGCCAAAGTCAAATCCAATTTACTACTTCACCATAAATATGGAGTGCTTGACTAACCTTCCATGTGAAACCTTGTCAAGGACCTTACTAAAGTCCATGTAGACAACATCTACAGCCTTTCCTTCATCAACTTTCTTGGTAATCGCCTCAAAAAACTCTATAAGATTGGTTAAATACAACTTACCGTGCACAATACCATGTTGACTATCCGTAATCAGTCCCTGGCTATCCAAATGCTTGTATATCTGATCCCTTAGGACACCTTCCAATAATTTACCTACGACAGACTTCAGGATCTCCCGCCTATAACTTGCCAAAATCAATCCCACAAGGGCCTACTAGGCCTGACAGCAAACTGCCTGATGTAGACTCTCTAAGCCAGGACACAACCCGAGAGAATAAAGACACCCTTACCCAGACTCAACCCCATTCAAAGACAACACAAATAGAAGCCCCACTACACCAATTCCCACAATAGACTCCGGATTCCCTGGGCCAGCACACTTACGACAAATTACAGGAACACTCTACTCCAATCGTCCGGCACCTCACCCATGGCTAAGGACATTTTAAATATTTCTCCCATGGCACATGAAAGTTCAACACTAGCCTTCTTCAAGGTCCAAGAAATATCTTGTCAGGCCCTGGGGATTTATCGATCCTTATTTGCTTTAAAAAAGAAAGCACTTCCTCTTCTTTAATATAGTTTCCGTGACCTCACTGTTTGTTTTTCTTACTTCCCTGTTACTGCACACACATCCGGGGGTTCGAATCTGGTGCCATGTATGAGGAGTTTATACATTCTTCCCGTGCCTGCGTGGGCTTCCTCCAGGTGCTCTGGTTTCCTCCCACCCTTCAAAACATACAGTGTTATAGATGAACTGGGTGTAATTGGGTGGCATGGACTCGAGGGCCGACAGAGCCTGTTATCATGCTGTATGTCTAAATTTAAAACATTTAACTGATCATTCTCGGGTCAAAGACGTTAAGTGTTTGTTTCATTGCTCTACAATTCCCCATCCTCTGCCTTAAGGCCAGCTGTTGTTTAGCTCCCCTTTGTGCCAATGACATCGTTGTCGGCAAATGATAGCCCAGCACTATTAAGTTGACAGCGCCAGCTAAACACTTTCTATCTTTTATCCTTCTAAAATCCAAGCCTATTCCAAAGTTCCACTCTGTCCTAACTTCTGCCAGAAAGCAAAAGCAAGCTGGCAGGTAGTAGCCGTTATCCTCAATAATAAGTAGGCTGCTTTGGATGGCCTACTAGGGCAAAGCCAGGTGTCTGATACTGTGGCTCAAGAGGGAAGGAGGGAGAAAAGGAGAATGCTAGTGATAGGGGATATAATAATGGAGCAGACAGGAGATGAAGGAGATCACTGGATGGTTAATTGCCTCCCAGGTGCCAGGGTCAGGGGCGCCTTGGATTGGGTCCGCAGCATCCTGAAATGGGAGCGTGAGCGGCCATGGTATCAATGGCATAGGTGGGTAAAAGGATAAGGTCTTGAGAAAATACAGGGAGGTAGGTAGGAAGGTGAAAGACAGGATTTCAAAAGTGATCATCGGATTGTAGGCAGAGTGGAATGTCAAGTTTAGTTTATTGTCATCTGATTGTACAAGTCCAACTCGACGAAAGTGCAAAACGTGCAGACACACAACCAGACACAACACATATGCAAACAAACAATATATATGCAGGACAAGTATTCCAAAATACAATTAAATAAACATTGTTTCGTGAAAATGGAGTCGTGGGGGGTTAAGGGTATTAAATTCAGTATAAGGGTATTAAAGGTCACGGAGAGAAGGCGGGGACGGGGTACTGAACTTTAAGATCAGCCATGATCTCGTTGAATGGCGGAGCAGGCTCGAAGGGTCGAATGACCTACTCCTGCTCCTATCTTCTATGTTTCTATGTTAATATGAGCAATTCCTTTGGTCGTTCAGCATTCTCACTGCCCGTGGGAAAAAGGTGTTCCTCAGCCTGGTGGTGCTGGCTCTGTTACTCCTGTATTTCTTCCCCGACGGGAGCAGCTGAAAGATGTGTGTGGGATGGAAGGGGCCCCTCGATGACTTGGCGTACCCTCTTTAAACAATGATCCCAGTAGATCACATCAATAGAAGGGAGACTCCACTCCTCTTCTCTGCCACTCTTATGGCCTGTAGATTAACCTCTGATTCATTTCTCTGCAGAAACCGTACCACACTGTGATACAGCCGGCAAAGTCACTCTCAATAGTCGCTGTTGCACCTTCCTGATAGATGAAGAGAAGTTGAGTGTCCATGATAGGTCACTATTTAAGTGAACTCCAAGGAGCTTGGTGCTCTCCACTCTCCCTACTACAGAGTTGTTGATGTGTAGTGGAGTGTGATTGTTCCTGGTCCTCCTGAAGTCCACGATCATCTCCTTCATCTTGTCCACGTAGAGACTCATATGACTGTATGGCTGTACAATTGGTCCAGGGGGCAGGGTTACAGGTTTCTGGATCATTAAGATCTCTTCTCGGGAAAGTACAATCTGTTTTTAAAAAAAAAAGAATGGGTTACACCTAAACTGGAAGGGAATTACTTGGGCAGGGTTTTGGATGGGTTAATCCCACAGAGACAGAGAAAAGATAGTAGGATAAGGGAACCGTGGTTGACATAAAAGGTGATGCAGCTAGTTAAGAGGAAGAATTCACAAGATTTTGGAAGCAAAAGACAAGAAGAGTTCATGAAAATTATATGGTAGCTAATGGACAACCCTGTCTACTCGATCTAGATAATGGGAATGCTGGATGAAATTTACCCGTTAGTAATCACTTTGGCATTAGGCTCAGAATATAGAGCTTTAATCCAATTTATAAATGTTTGCCCTAACCCAAATTTTTCCAGCACCTTAAATAGAAAATCCCATTCCAGTCTGTCAAAGGCTTTTTCCTCATCAAGGGCCACAGCAACACTCAGATCATCTCATGTTTGTGCCAGATGAATTATGCTGAGCAATCTGTTTACATTACCTGCAGATTGTTTCGTTTGCACAAGGCCTGTTTGGTGTGCATTAGTTAATTTTGGCAAGGCTTTGACAATAATCTTATAGTTCGAATTCAGTAATGATACGGGCCTATAAGATGACTGTTTCAATGTATCCCTATCTTTTTTAGGTCTCACCGTAATTATTGCAACTGAAAAAGATTCCACGAGGCCACGGGCTACAACTGCCTGATCCAATACCTCCATAAAAAGAGGTATTAAAAGATCTTTAAAATTGCTTTTAAAATTCAGGGGGAACCCATCTCCTCTCCCAGAGATTTATTAGTTTGTGATGAGGCCAAAGCTTCACTTATCTCTGCTTGAGTAAAGGGAGCATTTAGACCTCTATGTTCTTCTAGATTTAAATTTGGAAGGTCAAATTGTGACAGGAAGTCCTCTATTTTATTCTCATCTCCTAATGATTGCAATTTATATAATTTAACATTAAATTGTTTGGAAGCCTCATTAATGTCTTGTGGTTTATAGGAAATCCTGTGTGGTTCTGTTTTAATTCCATTTATTGTTCTGGAGATCCGTTCTGCTTTCAACTGCCAGGAGAGCACCTTATGGGTCCTTTCCCCTAGCTCAGTGGTTTGCAACCTTTTTCTTTCCACTCACATACCACTTTAAGTAATCCCTATGCCATCAGTGCTCTGTAAGGGATTGCTTAAGGTGGGATCTGGGTGGAAAGAAAAAGTTTGAAAACCCTATTTTAATTGGACCTCATGGACTCGTTATGTGCACAGTTTCAGAACTCCAAAGGAAATGGACCAATGACCATTTTTATCAAGCCAAATATTTCAGTAACAATTGGGTCTAGAGCAGTGATTCTCAACCTTCCCTTCCACTCACATCCCACCTTAAGTAATCCTTTACTAATCACAGAGCCCTGATGGCAGAGGGATTAGTTAAAGTGCTATGTGAGTGGAAAGAAAAAGGTTGAGAACCACTGCATAGTACTTTTTCTTAGTTCTAATTATTATTTTTTTGTTCTGTAAGTTTACAATGTATTGGACTTTAACTTTTTGTTAACTAATTGCGTATGTTTTTCTTCAGAGCCCATTTGTTGAAGATCCTTTTCCAGATATATCTCCTGCTCCAATTCTCCTTCTTCCTTCATATATTCCTTTTTAATCCGAGAGGTATAACTAATTATTTGTCCTCTTAGTTATGCTTTCAATGTGTCCCAATTCAATTAAAGTTGTTCTCACAGAACAAAGTAATTTCCATCTTAATAAAATTACAAAAATCCGGTCTCTTAAACGCAATGAATTAAGGCGCCATCTATAGGCCATCTTTTGCTTATCTGGCATAACAATTGATCTGAGAATGATCTGAGAAAAGTCTCACTTTAGCCTTCATGATCCTACCCTGCAATTGAGCTGAAGCCAAAAATAAATCTATCTTAGAGTAGGAATCGTATTGTCCTGAATAAAAGGAATCATCCCTTTTCCTTAGTTGGAGTCGTCTCCAACTCTCTTTATCCACTCTATAGAGCCGTTAGTGAAATCTATCAGACAAGATCCAGACATTAAAGGTTTCAGGGTAAATCAGAAAGAACATTATTTTCTTTTGATGTACTGATATATCTGACAGATTCAGAAACCTCATTACTAAAACTGAAATCTAAACTGGAGGATTATGGGATAGATTCAGGTTATAAACTCAATTGGAATAAAATCAAAATTATGCCACTTATGGGAGGTAATTATCAAATTCATAGAAATGCACAATTTAAGTGGCCACTAAATGGTATAAAATAATTAAGGTTAAAGGTAGATAGTAACTTACAGAATTTATATAAGTTGAACTATCTTCCCTTGCTTAAGAGAATAGGGGAAGACCTTGGTAAATGGATGATTTTCCCAATAATTCTTATTGGCAGAGTCAATTGGATAAAAATGAATGTGTTGCCAATATCTCTTCTAGACTTTCTCAATTCCATTTCCTTAGAAGTTTTTTCAAGACTTAAACAAAAGTATCTAACTCTAACCCTATTATGCCTTTTAATCAATTAATGATTGATCCCTTGTAAAACATTATTTTGTTATATTCAATTGAGGGCTTATTTAAGAGAGGAAGTAGGATCGGAAATTATTTTAAAAGATCCTTCGAATTTGGAACAAATTATAGTTGAAGGAATGATAAAAAATTTATTTCAATTGCATATATATTTATTAGAAGAACAGGTTTGTTTAATTCAAAAGAAAGATGGGAACAAGATTTGGACACGATATAGATCAACAAGACTGGCAAAATTTGTGTAAAGAAATTATGACAAATGCTATTAATGTACGATAGGGATTTTACTTCATTATAATTTTTTACACCGACTGTATAATATTACTCCTCAGAAGTTAAGTAGATGGAGATAGGATTAGATGTGGAACAGAAATTGCAACTTTTCTTCATCTACGTGGTCTTGTTCAAAGACCTTTAGGGTTTCTATTAGTAAATTTTTGCAATGGATAACGGGGGTGAACTTTCCTTTAAACCCTGAATTACTTTTGTTAGGAAATTTTGAAAGTGTCACTCCTAAATTTCAATTAAGTTGGTCTTAGTAATAGCAAGGAAATGTGTCACTGTAACATGGAAATCCGAAGTTTCATTAACATTAGACAGATGGCATGCTGAGATACAAAGTTGTATTCTGTTAGAAAAAATTTCGTATAATTTAAGGGATAAATATTCTTTATTTTTGCAAATTTGGGGCCCCATATGCTAAAATAATTAAATTAAAATTATGTTTTTTAACATTTATTTTTCCTGATCAGTGAAGTTTTCCCTGAAGGTATAATAATTTTAAGATGTTTTTGAGGTCTCTGAGTGTCAACTGATGCATCTGAATTAATTATTTGTAATAATTTTATAATGAAATATCATATATTTTAGTTTTGGGATTAGACTAGTTTAGGGGGGGAGCATGGGTCAATAGGGGGTTTAGTTTTTATTTGTAGCAGTAATTTTTTTAATTTGAGTTTTTAGATGGACTTCACTTCTCTCTACTGACCACCACCCCACAACTGTGCTGCCTTTGCTTGGTTCTAAGTGATCTTTCTTTTCATTGCAACATAATTCTCTTATAACTGTGCTCTTTACATAGATGTACGAATGTTAGAGCTCAAAGTAGAACCATTCGCACTGTAGAAGGTATTTTGTGACAAGTAAACACAGACATCTCCCTCTCTCTTCTCTTTTTCCCTCTTTCCCTCCTCTTGCTCTCTTCTCTCACACTCCCTTCCTTTCTCATTTTCCCTCTCTTCCTTCCCATCCTGCTCTCTCCCCCTTCACAGGTAGATAGGGTCATAAAGAGATCTTTTGCCACTTTGGCCTTCCTACATCAAAGTATTGAGTATAGGATTTGGGATGTTATGCCAAAGTTATACAAGACATCGGTTATGAAATGGATGTTGGGTATTTGGTCTTTCAAAGGGCCTTCAACAAGGTGCCACACATAAGGCTGCTGAACAAGATGAAGGCCCATGGAATTATAGGAAGGATACTAGCATGGTTAGAGCATTGGCTGATGAGCAGGAAACAGATAAGGAATAAAGGGATCCCATTCTGGTTGCCAGTGGAGTTCCGCAGGGTCAGTGCTGGGGCTGCTTCTTTTTGCATTGTATACAAATGATTTGGCATTGTGTCTAAGTTTGCAGATGATACTAAAATAGACGGTAGAGAGGTGATGCTGAGGATACCGAAAAGCTGCAGAGAGTCTTCGATAGATTAGGAGAATTAGCAAAGTGGTGGCAGATGAAATACAATGTTGGAAGGTGTATGGACTTGCTCTTTGGTCGAAGAAATGGACAGGCAGACTATTATTCAGATGGGGAGAAAATTCAAAATTCTGAGGTTCAAAGGGACTTGGGAGTCCTCGTGCAGGATACCCTAAAGGTCAACCTCCCTGTTGAGTTGGTGGTGAAGAAGGTGAATGCAAAATTGGCCTTCATATCTAAAGGGATAGCATATAAGAGCAGAGATGTAATATTGAGACTCTATAAAGTACAGTTTTGGGTGTCTTATTTGAGAAAAGACGAGCTGGTTTTGGAGAGGGTTCAGAGATTTACTCGAATTATACCAGGAATGAAAGGATCAGTACACGAGGGATGATTGTCAGCTTGCAGGAGTACAGAAGAATGAAGAGGACTTTTTTGAGGCATTTTGAATGCTGAAAGGCCTGCACGTAGTAGACGTGGCAAGGATGTTTCCCATGGTAGGGGATTCTTGGACAAAAAGGCACAACTTCAGGATAAAAGGGCGTCAATTTAAAACAAAGGTACGGAAAAAAATTTTAGTCAATGGGTCGTGAATCTGTGGAACTTGTTGCCACAGGTGACTGTGGAAGCGAGGTTGTTGGGTGTATTTATGGCAGGGATTGATTAGTTAGGGCATCAAGGATTGCACGGAGAAAGACGAGTAGTGTACCTGAATGGGTGGATGGATCAGCTCATGATTAGAATGGCGGAGCAGACAAAGCAAGTTTGCAGATGACACTAAGATTGGAGGCGTTGTGGACGGTGAAGAAGGTTTTCAAAGCTTGCAGAGGGATCTGGACCAGCTGGAAAAATGGCCGATGGAATTTAATGCAGACAAGGGTGAGGGGTTGCATTTTGGAAGGACAAACCAAGAAAGGATGTACATGATAAATGGTCAGGCACTGAGGAGTGAGTTAGACAGAGGGATCTGGGAATACAGATACATAATCTCCTGAAAGTAGTGTCATAGGTGGGTAATGCTGCAAAGAGAGTTTTTGGCATATTGGCCTTCATAAATCAAAGTATTGAGTACAGGAGTTGGGATGTTATGGTAAAGTTGTTTAAGACATTGGAGAGGCCAAATTTGGAGGATTGTGTGCAGTTTTGGTCACCTAACGACAGGAAAGATATCAATAAGTTTGAAAGAGTGCAGAAAAGATTTATTAGGATACTGCTGGGAAGTGAAGAACTGAGTTGCAGCTAAAGGTTAAACAGGTTAGGACTTTATTTCCTGGAGCGTAGAAGAATGAGGGGAGATTTGATAGAAATTTACAAAATTATGAGGGGGAGAGACAGAATAAATGTGAGTAGGTTGAAAGGTGAAAATTCGAGGGGGAATTTCTTCACACGGAGAGTGTGGAATGAGCTGCCAGTTGCAGTGGTGAATGCAGGCTCAATTTTAACATTTAAGAAGAATTTGGATGGGTACATGGATGGGAGGGGGTATGGAGGGTGCTGGAATGGGTGCAGGTCAGTGGGACTAGGCCAAATGATAGTTTGAACAGACTAGAAGGGCTGAAGGACCTGTTTTCTCTACTGTAATGTTCTGCAGTTCTCTCCCTTCTTTTCATCTCCCCTTTCCCATCTCTCCTCCCCCTCTCTCCCACCCTTCCTCTTCACTCTCCACCCTCTATTCAAACCGTGTCATGGCTAAGTTGTCTCTGATTTGTGGAACCGTGAAACCACCTTGTGATGTTTTCCTGCCCCAGTGGAGAGCTGTGAGAGCAGGTCCTTTTGTTCTCATCAGTTGTCAATTTGCTCATGAAGGCAGCCTGTAATGCATAGCACACATTCTAGCAAACCCTGCCTAACAACCTCAATGTTAAACACTCCCGGAGCAGGGACAGATGGATTGGCAAGGTCTTGACCCCTGTCAGCACGGCACCCAGTAAAGTATGTACTTGGAAGAGGTTCGAGTTCCTAGTGTTCTCAATCTCTCCCCCCCCCCCCCTCCCACTCCCCTATCTCCCTCCCATTCTCCTTCTCTCCTCCCTCTCCCCTTGTTCGCTCCCTTTTTCTGCATCCTGCTCACTCAGTCCTTCCCTCTTCCACACCCCCTTTTGCCTCCCTCTTTTCCCCCTCCCCCTCCCATTTCAACCCTCCCTCCATCCCTCAGCAGGTCCCCTCTCCCCCTCTTTCCAACCTTCCCCCTCTCCATTCTTGCCTTTCTCCACTTTCCCCTACTTCCCCTCTGCCCCTCCCCAACCCTATCATTCCCCCTCTCCATCCCTCTGCCCTCCCTTACCTTTTTTCCCCCCCTCTCCTCTCTCTCTGCCTCCTTCGTCCCCTCTCCCTCCCTTCCCCTTTCACCCTCTTTCTCATTTTCTCTTTTCACCCTCTCACATTCTCACTCTCCCTTCATTTTCACGCCCTCTCTTCCTCTCCACCATCCCCCTCTCTTGTCCCCGCTGCTATTGCCAATTCACTCTCTCATTTGACGAGCTGTTATGTGGGCACAGTTCAGACCAGCAATTAGAATGTCTTATCCCTCTCATAGCAAGGCTTACATTTCACTTCCACTGTGTCACATCCCCTCCACCCAACAATAAGCTTCAGTTTTATATCAGTTTCAGACAACTCCTAGTCAGTTTCGGGAGCCTGAGTGATTACAGTAATTAACTCCCACTACAATTGAAGGTTTGAACTTTACTGTTGGGGGAACCACAAGAGGTATCGTTTACTTCATGCACAGAGACATCAAATCGATCAGCTTGTCTTCATGAGAAAGGGAACAGCCTCTCTCATGAGACAGAAGGTCACTGGTTCAACTTCAGAGACCCGAGCACAACCTTCGAGGCTAGCTCTCCAGCATTCCTGGAAGTCACAGTGTTAGGTAGCATGGGGTACACTGGACAAAAAAATGAAAAACAAAATTGGGGAGTATGATAGATAGCTTCAAGTTGAATACAAAGATAATTTCAGATATGCTGTATCATGTAGCAAGTTGGAAAAACAACAAATTAACTTTGATTGATTTTAGCATGTTTAATCGCACAATGGTGCTGACATGTGTTTGTTTAACTGACCCAAGAATGTTTTGCCACTGATTTTTGTTTTGTACTCGGCCTCTTGCGAAAGTGTCCAACAATGGTCGGCTGGCATTGATGGATTCCAGTTGCCCTGATACCACTTTTCTGCGGTCGCGATGTCCTGGTGACATCTTTCACCGTTTTAGCCACTGACGGCACCAAGATCCGCCGGGAAGGAGTCCAAGCGCAAAAATCAGAAAATTATGCTTGAAGCATGTTGTTGATCAGCTGGATGCAGTTTGGTGCTCTGTCGCTGCCAAGAAAATTCTCAGCCACAACTTTAAATGCCTTCCACGCTATTTTTCAACATTTGCAGAGCATCTGCACTGAGTGCATGCCCAGGCGTGCTTGGACCGATCAAAACAGCTTGCTTTGTGGGCAGTATACTTGTCGACTTAAAGTGTGGCAAGGAATCACAAAAAATAGATTGTATCTTCAAAAACGGTATGTGATAGAAAAAGTTTAAGGCGATTTTCCCAAAATCCGTAATATACACCAAAAAGTGTTCTGGAAGCAAAATCTTCATTGTCGAGCACTTTTCTTTAAAAGGTCAAAAAAGGCAACGTGCAAGGAGTGCTTGTGCAAGAACTGCAAAAGTTTAGTAATTTAGAGTAATCAGAAGTAAATGTGTGGAAAAGAAAAAGTGTATATCATGGCTATTGTGATTTATGGTGTGAAAAATAAAAAATTTAAAAAAAAAAAAAAAAAAGAAGGCAAATAAGACGATTGCCCTCTGCTGGAGGGATTGAATTTAAGAGCAGGGAGGTTCTGGTGAAGAACTGCATGCAGTTCTGGTTTCCTTACTTGAGGAAGGATATGGAGACACACAGCAGACTGCAGATGATGGAATCCTGAGCTAAACAGGTTCTGGAGGAACTCGAGCAGCAGTAAGTTAAAAGGTCTTGGCTCCAAGTGTCAACTGTTCTTTATCTCCCACTGGTGCTTCACATTTTTAATCCATTTTTACAGTGTGGTAGAAGCCAATTCTGGTGAATTAAACCCGTCCCACCCAATTGCACCTAATTAATCAACAGCCCCCATCTGCTTTGAAGGGCGGGAGAAAACCGGTGGAGACCCACTCAGACACGGGGGGAACTTACGAACTCCTTACAGACAGCGGCGGATTCGAACACTGGACGCTGGTGCCATAATAACATCGCTCTAACCTCTATGCTAACCGTGCTGCTCATATGTGACAATAAACTGGCTGTCATCCTAGACTCCCTTCATCCTGTGATCTTGTCCATCTCTCACCCAAGGGGAGTAAGTCTCGTCCGTATTCCAGTGCACTAAATGCCTTGATCAAGCCCAAAATATTGGAAATATATTTTTATCTTTGCGGTACAGTACGCTGTTTGACCTGCTGAGTTTCTCCAGCATTACGTTTTTACTCTAGTTCAGCAGTACCTTGCAGAGTTTTGCCCACAGTGCCCAGCTGGACTCTTCGCTTGGTGGTATAGACGACACTTTCCAAGTTCTAATATTTCCAAATTTCAAAATGTGTCGTCTTCAAGGAAATGTGAGCGACGATATTCCAAATTACTATCTTATTAATCCAATAAACCAAACTTTGTAGATGCAGCTTTAAGTAGCTTTAATTCGTTGATAAAACAGATAAACATTTTGCATAGCTTCGTATTGAGTTTTTCATTACGATGAGTAAACAAAGCATCCTGTATAAATGATATAACGATATTCAACTTTAAACAGATAGAAGAAGAAACTGACGAAATTAAGACAAAATAAGATATATTCAAAGAGAAGTATCTCGAGCTTACATCCCCTTCATAGTTCTTCAAAGAATGAGATGCAAACTCTTGGTCTGCTTGGATATTACGATCATTTATACATAGTCACTATGGAAACACCACAAACAATAATTTTTCTTAAAGGGACAGGCATATAATTAACTATGAATCAAAAACACAAGGTTTCAACCTTTATAGGGGGGAGAACTAAAGAAATACGAGAAAATAATATTGCTTTTTTAAATATTTTACTTTTGATTTTATCAACAAACAATACCAAATTATCATCACAGCTAAGTAATTAAATGTGAATCATTAATTCATATTCCAAATATGTCCCCTATCCCTGCTCACCTCCAAACAAAACCCTTAATGAAGATGGAAAAAGAAAGAGGAGAGAGAAAGAAAATAAAGAGGAGAACGAAAAGAAATAAAGAAAAAAGAGAAGGAGCTATTTAGATCTGAAATCCAATTCAACCAGAAGAGGCCCAGTTATTTTTATCTAAATTTCAACAAAAGGAAGAAAAATAAATAGAATAAGTATCTTATTAATTAATTATTCAACCCTACATATTGTAAGTAAGGTTCCCATACCGGCAAAGAACATGTTGTATTTATTCCGTACGTTGTAAGTGATTTTCTCCAGGGGAAATGTATTTCAGTGTTCCAACAGGCTATATCTAAGAGAGAATCAGGCTTCCAGGTAACTGCAAGACATTTCCTGGCCACTGTCAATGGAATTTTAAGAAACTCTAATTGATATTTGAACAGCCTCATTTTAGGTCTTATGTCCGTAAAATAAAAGAAGTTCTGGACTTTGAGGCAATTGTTTCCCAATAATTTGATTTAATATAGCTCTTAAGTCCCCCAAAAGGGTTTCAATTCGGAACATGACAAGGAAGAATAATATTATTAAAACTTCTCTTGCTGAATGCGTCCAGACAGGCAATTTGTCTCAGCCAATGGCAGCCCGTTATATAATCAATTGCAGTTTAAGACATTGACAAGTGGTGAATGATGGTGCAATGCATCACCTGTAACTGGCCAAGGCTGTACATTGTATCACTGGCAATTGGCCAGTAACAGTGCAGGACATCAATGATAATTGTCCGATAACAACATATGATATCACTGTCCAAGGACCATTGAGTGCACAGTATGTCATGACCTGTTTTAGAGGAGTACCTGGAGAACAACGCCTCTTGTCTGCGCATCCATGGAATTCTCTGCCTGAGAAACCAGTAGAGGCTAACTCATTAAATGTATTTAAGGCACAGATAGACACATTTTTGCACAGTAGGGGAATTAAGGGTTACTGGGAACAGGCAGTTAATTGGAGCTGAGTCCACAGTTATATCAGCCATGATGATATTATTGAATGGTGGAGCAACTCAAGGGTCCAGATGGACAACTCCTGCTCCTAGTTCTTCTGCCTACATGGGGATCCCACAGTCCAGTGGGATGAACACTGAACCATAATTTCACCCGTGCTCCTCTGCCACTCTCTCTCCCACAGTTCACCTTTTCCATCATTACCAAGGCTTCTCACCCTTCCACATCTGGGTCTACGTCCCCATCACCCACACACCAGTCTTCCAGAGTTTACCTTCCCTTGGTTCGCCTTCTCAGTTTCTAAATAACACTCCTGTTCCTGAGAATGAAGCCCTAATGCCAAGTGAGGTCCTGGTGTAACTTGTTCCTGTATCCTCTTGGCACCGTTCCTAATGTGTGGTGAGTGGAATTGGAGGCCAAGTTCATGTCAGTACACGTTCACCTTAAAAAAAATTTAAATTATTTTTTACATTTTTATATAAATTTAAACATCCGGCACGGTATGTCTGAGCCCTACACATAGCCCACGAGCTCGTGACACCCAAAGACCTCAAACCTTACTATGTTTTTCAAGAGTGGGAGGAAACCCCACGTGTTCACAGGGAGAATGTACAAACTCCTTACAAACAGTATGGGATTTGAACCTAGGTTGCTGGTACTGTGCCGTGCTCACCATGCCTCCCCACCTAGACTTCCTGACTGTTTACTCTCTCTATGTTTGAATCTAAGGATCTTAAGAGCCAGTCACTCCAAGTTTATTGTCACATGTACCAGGGTCCAGTGAGAATATTTATTTTGCGAGTTGTCCAGCTGTTCAATCCATACATAGTACAGCAGTTAAAGCACAGCACCGTGTTGAGAAAGAGATTGGATAGAACAAAGCAAGGGCAACATTATTTCAGGAATGTGAGATTCATTCAGGAGTCTGATCACAGTGGGAAAGAAACTGTCCTTGAATCTGGTGGTGACCTCACACTTGTGAATCTTCTTCCTGACATGGGGGAGGGGGGCTTAAGAGAGTGTGGCTAGGGTAGGATGAGTCTTCCTCTATATCCGAGACTGGGCGCCGACTCGGAGATGGCTTCGCAGCGTGCCTCAGTGACAGGGATCTCCCAGTGGCCACCATTTCAATGCTCCGCCACACTCCCACGCCAACATGTCCGTCCATGGCCTCATGCACAGTCAAACCAAGGCCACCTGTAAATTGAAGGAATAAAACCTAATTTTCCACCTGGGCACTCCAACCGGTGTTCTCTTCCCCCCCCCCCCCCCCCCCACCCTTCCTCATGCACCTATTACCTCCTGCCTGTGGGGCGGTGCTTTTCCCCTCCACCATTTTGTTTGAGCAACTGCCTACATTTTGCTCATACCTTGATGAAGGGGTCAAACCCAAAATGTTGGTTATGTATCTTTATCTTTGCTATGTAAAGGACACTGTTTAATCTGGTGAGTTTCTTCTGCGTCATGTTTTTACTTATTTTAATATGTTGACTGCTTTTCCAAGGCGGCAGAAAGTGTTGGAGTTGAGGTGGGTGGATGTGTGTGATGGCCTGAGTTGTGGCCACACTCTTTGAAGTCTTGTCTGAAGCAGATCCCCATCCCATGTGGTGATCCTCCCTGACGGGATGCTTTCAAAGGTGCTCTTGACCAAATCCCCTAGCCATTTTCAAGATCTTTCTGGGTTGGAGTGACCTTCCACAGAGCTATCAGAGGACATGTGGCCCAAATGGCCTGCGAACAACGCGCCTGGTGGCATACTTTCTCCTTGTGTTGGATTCAGCATGCAGGGTCGAGATATGGAGAGAAGCTTCCCTGATGTTCCTGCCATGGAAACAGTATGCCAGCTTCCATTTCTTGCCAAGTCAAGCCTCAACTCCTCCCCGACACCTTCTGCGCCCTCTGCCACACACCAGCTGGCCCCCGCACTTGGTGCCAGCAGTCGACACGCACCACTCAGCTGCTCGGTGGGAGTGCACTGGCATTGGTGTCCGTGTCTGGCAGGGAACCTGTGAGTGGATCTGCTCACTCTCACTTCTTTACCTGCTCCCTCCTTGGCTGATCAGTAGAAACGGTGTCTTTACCTTTCCGTCCCTCATCCTCAGGAACTCCTCACTAATCTACAGCAGACCCATTGAAGGAGAGTTACTTAAAAGTGAGCCACAAACAATCTGTTGGAGAAACTGGAGCTGTTTAAATTTTATTTACAGCATGGTCGAGGCCGATTGTGGCCTCTTAAACCCAAGCTGCTAATTAAACCCAAATGAACCTACATTTTGGAGGGTGGGAGGAAACCCACGCAGATACGGGGAAAACAGACAAACTTCTACCCTCCCACCTATATCCACCTTTGACCTTCTACCTGTTCGTCTGTTCTCCTTCCTCCCTCCTCTCCTCGGTCCCACCTTTTTGATTCGGACGCCTGCCTGCTTTTTGGTCGTGCCTCGACGAAGGGCCCAGGCCCAGAACATTAGTTACCCTTTACTTCCCATGACCTGCTGAGTTTCTCCAGCACTTTTGTGTACCGCACTACGATCTCAGCATTTGTGGGCTTTCCTGTTCAACTTTAAGTCGATTATTTTATGAATCAAAGATGCCGTTTGTTTTGCGAGCACTCCACTTAGATGTTCCGTACATAGTACATAGTACCCAACCCCAACCAACCAATTTTCCCTTGGAACCACTGCAACCGTGTCTGCCTGTCCCGCATCAGACTTGTCAGCCACAAACGAGCATGCAGCTGACGTGGACATTACCCCTCCATAATTCTTCGTCCGCGAAGCCAAGCCAAAGAAGACATAGTACAGCAAGTAAGACACAATACAGTGTGCAGAGCCAACAGAGAAAGGTCCATTGGTACGAAACAAAGGCAGCATAATTATGCTTGAAACTGATGTGCGTGATCTCACAAGTGATTCTTGTTCCTGTTGGGAGGGTAGTGAAAAGAGTGTGGCTAGGACAGGGATGGTAGTTTTCCAAGGCAGTGGGAGTTATAGATGGACTTGATGGAGGGAAGAAGAGGGAGTGTGATGGTCTGAGCTACATTCACAACTCTTAATTTTTTTAAATCTGCTACAACTATAGAGTGCATAGATAGGACAGCATGGAAGGTGCTTCCACACTGCTTGAGGGAGAAATAGAGATAGGTCCCCTCACAACAGTTCATAAGGGTCTACTTCTGAACAGTAAGGAGATGCAGTGGAAAGTGTGCTGACCGGATGCATCATGGTCTGGTATGGGGGGGCACCAATATCCCTGAGTGGAAATCCCAGAAAAGGTAATGGACACAGCCCAGTCCATCAAGGGCAGAGCTCTCCCCACCGTCGACAACATCTACAGGGAACGCTGCCGTGGGAGAGCAGCAGCAAATGTCACACCACCCAGCACACGCTCTGTTCTCGCTGCTGCCATCAGGAAAGAGGTCTAGTTGTCACAAGGCTCGCACCAGCAGGTTCAGGAACACCTGCTACCCCTCCACCATTAGACTCCTCAACAACAAACTCAATCAGGAATTCATTATTTATAACTGAATATTTTTTTCTCTGAATTGTACAGCTAGTTTGTTTATATTTCTCTTTTATGAACATTTTTTTTCTTGAGTACAGTTTACAGTTACCGATAAGTAGAAATTTTGCCTTGCCCACAGGAAAAAGAATATGAATGTCATTATCGACTCTGACAATAAATTTGAATATTGAATTGCCGAGGTGCAGAAGGCTGGGAACCAAGTTGTGGTAAATGGAGTAGTATAGATGGGTACCTAATGAGTGGCATGGCTGATCACCCCCCCTGTGTATTTGGCTAATGTCAGGTCAGTCATCTGAGTGCTTCTGGTACAATGTAACCCAGTACTAGCCTGTCGCATGATCAGTGGTCAGTGACTAAACCGGCTCCCCACCATCAGGCTTGCCCAGTGCGGAGAGTGGCTGGACAGCCTGCAGGATGAAAAACAAGTCCTGTCGAAGGGTGGATGAACCCTCTCGTAAGGTCAACGGCCATCTAGCAAGCACGTGCCGTGAAGCATGACAAAGGCAACCCTTGCCATCAAAGCTTGGCCTGGCCATTCTCTGCAACAGAACTTCCCCCAGCCGTCTTGGGCCTCACCATGCCGCTGGATCTGGGAGGGGATATTGAGAGGGTGGGTCCGGACCTGTGCAATCCCCTACTCACCTAATCCTAATGTGCTGTTCCTTTCTGAGGGTGTGGGATATAAATCCCACAAACTGACTGAAAGGAACCATCATCTTTCTCTGGGATGGAGAGCTGGAAGAATGTCTCATCAGAAGACTGCCAGCTGTGACAGTCCAGTTCTTCAACCACCCAGATACATCAGCTACTTGGAGTGGTATTTGAAGCCCTTAATCCTTGGGACTCCGTGCCCCAGCTTTCTGGGTCTACCAACAAGAACATATACTCCCGTCTCCCTGTTTTCCGAGGCTAGTTTTATACCTAACAACTAGCTGGTTGTACGGTAGTTTACCAATTGTCCAGAGTTCATATTATGATAGATTAAAAATGACCAGAGTTCAAAGAGAACAACAAAACAGTCCCCCGACTTCGCCAAGGCAGAGACAGGATGCAATTTTCAGACACAACTCTGTCCATACACGAGGTCCCAGAGACCATTGAATGTCCATGCTTTCCCTGCTGCAAGAGGAAGAGCATAGCAGCGGGCAGAAGCGGGAGAGACCCATATGTAAAGGTACTGGAGACACTCAGCAGGGAAAGTAGTATCCATGGGAAGTGAAGAGTAGCCAATCTTTCGGGCCGGGGCCCTTCGTCAGGTCAGGAACAAGCAAACACAGACAGGCACCTGAATAAAAAATGGTGAAGGGAAGAGGCAGGGGGAAAGGAGGAGGGTAGGAGAGGAAGGGGCAAGGGGAGGAGTGCAGGCTAACAGATAAAGAGGTCATAGGTGGATTCAGGTGGAAAGGTTAAAAGATGCTGAGATGTGATGGGGAGGGGGGTAGCTCTCTGAAATGAGACAAGAGGGATAGGAAGAGAGAGACACAGAGGGGGGGGGGGGGGTGGGAGGGGGTTAACAGAAACTTGAGAAGTTGATGTAGTGTTGGAGAGGGTCCATACGGAATATTTGTGGGTGGCCAGGAAACAGGGCAGAGTTTTCCAAAGACAGATGGGAATCAGATTCAGAATCTGCTACTTCAACAGTTGTTCCCTGCAGCAAAGGTGAGATCTTTTATTCATTGAAGCAGCAATGCTATAAACATGTTGCTTGATTTACCATAATCTGTTCCAGTTCGTGATCGCCTACACACATGGAAATATACACATTCTGACTAAGGGCAGCTCAACTAATGGAGAAGGGAGACTTGATAATCAGCTCTTAATTCTCTGTTTCACTCTCACTGGGCCTGTCATTGTTACGTTGAGCAGCTTTGCTTTCTGCCGCAACAGCATGGGCCTCCCAGTGACCAAATCATTTTAATTTCACATACCAACATGTCTAGTCATGGCCCCGAGGACTGCCAAACTGATGCCACCTGCCAACTGGAGGAACAGCTCCTTGTAATCTCTGATTTTGTGACCAGTTAATTTGGACTATCAGGAGTAACTGCAAATGATCTTCTTCATTGCACCAAAGGCTAAGAGATTTAATTGAGGCACTTTAAACTATGGAAAGTTTGCAAATAAGATCAAACTGCTTCAAAGGGTTGCAGAGTAGGTGACAAGAGGGCAAGGCCGAGGCAGTTCAAACTTATTGTCATCTGATTGCACTTACAGGTATTCGTATACAACCTGAAGAAACAGCGCATCTCTGGACCACAGTACACACACATACACACAAGCGGTGCACCTGCCCACAAACGACCTTTCTACATAGTGATAGAAAATAAGTATTTACAAAAGTAATTTACAGGTTTCTGGGGGTTTGTTCAACAGCCTCATCGCCTGCAGGAAGAAGCTGTTTCCCAGCCGGGCTGTCCTAGTTTTCATACTCCTGCAACTCTTCCTTGAAGGTAGAATCTCAAAGATACTGCGGGCTGGATGGAAAGAGTCCTCGATGATTCTCTGAACCCTTTTTAAACACTGCTCCTTGTAGACATTCTCAATAAAGGGAAGGGAGACCCCAGTGATCTTCCCAGCAGTTTTCATCACCTACCCAATTCCGAGTCACACTCTCGCACTCGCATGTCTGTCCATGGCCTTATGTACTATCCCACCCTGCCCGCAGATTGGAGGAACCACATCTTATTTTCCGTCTGTGCACCCTCCGGCCAGATGGCCTTAACATTGACTTCTCTGTTTTCTGAAAACTTGCTCACCATTTCTTTTCCCTCCCCTTTCCTGTCTTTTCAGTTCTCCCCTGCCTTCCCCCTTAACCACCCAGCCATCCCCCCTCCCCTGATTGCTGCTGTCAACTTCCTGCTCTCTCCACCTATCATCTCCTACCTTTGCCACCCCCTTCCCCTTACCTTTGTGCTCAGACACCTTCCAGCATTCTCTCATACCTTGATGAAGGGCTCAAACCCGAATTTATCTTTGCTACATTTGACCTGCTGAGTTTCTCCAGCATTGTGTGTTTTAACTTCAACTACTGTGTCTACAGATTTTTGTTATTTACTGCTGTCTGTAAGGGGTTTGTACACTTTCCCTTTTGTGAGTTTCCTGCGGGTGCTGCGGTTTCCTTCCACGCTCTAAAATGTACAGAGTTTTAGGTTAATTTGGGTGTAATTGGGCATCATGGGTTAAAATGGCCTGAATTGACTTCCAGCATGTTAGAAATAAAATCCTACAGAACAACTCCGATTATCCGCAAAGGTCAGGACCAGGACCATTTCGGATAAGCAGTTTTTTTTGGAGAACCGGTCATTTAAAAAGAAAACAGCCCAGTAGCAACAGCAAATCACTTGTAACAGTGTTTAAACAACAAGGGAAGGCTTTTTAAGCATTAAAATGTTTAATTCTCACCGAAGAAAATATGCTGGCCACCGCCGATCACCGACACCTCCTCACCAAGACCCCGCTCGCGCTCGCGCTGGGAGCCTAAGGTCCGCTGCTGCCGCTGGGACCATGAGTGTCAGTTCAGCTCCAAAAAATTTTTGATAAATGAGGAATTCTGATTTGCTTGGGATATCCTCATTTATCTGAAATTTTTTAAAATTTCGGGTTATTGAGGATTTTGGAGTATCCGATTTCGGATAATTGGAGTTAAAAAAAATGTAAATACTATTTTTACTGATGTATAGGTTGTCTTGCTTGGACAGTGTGCAAAAGAAAGTTTTTTGCGATACCTCTGTACACATGACAAGTGATTATTTAAACAGAATTCAGAATATAAAATTATGATGGGCAAAGATAGAATTAGAGTAGGAAACATTTCCACACAGAAAGAGGTGCCTAAAGCTGAAAGCATTGATTTAGGTTCAGGAGTGGACGGTTCAGAAGGGATCTGAGGGTAAGGTTTCTCAGCCAGAGGGTGTTTGGAACCTGGTGCGCTCTAGCTCTGGTTGACATTTGAGAAGGATCCAGATGAGCACTTGAATCAGAAGGCAGGGAAGATACCGGGGCCAAGGGTGGCGCGGTTGGCGTAGCGGCTAGCGCAACACTGTTACAGCGCCAGCGATCGGGACTTGGGTTTGAATCCCGCGCTGCCTGTAAGGAGTTTGTACATTCTCTCCGTGTCTGCGTGGGTTTTCCCCAGGGCCTATGGTTTCCTCCCACCGTTCAAAAGGGTGTGGGTTAATTGGGTGTAAATTGGGCGGCACGGACTTGTGGGCTGAAATGGCCATTTTATTAAATTAATAAAGTTTAATTTAAAAATGGGAATTAGTATAGATAGTTTGGCATGGATATAATAGGCCAAAGGCCCTCATCTGTGCTGAGGACTCAGTGATGTCATTTGGATCGTCAACCTGTGTGTGGTAGATCGTGTTTAACCAATCACAGGGAGTTTTTATGGAGGGCACCATCAATGAAGGGCCCACAAACTGATCATGTTTCAGGGTGAGGATTAACTCTAAGAGTTTTGCTGTTCAGTTCATTGTGAGCCTGTGTTTGCGCCCCCTGAATTGTACTGATATGATTTTTTCTCTCTCTCTCTCTCTCTCTCTCTCTCTCTCTCTCTCTCTACAGTGGGAGCGCCTGTGGTTCCTCATCCTTTGCATCACCTTCTTCCTGTCTCTGGGCTGGTTTTACTTCTGGTGGGAGGTACACAACGATTATAATGAATTCAACCGGTAAGTTAAGAGAGCTTGTTCAATGGCCACTTGCTCACTGGAAAGGGGTTAAGCCAGTGGTTCTCAACTTTTTTCTTTCCACTCACATCCCACTTTAACTAATCCCTGTGCCATCGGTGCTCTGTGATTAGTAAGGGATTAGTTAAGGTGGGATGTGAGTGGGAAGGGAAGGTTGAGAATCACTGCTCTAGACCCATTTGTTACTGAAATTATTTTGCTGGAGAAAAATGGTCATTGGCCCATTTCCTTTGGAGTTCTGAAACCCTGCACATAATGAGTCCATGAGGGAAGATTGAAACAGTAGTTTCAAGCATTTTATTCCCACCCACATCCCACCTTAAGCAATCCATTACAGAGCACCGATGGCATAGGGATTACTTAAAGAGGGATGTGATTGGAAAGAAAAAGGTTGAGAACCACTGGTTTAAACCATGATTAAATGTCTTGATAATGGCAAAAGCACAAAAAATGCTGAAGGGACTCAGCAGGTCTCTCAGCGTTCATGGAAGGTAGAGATATATAACCAATGCACCAGACCGGAGAGGTAGGCCTGAAACATCGGAAATAAATTTTTGCCTCCTGAGTTGTGGCCTGCTGAGTTCCTCCAGCATTTCTGTGCATCTGCAGATTTTCGTGTTTCACTATATAATGGCTCCTGTTTCCACCATTATCCTGTTAACATCATATCTCGGTGACCTCAGGTAATACTGGAATAAAAACCATAATTTCACAACCAGATTGTTGCTTGAATAAGAAATAGTGGCAGGAGAGATACATGTTTATTGTCAAATACACAATTACAGTGAAATGCAGAATATTACAGCACAGTTCATGGCCCACAATGTGCCAACCCATTGTGGTGAGACACTGGAATACATGCATTGTTCTGGGTTGGCCTGCCCCTGATACTGTAACTCCTCCCCCTCCAGGATTCCAATGAAAGGTGGTATCGCCCAATTCCCTCTCTGACTACTGCCTTGGAGTCGGGCCAACAGCATGTAAGAAATGACTGTAAGTTTATAGCGATTAAAGCCTATTGAACTTGACTTCTAGTCTGTTGGGTCTAATTGATAGCGCTACTCCTATTAAGCCTATTCTACAACAATCTAACCCTTCCTTCCCTCACACCTATTGTGATGGGCCCAGAGGTCCCCAAAACCCAGCAGCAATAGAAATTCACCAAGATAAATGGTTACTTAAACAAAAGTTACTTTTAATTTTCTTTAAACATAAAAACAGGATCAAACTTTAACTTATTACTATGAACTTAACTTAACCTCCTTTCTAATTCTAAGTGCATGTGTATGCAATGTGTGTATAAGTTCAGGAAAATTCTTGGATTCACAGTCCAATCTCACTTCTCATTCTTCCAAGTTCACCGGTATCAGATAATTCTTATACTGTGCATAGAATTTAACATCTATGAATCTTCACCAGGCTCTGGTGCTTGAAAGGTAAATGGTTACCGCTCAGGAAGGTTCTTTTTGGTTTTTCAGAGATTTGTTGCTCATTGGACACCCATAATTGATTCCTTCCAATCAGCCACTTCAGTGTCCTGCTGAAGAAACTTACCCCATCAGAGTTTTCCAAATGATAACCTCTTTCGTTCAGGTCACCCCAGAGTACCTTTTTGTTTCCCTTATCTCAGGTGAAATGTTATACAGCCAGCCATCTCCTCTTGTAAGGACCACAAGGGCTTTGAACAGGCTGAACTCACAATTCACAACCAGTCTTCAAAATGGGGTTTCAGTCAAGCTTCCAAAAACCACTGCAGAAAACCAGCAGTCTCTCTCTTTCACTCTGTCTCTCTCTCTGTCTCTCTCTGTTACATTTAGAGAAAAACCTGTTTGACTCCCTCTGCTTGCAAAACCACTTGACCTTCTTAGAACAGCAAACTGCATTCAGACAGACTGCGGAACCGGTCCTAATCTTCTGAGTCCGTTCATCTGTTGCTTTCCAAAGCTAATAATTCATTACTCCTCAGCATGTCCAATTAACACCTACTTGTGAAGTCCTTCAGCAAAGCATTTTCCATTGTCTTTACAAAGACACTGGGAGCCTGGACTGTCTGACTTGAGCAGAGCTTTGGCATTTTAAATTAGATCTGTGTTGTGAAATGTTTGTTTGTGACCTACACTTTAAAAAAAATACAAATTTTCTCCTTCAAAACATATCTATATTAATATAAAATATAACAAAATCCATCACACTATCTAATGTCATTATCAAACCAGCCTCCACCAGCACTCCTGGTAATGCATTCCAGGCATCCGCCACTCTCTGTGTAAAAAAAATTTTTAAAAATAACCTTTTACATATCCCCTAAACTTTCCTCCACTCACCTTAAACAGATGCCCTCCGGTATTTGCTTTTGTCATCCTGGGAAACAGGTGCTGGCTGTCCACCCTATTCCTGCCACTCATAATCCTGTAGACCCTCTATTAAGTTGCCTCTCATCCTTGGCCACTCCAAAGAGAAAGGCTCTATCAACGTTGCTTCGTACAACACGTTCTCCAATCCAGGCAACATCCTGGTAAATTTCCCTGCTTCCATGTCCTTCCTGTAATGAGGCGACCAAAAGTGAACATTCCAAGTGTGGTCTAACCAGAATTTTATAGAGCTGTAATATTACTTCACTGCTCTTGAACACAATCCCACGATTAATCAAGGCCAGCTGTGACAGAATATAGATATGTTTTGGGGAGATAAATTGGGGTAGGTTTTAGTGTAGGTCACATACAAACACTTTAAAACAGATCTTATTTAAAATATTGGAGCACTGCTAATGCTAGACATATCAGGGCCTCAGAGCCTTTGCAAAAGCTTTGGAGAGTGCCCAAGAGACTTCCCTAATGGATTGTTGTTTACAAAAAGGCAACAGATGAAAGAACTTGTTGGAGCCACCTTCTGTCTGGAGGGGAGCTTGCTGTTCTAAGAGGACCATGTGGTTTTGCAAGCAGAGAGAGTCAAACAGGCTTTCTCTCAGAGAGAGAGAGAGAGAGAGATCACTTCTACAGGTTACAGTCAGCAACACCAGCTGGGACTGGAACAGAACAAACTGCCAAGCTTGTGGAAAACCCCATTTGGAAGACAGGTTATGAGTGCTTAGTTCAGCCTGGTCAAAGGCCTTGTCGTTCATGGAAGAGGAGAGGACTGGCTGTCTAATGTTTCACTTGGAATAAGAGAAACAAAAAGGAATTCTGTGGTGACCTGAAGAAAAAGGTTATCATCTGGAGAACCCTGAAGAAGCAAGTTTCGTCAGCAAGTCACTGAAGTGGTTGATGGAAGTAAATCAGTTGTGGCTGTCCTGGAACAACAAATCTCTCTCTGAAAACTGACAAGAACCTTCCTGAGTGGTAACCATTTACCTTTCAAGCACCAAAGCCTGGTGAATTTTATAAATGTTAAATTCTGTACACTGTGTAAGAATTGCCTGCAATCATTGAACCTGGAGGAATGAGAAGTGAGATTGGACTGTGAACCAAAGAACTTTTCTGAACTTACACACACATTACATACACAAGCGCTTAGAATTAGAAGGGGGTTAGGTTAGTTAAGTCAATAGTGATAAGTTAAAGTATGATTCTGTTTTCATGTTTAAAGATGATTAAAAGCAACTTTTGTTTAAGTAACCATTTGTCTTGGTGAATATCTATTGCTCCTGGGTTTTGAGGTTCTCAGAGCTCGTAACACAGCACATTGTATACCTTCCTAACCACAACATCTACTTGCACAGAAACTTTGAGAGATGTATGGATTTGGACCCCAAGATCTCCCTCCCTGTTCCTCCACACTGTTAAGAATTCTGCCATAAGCCACATACTCCATCTTCATGTTCGACCTTCTGAATTGAAATTCATCTGCCTTCTCTGCTCTCCGCTGCATCCTGTCTATATTCTCTTATACCCTCTTCTCCACAATGCACAACACCTCCAATCTTAGTGTCAACTGCAAATCTATATATGCAGCGAGATTCTTGCTTGTTGCAGCTACACAGGTACAGAAAATGCACGAACAATACATATCAATTAAATTAACACAATGCACCGTGACAACATTTTTAATTGGATTGTTTGTTGTCACACACACTGAGATAAATTAAGCAGCTTCAACACTCTGTGGGATGAACTCGGCAGGTCGAGCAGCGTCACTGGAAGAAAAAGGATGGTCGATGTTGCGAGTGGGAACCCTTCATCAAGATTGATGCTGCTCAGACTGTTGAGTTCCTCTGGCATATTTTTATCGCTCCAGATTCTAGGGTCTGCAATCTCTCGTGGGTCTCCGTTAAAAAGCTTGGTTTGCGTGCTATCCAGGCAAGTAAACTCTTTAAGAGCAGTATAATTAAAAACAAGTCAATAACTTAATAAAGATTTTTTAACATTTAATTTTAACGCCACAGCATGGTAGGAGGTCTTTCTGGCCCTGAAACCCGTGCTGCCCAGTTGCACCCAATTAGAAGGCGGCATGGTTAGCGCGACACTATTACAGTGCCCTGTGACCCAGGTTCAAATCCACCGCTGTCCGTAAGGAGTTTGCACATTCTCCCGGTGGGTTTCATTTGGGGGCTCCGGATTCCTCAAAGTGTACGGGATATGTCGATTGATTGGGGTATTTGGGTGACATGGGCTTGTGGGCCAGAGGGCCTGTTACTCTGTTGTATGTCTAAATTAAAAATTAAGAAATAACCTGCCAACCCCACAGAGAGTGGTACGTGAGTGGAATGATGGTGGAGACAGGAACAACTAAGGACTAAAATGAATGGCAAGTTGCAAGCAAATTCTGTACACAGCTTTCAAGATGTAGTTTACATATTCTTTTGAGGGTCTCCTTAACAATGTCTTTGAGCCAAGATCTTATGGCTGGTTAGAGATTACCCATGTTAGTTTACGAAATGGTAAGGAATTAGAATGATCCGACAATTTTATTGACGGTTTAATAAAATTTTAATAATGTTTAATGGCTAGTATAGCAACTGATAATAATATTAACAATGTTTAATAAACTGGAAAACTCAACTGAACTTTAGTATGGATTTGTTTGAATGAATCATGGACAATAACAACATTCTAACATCCTCCAAGTGATTATAAAGGAAGAGTCGCGACAAGGATCTTTTAAGAGACTATTAGATAGGTACATGGAAATAAGAAAAATAGAGTATTACACAGTAGGAAAATTTGAAGCAACTAGAGGAAGGTTGTTAAGTGGACACAACACTGTGGGCCGAAGACCCTGTACTGGACAGTAGATTTGTATGTTCTAATCATTGCACAATACAAATAGCAGCACACAATGATTTATCTGGTGGGGTTTCTTTGAACCAATTTAATTTGAGGAGAAGTTCATGGCTTGGAAAATCCTCACTAATTGAAGAGGTCGGGTCAGGAGATAGAACTAAATGTCTCAGAATAAGTAGAGAGATTCAGGAATTTTCTTGATTGTCCAGTGCATCAAAGGTTATGGGGAGAAGGCCAGGCTGTGGGGCTGAGTGGGGGAAATGGATTAGCTCGTGATTAAATGGTGGGGCAGACTCGATGAACTGAATAGCCTATTTCTGCTCCTGTGTCTTACCGGAGGGGCGGGCAGCCATTTTACCATGCATAGACCGGATGGTGTGCCAGTGGTTGACCGGCAGGCCACACTGATGCTACCATAAATGAAATAAACACTGAGGCATAGACATTATGTAATTTAAGTTTTTGACGGTCTCTGCTTTAAGTATGTAATGTACAATGTATGAACATAACTGATGATAATGTATCAAACAACAGTCACAGAGAAAGTTCAAGTAACGTGATCAACCGTATTCCTTCCAAAACAATAAACTACAGTTACACCTTTCAGGTCAGGGAAGGCATCTTCAAATCTGGAAATGCACCAGAAATCACGAGTTAGTCATTAAAATGGCACAATTTTAAAAAAACATAAAAAGAAAAAAGGAGAGAAATTAGTCACAGTGAAAACAAAATAACGAACCCCCAAACAGAAAGCGGCCCACTCAGTGGGGAACTTGGTTTTGTTTGTTGTTTTAAAGCGTTTCGATATTGGGTGACACCGTTGTTGATGCCAATAGCGAGACAGCGTCTCAAGGAATTGCGCTATCAATCTTCCCACCGGTAGAACGAACTGCGTAACAGGAGTCATAAAATCATCCCTTGCTGGGTATAAATATTTCTAGACAGGCGTTTGGAGAGCACCAAGTTGTCATTTAAACCTGGTGGCTTTTAATTAATTTTTCCAATAGTTCATGAGTTTTAAAAATAATCAGTAACAATTATTTTTGTTGCAAAGCTGTGGACATAAATAAATTTGTCGAATATAGCATTTTGGATCTTTCTCAGCAGAAGCTATTGTGTATTCCTCTCCACTTCTACCTTTGATCCAGAATTTCCCGCTTTTAATTTAATTTCTCTGCCCTCTAAGGTGTGTTTTGAACTACGAGTGTGCAAGGCAAATCCTATTTCCCAGTGAACGAAATTTGCTTTGTGCTAAATGAGTTTTGCATGCAGCCGGAGTTTGGTGAAGGAACATCACAGCGTCCCACACACAGACATCTGGCTTTGCGCCTTTTTGAGTGGCTCAGAGGAGCAGGGGGGGGAGGGGGTGGCTCATGGAGCAGGGAGAGGGGGCAGCAGCTCAGGGGACCAGGGAAAGACAGCGGCTCAGGGGAGCATGGGGTGGGGGCAGCTCAGGGGAGGGGAGGGTGCACCGGGGTTGCTCCAAAAGGTTCGCCCCGTTGGTGGCCCGGCTCCAACTTTACCGGTGGGTGAGTGGTCTGGGACCAAGAGCGGGGCAGCTGGCCACTGATGCACAGCTTGTCTCAGGCCCATCTTGAGGGCAAAGCGTGTGCCTCCCAGGAGCACCAGGATTAATTATTTTTCCATAGACAGTAAGTGATGCGGTTGATGATCAATTCCTGGTTGCGTCGCTGTGAAGAGACTTCGGTGAATATTCTGTGTGAACTCCGTCATTTCGCTGCCTGGTTCACAATCCTGAAGTAACGGGGAGCATGTATATAGCCACAAAATATTTCCTTTGTTAAGGTATGTTTAATTCATGTGCACAGTCCCAGGGACCACCAATGACAAAGGCTGACAGCTTAGTGCGGTGAACTGTTAGAGCGGCTGCATTGGGTTGTGGGCTGGATAAATTTGGATCGCAGGCCGGATACGAGCCATAGCTTGCCCACACCTGTCTTATGGTTTTATTAAAAGTGGAAGGACTTCATCTGTGGGTGACCTGACTGGCATTTATCAGCAGATGGTATTGTTCTACTATTAGTTTGGTTCTGCGATAGACGGATGGGCCATATGTTGTTGCTTATGGTTTGTTTATCATGCCAGCTCTTGGCTCAGTTCTTGGGGGAAATAATTAGCTGGAGTTGGTAAAGTGTCTTTAGTCCATCTTCAAATGTCTCCATGAAGGTTTTGTGATTCAGCTGGCTAATGGAACCTCAGGTCAGTTTGTTCCCATCCCTGACACCCACCAGTCTCTTATGTAGGGCAACAGATGCATTTCCTCAGCACATGAATGGAAGAGAATTGGAAGGTTAAGAGGTAGGGAGGGTTTTTCTTATGGGTTGGCACAACATTTGAGGGGTGAAGAGCCTGTGGACTGTTATAGGTTCATGAACTCTCAGGATGTCCAGTGAAGTTTTTTTCCGGAAGCATTGTTAGTGCGGTGAGGTGTGGTGGGATGAGTCGTACACTGCCAGGAGAGTGAGAGTTCAAATCCACTCCCCGAGACTTGAGGCCAGTGCCTTGTCTCAATGTCCAAGAGAAGCATTGTCTGTATGATGTGATCCTCACCTCTGCTCCTGGGTGTAAATGGGGGGGGGGGGGGGGGGGGGGGGGAAGAAAAAACTCCCATGGGAATAGTTTGAAGGCGGTTTTTTGAGTTTCCTCAGGATGTTTATTTATCAACATATCAAGTTATCTACTTATCAACTTGTGCTTAAAATGGCCGACATGGTGCTTTTTTTAAAAAAAGGGCTGTGAGTCGCCTTAAAAAAACACTGAATTAAATTTTTTAAATTTTAAATGTAGACATACAGCCCAGTAACGGGCTCTTTCGGCCCATGAGTGTGTGGTGCACAAACGCCCGTATGTTTTGAAGGGTAGGAGGAAACCGGAGCATATGAAGGAAACCCACGCTGACACAGGGAGAATGTACACACTCCTTACAGACAGCACTGGATTCGAACCCCGGTCGCTGGCGCTGTAACAGCGTTGCACCAACCTTCACGCTAACCGTGACACCCGACACTGTTAAGCGTATAGTAGTCACACCACCTCTTTAAATGCTGAAAAACTGCAGCTTGCTGTTGTTCAGAGACCTGGGAGTGCAGATACATGAATCGCAAAAAAAGTGTTTCCAGGGCTGGCGGGTAATCATGAAGGCAAATGGAACGTTGGCCTTCATTGCTAGAGGGATTGAATTTAGGAGCAGGGAGGTTATGTTGCAACTGTACAAGGTACTGGTGAGGCCGCATCTGGAGTACCACGTGCAGTTCTGGTCTCCTTGCTTGAGGAAGGGTGGACTGGGTTTGGAGGTGATGCAGAGGAGGTCCACCAGGTTGATTCTGGAGATGAGAGGATTGGTTTATGAGGAATGGTTGGGTAGCTGGGACTGTACTCACTGGAGTTCAGAAAGATGAGAGGGAATCTGCTAGAAACATATAAAGCTATGAAAGGGTTAGATAAGATAAAAGAATTGTTTCAAGTTAAACAATGAAGTCTGCAGACGCTGGGTTTGAGTGCAATGCAAAAAACATTCTGGAGAAACTCAGGAGATCACGCAGCATCCACAGGAAGCAAAGGATTACTCATGTTTCAGGCAGGGGTCCTTCGCCAGGTGTATGTGAGTTTGTTTCCACTGGGATGAGAACTAGGGGACGTTTCCACAAGGGAGTACATTCAGGACGGAGATGAGAAGGGGCTGCATCTCCCAGAGAGTAGTGAATCTGTGGGATTCTCTGACAGGACAACTTTCCTCAGGCTTCCGAGGAAGGCGAGGCATTGGTATGCATTCTTGGCCATCGCCTTGACGTGGGTGGGCCAGGACAAGGTACTGGAGATGTTTACCCCCTAGGAACATGTCTGCTGTCTCCACCAGAGCACCTCTGATACCTGCTGGGGAGTGAGCGCCACACTACTTCACCTCATCCGATTGAGGGCTGCGTTTCTGAGGCATACTTTGATCTCGTGCCGTGTTGAAAACGTGAAACAAAAGCCCACTTTTGGACGTTCCTCTATTTCACATATAGTCCAATGTAACCAGGGTCAACCTTAGTACAAGAAGATTTACAAGGATGTTGCCTGGATCGGAGAGCATTCCTTATGGGGATAGGTTGAGTGAACTTGAACTAGGAACGACAGAGGATGAGGAATGAGCTGTACAAGACGATTAGAGGTGTTGATCATGAAGTTTTTTCCCCCAGGGTTGATATGGTGAATACAAGAGTTTTGAGGTGCTTGGGAGTAAGTGCAGGGGGGGGATGTGAGAGGCAAGTTCTTCACACAGAGAGCATAGAAAGATGCTGCTGGAAATGGTGATGGAGGCAGGGACAGTTAGACCTCTTCAGGGACATTAGATAGGTACAGGGAACAGACCAAAATGGAGAGCTATGCAGAGGGGAAATTCTAGGCAGTTGTTAGAGTAGGTTGAGATGGTGACAGGTAAATAGATGGGGGAGAGCCAGTGGATGTGGTGTACCTGGACTTCCAAAAGGCCTTCGATAAGGTCCCGCATAAACGACTGGCTTCCAAAATCAAGGCTCATGGGATTGGGGGCAAAGTATTGATGTGGATTGAGAACTGGCTGGCAGGTAGAAGACAGAGAGTTGGGATAAATGGCTCGTTTTCTGAGTGGCAGGCAGTGACCAGTGGGGAGCCACAGGGATCGGTACTGGGACCCCAGCTGTTCACAATTTACATTAATGATCTGGATGAGGGGATTGGATGTAATTTCTCCAAATTTGCAGATGACACTAAGCTAGGAGGGGCTGTGTGCACTGAAGAGGGGGTCAGGAAGCTCCAGTGTGATTTGGATAAATTGAGGGACTGGGCAGATCCATGGCAAATGCACTACAATGTGGATAAATGTGAGGTTATCCACTTTGGTAATACAAACCGGAGGGCAGATTACTATTTGAATGGCAATAGGTTAAGAGATGGGGAAGTGCAGAGAGACCTAGGGGTACTTGTACACCAGTCTCTGAAGGCGAGCATGCAGGTACAGCAGGCGGTTAAAAAGGCAAATGGTATGTTGGCCTTCATATCAAGAGGGTTTGAGTCTAGGAACAAGGATACCTTACTGCAGCTGTACAGGGCCTTGGTGAGACCTCACCTGGAGTATTGTGTGCAGTTTTGGTCACCTGATCTAAGGAAGGATGTTCTTGCAATGGAGGGAATGCAGAGGCGATTCACCGGGCTGATACCTGGAATGGCAGGAATGACTTATGAGGAAAGATTGCGCAAATTGGGATTGTACTCGCTGGAGTTTAGAAGATTGAGAGGGGATCTCATAGAGACATATAAAATTCTGACAGGACTGGACAGAATGGATGCAGATGGGATGTTTCCAAGGATGGGAAAATCCAGAACCCGGGGCCATGGTTTGAGGATAATAGGCAAACCATTTAGGACCGAGATGAGGAGGAATTTCTTTACCCAGAGGGTGGTGAATCTGTGGAATTCATTGCCACAGAGGGCAGTAGAGGCAGGTTCATTAAATCTATTTAAGAGGGAATTAGATCTATTTCTTTAGTATAAGGGTATTAAAGGTTACGGAGAGAAGGCGTGGACAGGGTACTGAACTTTAAAATCAGCCATGATCTCGTTGAATGGCGGAGCAGGCTCGAAGGGTCGAATGACCTACTCTTGCTCCTATCTTCTATGTTTCTATGTGGGCCAAAGGCCTTGTAACTGTACTGGAGATTTCTATGTTCTATGTTCTTGCCTTCCAGGTACATGTACAACAGGAAAGGATACTGGAATGACTGGTCAATTCCAGTCCTGGCATTAGCATCAACAGGATTCATCTACGTTACATTTCTACAGGTAAGGTGTAGCTATTTTTTCTATGGTTCTAGGGTTTTTCATTCTCAAGGTTCAATTTATTGTCATGTTATCAAAACAGTGTCATATTACACAAAATTGCTTTTGTCTGCTATGGCAGAGGATGCCTTGGGTACTCTGGGTTTAAGGTGGTATGTGAGTGGGGAGAAAAGTTTGGACTCGGTTTTCATCACCTCTTGAATTTTAGTTACGTTCTTTGTTCAATATAATTAAGAGATTTGGTACAGTAACAGGCCCTTCTGCACCTTGACCCCTTCTTCTTCTTTTGGCCCATCCCTTCACAAGCAAAGATGAACGCGGTGCCTTGTAGCTCTTCTGTCCTCACAGAACTTTTGTTCTGCTTTCCCTGGAGCTTTGGGCACCATGTGCCGGGGCAAGGACTTGGAGGTGAGTGCTTGCCCAGGACAAACGTCTCCCTCTGGGTCCCATGCCATTGGGCCTGGCGGAGTACGAGGCACGAGAGCCAGAGTGACGTGGGATTGCCCCGCAGTGGTCTGTTCCAAGACCATGCTCGCTGTCCTTTGTCCTTACAGGATCCTTCGCCCACCAAGTTTGCTGCTGCAGACCACGAGGGAAACTGTTTCCCGCGCTCTGTCACAGCTGCCAGCCCCTGCTGCCAGACTGATGTGGTATTTGTCCATAGCTGGGACCCTTTCCAGGTACTGACGGCTGAGCTAGCCGATCCCGGGGATTTGAGGTCAGGGTTACCTTCTTGCCTATGTCTGAAGAGGCAAAACCTGCAAGGCAGCAGGTGGTTTGAACCCACAGATCCACCCCCGGGAGGAGGGAACTCCATCCATAACTGAATCCTGGTCTAACTCCTTCCTGACCTCATTCTGCTCCCCGGCTCCGAGACCCTCTCCTTCCAGCGATCCGGACTGCAAGCGTGGCCGCTCAAGGCAATCCAGGAGGAAGAGATGCGAACAGACATCAACAGCTGGGCTCAGCACTAGGCCTGGAGTAGGCCCAAAACCTCATGCTGCCCAAATACATCCATGTGGCCAAATAACCTTCTGCAGTAGTTCTCTTTGGAATGTGGGAGGAAACCGGAGCGCCTGAAAGAAACATGTGGACAAGGGGAGAACTTGCAAATGCCTTATGGTTGGTGGTGGATTTGAACCTGCTTTCCATTTCTGTCATCTTCTGAACAGCAAGGAGGGGAAGGGGATCAGGAAGCACCACCTCTTGTAGGTTCCCCACCAAGTCGTGCATCACCCTGATGGTGTACCTTTCTCATTGCTGGTTCTAGATCACGGAACACCCCCCCCCCTCCCCCCCTGGGCCGGGGGTACCTCCTTCACCAGAGGCAGGGGTTCAAGAAGATGTCTCACACCTCCCCCACCTCCTAACGTCTCAAGGACATTTAAGGATGGGAAATAAATACTGGCCTTGAGAGCATTGCCCAGATCGCATGAATGGGTCTAAAAATGGCTCAAAATAATGCACTTGATTATTTTATTCAAGGTTGCAATGTAGGAATTCATGCTTAACATCTATGGGGGAATTCCAGCATCATTACAATGCCAGTGACTCAGGTTTGACTCCAGTGTTGTCTGTAAGGAGTTTCTTTGTTCTCCTTGTGACTTGCGTGGGTTTGCTCTGGGTACTCCGGTCTCCTCCCACCCTCAAAAAATGTATGGGGTTGATCGGTTAATTGGAAGAGGGGTGGCATTGCCAGTCAGGGAACATATCACAGCTGTGCATAGACAGGACAGCACTGAGGACTCGTCTACAGAGGCCATGTGGATGGAGCTGAAGAACTGGAAGGGCACGAGCTCACTAATAGGGCTGTATTACAGACCACCCAATAGTCCGAGAGTATTGGAGCAGCAAATCTGTCGGGAGATAGCAGACCAGTGTAAGACACAGAAAGTTGTGATTGTAGGAGATTTTAACTTTCTGCCCAAAGACTGGGGGTCTCGTACGGTAAATGGATTGGATGGGTTGAAGTTTGTCAAATGTGTTCAAAGAAGTTTTCTACATCAATATGTAAAGGTACCAACGAGAGAAGATGCAATACTTGATCTTCTTTTGAAGAACCAGGCAGGTCTGGTGGCAGAAGTCTGTGTAGGTGAGCATTTTGGGTCCAGTGACCATAATGCCTTTAGTTTCGTTAATTATGGAGAAGGATAAATCTGGTCCTTGAGTTGAGGTTCTGAATTGGAGAAAAGCCAATTCTGAGGAAATGAGGAGGGATCTTGGAAGAGTCCATTGGAACAAGTTATTTTCTGGCAAGGCTGCATCCAGCAAGTGGAAGGCCTTCAAGGACAGAATTTTGAGAGGGCAGAGATTGCATGTTCCTACTAGGAATAAAGGCAAAGTTATCAGACATGGGGAACCTTGGTTTTCAAGGGATATTTGAGAGCTGGTTAAGAAAAGGCAGGGGCTATATATTTTTGCGGTATAGACAACAGGGAGGAAATTAGCTACTTGCCGAGTACAGATAATGTAAGAGAATGGTTAAGAAGGGAAAAAGAAGATGTGAAGGTGGTTTGGCAGATAATGTGAAGGAAAATACAAAGGGATTCTACAAGTATATTAAAAGTGAAAGGATAGTAAGGTACAAAATTGGACCCCTAGAAAATCAGAGTGGTTAACTATAGCTGCTTTCAGGTGGCCACCTTGATGTAAAGCCACATATTCTAGCCCTATGTGGCTGTCGGGAGGTCACATGAAAGTGGAGAACCTGGCCAGGAGGATCACTTACCTAACCCTCCTGTAGGTATAACCTCTGGCTCCGAGAATCCCCCGTTGCACCTGAAAGCAGTTGTGGAACTACAGCCACAGTCTACAGGAGCCGGTGTTCGCTCGGACGCAGCTCTCCTTCAGCCGGCACGTTCAGGTGACAGAAAGGCGTCTTCTCCACAGCCACCTGAACGTCCCAGCTGCACTCCTTCAGCCGCATCTGCTATCACATTATCTGCATCTGAAACAAATAGAAGTGTCATGTGACATGGAGTTTAAGAAGAAGGAGGTGCTTGCTGCCTTGCAATGAATAAAGGTAGACAAATCTCCTGGATCGGACATGATATTCCCATGCACCTTGAGGGAGACAAGTGCTGAAACTTCAGGGACCCTGGTGGATATATTCAAAATGTCCTTAGTCACAGGGGAGGTGGCAGAGGATTGGAGAGTAGCTCATGTTGTAACCATTTCAATTCTGAATCACACTCTCAAGATCACACGGCCTTTCCCACTACCCCAGCCTGACCACCCACAGATTGGAGGAACAACACCTCATTTTTCATCTGGGCACTCTCTAACCCCAGAGCATGAACATTGAGTTCACTGCATTCCATTAAATAGCTTGCTTTCCCCCCCCCTCCTCTTTAACTAGTTATTCCTTTCTCTCTCCACCTAGCCTAGACTCTTCACCCACCCCTACAGTGTCCCCCACCTCCACCAATCATCTCCCACCCTCATCACCCCCCTTCCCCCTTTTGTTCGTACATCTCTCGTGTTCCCCCACATCTTGATGAAAGGCTCCAGCCCAAAACGTTGGTGATGTATCTTCACCTTTGCTACTTAAAGGCACTGTTTGACCTGCTGAGTTTCTCCAGCATTTATGTGTTTTTTCAGCTCATGTTGTCCCACTGTTTAAGAAGGGCTGCAAAAGTAAACCAGGCAATTACAGGCCAGTGAGCCTGTATGTAAATTATTTGAAGGATTTCTGAGAGATGGATATATAGTTATTTCGACCATCATCAGCTGATTAAAGACAGTCAGCGTGGATTTGTGCGTGGTAGGTTGTGTTTTAACAATTCTTGGAGGGTGTTTTGAGGAAATTATCAAGAAGGTTGATGTGGGAAAGGCCATGGATGTTGTCTATATGGACTTTAGTAAGGCCTTTGACAAGGTTCCATGGGAGGTTGGTTCAGAAGGTTAGGACACTAGGTATACATGGAGAGGTTGCAAACTGGATTCAAAATTGGCTTGGTGGAAGAAAACAGAGTGGTGGTGAATGGTTGCTTCTCAAATTGGAGGTCTGAGTCCAGTGGTGGTGCCTCAGGGATCTGTGTTGGGACCATTATTGTTTGTTATCTATGTAAATGACCTAGATGATAATGTGGTGAATTGGATCAGCAAGTTTGCTGATGTCACAGAGATAGGTGGCGTTGTGGAGAGTGAGGAAGATTTTCAAAGCTTGTCGAGGGATCTGGACCAGCTGGGAAATTGGGCCAGCAAATGGCTGATGGAGTTTAATGCAGATAAAGGTGAGGTGTTGCACGATGGAAGAGCGAACTAGGGTAGGACGTACACAGTAAATGGTCAGGCACTGAGGAATGTGGAGGAGCAAAGAGATCTGGGAATACAGGTACATTGTTCCCTAAAGTGGTGTCGCAGGTGGACAGGGTTGTAAAGGAAGCTTTTGGCATCTTAGCCTTTATAAATCAAAGTACTGAGTACAGAAGTTGGGATATTATGTTGAAGTTATTCAAGTCATTGGTGAGGCCACACTTAGAATATTGTGGGCAGTTCTGGTCGCCCAGCAGTAGAAAAGATATCAATAAGATTGAAAGGGGGCATAGAAAATTTACTAAGATGTTGCCAGGTCTTTAGTTAGGAGTTGAATTACTGGGAAAGATTAAACAGGTTAGGACTATACTCCTTGGAATGAAAAAGAATGAGGGGAGATGATAGAGGTTTATAAGATTATGAGGGGTATAGACAGAGTAGGTGTGAGTAGGATGCTTCCATTTAGATTTGGGGAGATCAATATGGGAGGCCATAGCTTTAGGAAAGGGAAGAAATATAAGGGGAATGTAGGGAGAATGTTTTTCACTCCGAGAGCGGTGGGAGTTTGGAATTAGGTGCCACCTGATGTAGTGAATGCAGATTCAATTCTGAGTTTTAAAAATAAATTGGGTCAATACATGGATAGGAGATGTCTGAAGGGTTGTGGAATGAGAACAGGTTAGTGTGACTAGCTAATTTTATTGGTCGGCACAGACTGAAAGGGTTGAATGGCCTGTTTTCTGTGTTACGTTCTATGGTTTCATGGCCCAGAAGGGGTTTCTACAGTGCTGGCTGGATTGTTAAAATGAGATTAAAAACACAACAACAAAAGATAAAGGTATGAGGGCAGTGAAGAAGATCTGAGAGACATAAACTTGTGATTCTTTTTTACGTTCCAATGAGATGTGGATATTGCCAAGATTTATTTCCCATCCCTTACATTCCCTGAAGGAGGCGGAGGTGCACCACTTTCTGGGGAAGGCAATCCTCCCCTACTCCAGGAAGTTGGGGGGGTGGGGGAATTGACTTCTATGATTTGGACCCAGAGATGATGGACAGCATTCTTCCAAGTCAAGGAGGGGCACGGATTGGAGAGACGGCACTTTCCCCCACTGCTCTCGCCCTACTTGAAGCCCCAATATAGCTCACAGCAATGTCATAGTGAAGAAGACATACTCCACCTCTCAAACTTTCCACTCTATCTTCACCTCTGGGCCCTTCCCTGTCTTTGTTCCCTTTTTAGTTTGGTTATTTCACCTATTCTGTCCTCATTACAGGAAGGATGTGGAAGTTATGGAGAGGGTTCAGAGGAGATTTACCAGGATGTTGCTTGGATTGGAAAATAAGTCTTACGATGCAAGGTTGGCAAGAGCTGGGACTTTTCTCTTTCGAGCATAGAAGGATGAGAGGAGGAGATTTAATAGAGTTCTATAAGATTATGAGAGGCATAGATAGGGTGGACGGCCATCGCCTGTTTCCCAGGGCAGGATCAGCAAACACCAGAGGACATGTCTACAAAGTGAAGGGAGGGTAGTTTAGGGGAGACGTCAAGGATAGGTTTTATTACACAGAGAGTGGTGGGGGCCTGGAATGCCTTGCCGGGGGTGGTGGTGGAGGCTGGAACATTAGGGGAATTTAAGAGACTCTTAGACAGACACATGGATGGAAGAAAAATAGAGGGTTACAGGGTAGGAAGGGTTTAGTACTTTTTTAAAGTAAAAATAGATTGGAAAAACATCGAGGGCCGAAGAGCCTGTCGGTGCTGCAGTGTTCTATGTTCTAACGCAGCGGTTTTCAAACTCCCTCCCGCAACATAGATTCCACTTTAAATAATGCCTATGCCATCGGTTAAGGGATTGCTTAAGGTGGGATGTGAGTGGGAAGAAAAAGTTTGAAACCCACTGTTTTAATCGTCCCTCATTGACTCGTTATGTGCATGGTTTCAGAGCTCCAAAGGAAATGGACCAATGACAATTTTTATCAAGCAAGATATTTGTTACAATTGGGTCCAGAGCAGTGATTCTCAACCTTCCCTTCCAACTCACATCCCACCTTAAGCAACCCCTTACTCATCACAGAGCACCGATGGCCTAGAGATTACTTAAGGTGGAATGTGAGTTTAGGGGGCAGTTTGAAAAGCACTGTTCTAAGGGATATGACCCAAAACAATGACTGACCATTGCTCCCCATGGATACAGTCTGACCTGCTCAGGCTCCTCAGGCTTGAGATTTACAAGTCAATCTAACCTTAAATTTGGACATGCAGCATGCTAACAGGCCTCTATTAAATCTCCTCCTCTCATCATTCTATGCTCGAAAGAGAAAAGTCCCATGAGCTCATACCCCCTAAATACCCCAATTAACCTACAACCCCTGTATGTTTTGAATGGTGGGAGGAAGGCTGAGCACCCAGAGGAAATCTACTCAGGCACTGGAGGAGAACGTACAAAATCCTTACAGTCAGTGCTGGAATCGAACCCAGGTCGCTGTAACAGCACTGCGTTGACCGCTATGCTAACTGAGCTGCCCCATCTATTATCATCTACGAGTTAGATATTGAGTTTGGGAAGAATGACAATTTCAATTTCCACTAAGTTCATTGGAAATAAAAAATAGTGAGGTGTAAATGTAGTTAATGACCTATTTTTCTATCCCGCAATTTAGTGTTGAGGTAAGTCCTTCTCACACTACCTCAATTAGATTTCAGATTTCTTGTCAGAGTACATACATAACATCACGTACAACCCTGAGATTCCTTTATCTGCAGGCTGGGCAGAATTACCATTTCTTGGTAGTGCAAAAAAAAAACTGTACAGTCCGCATACTTGTAAACAAATAAAGAACATAAACAGATTATGAATGTAAAGAAATTGACTGCAATACAGAGAGAACAAAAAAAATCATGTAAGACCCCTGAAATGAGTCTCTGATTGGGTTTGTCGTGGAGAAGTCTGATGGTGGAGGGGTAATAACAGCTGTTCCTGAACCTGGTGGTGCAAGTCTTTTGGTACCTGTACCTCTTTCCTGATGGTAGCAGTGGGAACAGGTGCGTGGATCCTTGATGTTTGCTGCTGTTCTCCGACGGCAACGTTCCTTGCTGATGTTATCACTAGTGGGGAGAGATTTGCCTGTGATATCCCGGGCTGTGCCCATTACCTTTTGGAGGGCTTTACGCTTAGGGGTATTGGTGTTCTTGCACCAGACTGTGATGGTCAGCACACTTTCCACCACACATCTGTAGAAATTTGCCAGATCCCACACCAAACCTGCGCAAACCCCTGAGGAAGTAGAGGCTTCCTTTATGATGCCATTGGTGTGTTGGGCCCAGGAAAGATCCTCCGAGATAGTGACTCCCAGGAACTTAAATTTGCTCACACTTTCCTCCTCTGTTCCCCCAATGATCACTGGATTGTAGATTTCTAGTTTTCCCTTCCTGAAGTCAACAATCAGCTCCTTAGTTTTGCTGACTTGAGTGCTAAGTTGTTGTTGGTGCACCCTTCAGTCAAGTTTTCAATCTCCATCCTGTATGCTGATTCATCCCCTTTCTTTATACAACCCACTACCATGGTATCGGCAAATTTGTAGATGAGTTATCGTCGTACGGGCACACAGTCGTAGGTGTAAAGTGAGTAGAGCAGGGGGCTATGAAAGCTCCATTACTGATGGAGATTAGGCCTTGGTTCATACGAAATAGAAGCAGGAACCGGCCAATTGGCCCGTCGAGCCTGCTCCACCATTCAATAAGATCATGGGTGATCTGGCCATCATCTCCCTGTATCCACCTGTTCCCTGTAACCTTGTAATTCAAAAATCTAACTGTGTCTTAAACACATTCAATAAGTTAGGCTCTGTTACTTCCAAAACACACAATCTGCTCAAGGACTTCAGTGGGTTGAGCAGTGTCAGTAGGAGAGAAGGAATGGTCGACGTTTCTGGCCAGATGCTATCAAGGGTTCCGACCTGAATTGGCGACCATAATTTTCTCCCACTGATGCTGCTCGACCTGCTGAGCTCCTCCAACAGATTGTGTTTGGCTCCAGATTCCAGTGTCTGCTCTCTCCTGTGTGTCTCCACCTTCTGCTGCTTCCTTAGGTGGGGAATTCCACAGATTCACTCGTCCTCAGGAGAAGCAGTTCCCTCTCATCTCTTTCCTAAATCTACTCCCACCCGAATCTTGAGACTCTGTGCCCTAGTTCCAGACTCATCCGCCATTGGCAAATTAATTCAAGTTTGTTATCATCTGATTGTTCAAGTACAACCCGACGAAACAGTGTTCTCCGGTCCTCGGTGCAAAAACATGCAGACACACAACCAGATATAACACACAAACAAACAAATAATACATATGCAGGACAAGAATTTAATATCTACGAATAAATAAATATAGTTTTGTAAATATGAGAATTTCAGATAGTTAGTTTGAGCAGTTCAGCATTCTCACTGAATTAAAAATTTTAAGTGGAAATCCTGCCTGACCTGCAGGAAGAGGAATCTCATGGTTGTATGTGATGTCATGCACGTTCTCTGACAATAAATCTGAACTTTTAACATTTGAATCAACCTTGTTTCTATCTCATCTATTCCTGTTAAACTTCATCCCACTCATTATTTCACCCCAATTGGGTTTAGAGGGGTCCAGTGTGGAGACTGATGATGAATGCATTCTTGTGAAGGTTGACTGACTGTTCCAGAGTTGCGTTTCCCAGTATTAGCATGATCGACCAAACGGCCTCCTCTTCAGCGACACAATGCCTCACTTAATACAATGTCTCCTCTTTCAGTTTTTAGCACTATGTCACATAGCAGTGGGGCAACAGATGAATCTGTACTGGCTGCACAAGGTAAGTGCCAAAGGATTAGAATCAGGATTTATTATCACGAACAAGTCATGAAATTCGGTGTTTTTCAACAGCCTCATAGTATAACCATAAAACAATTACAGCACGGAAACAGGCCAATTTGGCCCTTCTAGTCCGCACTGATTCAAGAACCCTCCTCTAATCCTACGTACCAGCACTCTGCCCATATCCCTCCATTCCCCTTCCATCCATATACTTATCCAACTCTTTCTTAAATAATAAAATTGACCCTGCCTCCATCACCTTTCCTGGAAGCCCATTCTTTACTCTCTGAGTAAAGAAGTTCCCCCTCATGTTACTCCTAAACCTTTGCCCGTCAACTCTCAACCCATGACCTCTTGTATCCATCTCTCCTACTCTCAATGGGAAAAGCCTTTCCACATCAACTCTATCGATCCCTCTCATTATCTTCAACACCTCAATCAAATCCCCTCTCAGCCTTCTACGTTCCAAGGAATAAAGACCTAATTTGCTCAATCTCTCCTTGTATTCCAGATGCTGAAACCCAGGCAACATTTTTGTAAATCTTCTCTGCACTCTCTCTGTCTTCTTAATATGGTTATATAGTGTAAACATTCATATTATAACCATCTTACAACATTATTAAAAGTACAAATAACAGTGTATGAAAAGTAAGGCAGTGTCTTTGGTTCATTGATCATTCAGGAATCTGATGGCAGCGGGGAAAAAGTTGTCCTTGTGCCGCTGAGTGCTCGACTTTTCCCCGATGGTAGCAGAGTGAAGGGGGCATGGCCTAGGTGTTGGGGGTGGGGTGGTCTTTGAGGATAGAGGCTTCTTTTTTAAGACACTGTCTCTTGTGGATCTCCTCCATGGAGATCAGATCCAAAGATTTCTTGTCTCTTTCTCGAGTGAGGAAAACAAAGGAAAACGGTGGGGGAACTCAGCGGGCCAGCAGGCATCTGCAGAGGAAGAAGGTTTTGGGTCAAGGCTCTGTGTCAGGATCCAAGACATCTCCCTACGGATGCTGCTTGGTCCGCTGAGTTCCTCCAGCAGTTTTTTCAAAGATTCCTTTTATTGTCACATAATGATATAAAATATACATGATATCCTTCGACATTTTTCAGCCTTAAGGCAAATAGTTGCACTGACCCCTAATGATAAAGAGAAAGAGAAGCAAACGGGAATCGCTTCAGAGACACCGAGTGTCATGGATTCACCTCCAGTGCTCCCGCAGCCTCTGCAGCCGCACGGTTTGATCCATTGGCATCCCGAGATCCACATCCAAATCTCCAATATAATCAGGAAGCCTTCAATGCCCAAGGCTCCTTTGGAGCCCTTCTTGAACCCCAGATCCAATGCCTGGTTCTTCTGAGCTGGTCTCCAGCAGCTTGTGTGGGTCCTTCAGCCGGTGAACCCCCCCCGCCACTGATCCGCATCCATGGTCACCCTCCTGGAGTTTTTTGCTCCAGGTTCCTGCGTCTGAAGCCTCTTGTGCCCAATCTTTCCCTTCCTCTCCATTCCCTTTTAATTGTTGTTTCGTTGGGAATGACAGCATCTTGGGTACAAGGGGAAGAGCAGGAAGGTGGTGGCATTAGCTGAGTTCAAGAAGTGAAGGCAAGGTAGGCCTCATTTTTATTTCGGCCTCTACCTGTTCTTCTTGACTGCTGACGAAGGACCCAGGCCCAAAACGTCAATTTGCATTTTACTTCCTGTGGATGCTGCGTGACCTGCTGGGATTCTCCAGCACTTTTGCCTGTAGGCCAGAGAGCCTCCTTTTGTAATGGATCATCTGAAGTCCCAGTGGGGTGTTTTACTAGCTGTGGCATCACAATAAACCCAAATCCATCAACAGTGCTGAGGTGGATTCAGAGGACAGCACTGGGGTGGTAAACATCTCCAGCGACCTGTCCTGGTCCACCCACTTTGATGCAGTGGCCAAGTGCACCGCCCTCTCTACTTCCTCGGAAGCCTGAGGACATTTACTTGGGAGGCTTCTTAAATAACTTAGAGATGCAAGATTGGAATAACAGAAGAGATTTTATTTACTGATATGTGGGACACTACAGTTACTACAGTGAGAAGGGTGTATTCTTACACCGTTACAAAATAGTTCCACGTTATCCTGACTAAATAATAACTTCTACATGGACACTATCAAACACAACCTGTTGAGTCGCATCACTGCATTCGACAGGAACTGCCCAAGTCCAAGGATGGTTGTGAATGTGGCTTAGACCATCACACACACACTCCCTCCCCTCTATCCACTCTATCTAAATTTCTCCTTGCCTTGCAAAAGAAGCCAACATATTAAAAGGCCCACCCCACTCTCTCCCCCCACTGCATCAGGAAGAAGATTCACGGGGATGAGATCAAGCACCCCTGGATTCAATAATTGTTGCCTTCCTGCTGTTATCAGACTCCTGAATGAGCCTCACACCAGTAAAAGTTGCTCCATACCAACTGATCTCTCTGTAACTGCACTCTTTACTGTGTCTTGTTGTCCTATGTTTGGAATGTCACGCTGGACTGCTTGCCAAACAAATTTTATCGTTGCACCCTTATACATGTGACAATAAACTTGATCTGAACTGAATGAGCAACAGGGATTGGAAACCCAGGATGATCCTTTCCTCTCGATATCAGGAGAGAATTTTCACGTTCTATTCCTCCTGCTGGTCATGTGCTGGCATGTCATTGGTGACCTCGGTGGATGTTCTAGAGTCGGGGAACCCGGCAGCAATCAGTATAGATTTATTCAGGATTGTCACATGTACGGGGATGTGGTGAAAAGCTTTCTTTGGTGTGTTGTTCAAAGGGTCGCCACCCTCTGGAATCCTGTTCCATAGAGGGACGGGAGGGAAGGAGAAGTGGGTGAGAAGGAAGGGAAGAGGGAAGGAGGAAGATTCCTTCCAAGAGCCACCTCTACCAACTCTACTGTCCCTGTTGTGCCTGTGTGTTGTTTGGTGGGGATGTCTAATGCCTGCCCCCCACCCGCACCACCCCATATCCAGCCGCTCTCTCTCCATCGACCTTTGCCTCTCCCGCTCCTTCCACTCTACCCTCCACCCCCACACCATTCCCCAGACTTTTCCAGAAACCGCCATGCCCTGAGTCACGATGGTGATGCCTTCAGTCTCTGAGCATGAGCAGAGTGGTCCTTCATTGCCCCCACTCATGGCCAGATTCAGCCGCCAGCACTCTTCACTTCCCCCAGGATCCAACTCGGCAGCAGCATTCCCTTGTCCTGGACCATCCGCCTGCGCTGCAGCGAGACCCACCATCTTGTCCGTGGCCTCTGGAGTTGGAATCTGCTCCATTTGATAACCAATTAAACTCGGTATCTAAACCTTCTTGGTATCCGCCCTCTCCCCATACTCAACCCCTCCTGTTCTGGCAACATCTTAGTGAATTCTCTCTGCCCCATCCCACTTACTGTTGTCCTTCCGACACCTGAGCGACCAGAAGTGCACACAGTGTGCCCAATACGGTCTCACCGACGTCTCGTACAGATGTTACGTGACATCCCTCCTTCCCTTCTGAGGACAGCTCGTGCTGCCTTCTTCACCACCCTGGAAATTCTGGGGAATTTATTTGGCTTTTTTGGTTTCCAGCATTAGCAGTTTCCTTTGCCCCAAGGGATTTAGGTGGGTGCAGAAAAGGTGCTGGTGGGTAACGTTTGGGTGGTGGCGGCCAAAGATTGGGCAGGGTCCGGAGGAGCAGGGCAAGCAGGCTCCCAGCAGGCTTCTATATCCCGTCTGCTCTTGCAGGTTGGACTGATGGTGGTGATGGTGACCCTCCTTGTGGCAATGATATCAGTGAATCAGATGTGGAGCGAGGAATGGGATATTATTCAGATATCATTTCAGGTGGGTACCCGCACTCCTGTGATCTTGCTCGTCCCCCTCCCAGCCCCCTCTCTGGTTTCCTTTCCCTTTCCTCTCAGTGTTTAGCCAGCTACAATGTTCATTCTTCAACCTGCACTCATTGTGAGCTTAGAACTTAGAGCATTCCAACACAGTGCAGGCCCTTCAGCCCACTTATGCCAACCTACTCCACAACAAACCAACCCTTCCATATCTCGCACTCATAACTCTCTGTTTTTCTTTCATCCATGTGCCTGCTTAAGAGACTTTTAAATGCCCCAATTTGGACACGGCACAGTAACAGGTTCTTCAGGCCCATGAACCCATGCCGCCCAGGAGGGGGGAGGGAGGGAGGGTGGGATGGGAGGAGGGAGGGTGGGGGGGAGAAAATGGCACTGTATAATGTGTGAAAAGGAAAAAGTGTGTATCATGGTTAATGTGATTTATGGTGTGAAAAATAAAAAATTTAAAAAAAAACCCATGCCGCCCAAATGCACCCCATTGACCTCCAACCCGTGTGCATTTTTGAAGGGCAGGAGGAAATGGGAGCACCCCGGAGGGAACTCCCACAGAAACGGGGAGAACGCACAAACTCCTTAGAGACAGTGCCAGATTCAAACCTGAATCGCTGGCGCTGTGATAGCCTCGCACTAACTGCCCCATCTAAGACCTCAGTCTGATACACCTCTCATCCCCAATCCCTGTCAAATATCACAATAGCGTCTGCACTGAGCACAATACCAAATTAAATTAAAATTCTGATGCTGCTTGCACATGATCTATATCCCACCAAACCCTTCGTATTCATGCGTCTGTGTGGAAGCATCAAAAATACTACAGGTTGTACCTCTTTAATCTGGCAATGTCGGGACCTGGCCATTGCTGGACCTCAGAAAATAATGGAAATCTGCCCAAGGGAGCCCCCTACGTAAACATATCAAAGCTTAAAACAGGAAATAACACTGTGGGGGCAGCACAGTTAGCGTGTAATTAGCACAACGTCTTTACAGCGCCACTGATCGAGACCGGGGTTCAAAAGCTGGAAAATTCAAATGTGCCGAACCACGGGAGTTGTCCGACCACAGAGCGCTAGATAAGAGAGGTGCAACCTGTACTATTGTATCTCCTTCCATCACAACCCCTGGCAGCACATTCCAGGCACCCACCCATCTCTGTGCAAAAATAATCCTTCCCCATTCATCTCCATTCACCTTTCCCCACTCTCACTCTAAACGCATGTCCTCTAGTGCCCTGGGAAAAGGTTTCTGACCGTGTTTAAAGAATGCTTTAAAAAAGTAAATGTGTTGAAAGAAGTCTGGAAGGACTGCTGGCCCATGGTCTGGATGGAACCCATGTCTCCAAAGCTGTGAAGCAGCATCACCAGTTCCCGGGACCACCCCGGTCAATCCCCTCCCTCACCCACTCCCTGACTCTCAGCTCACTCCTGTGGTTTGGTGTTCAAACTAACTGCTACGCTCACCGTGCCACCAATATTGTATCAGACTCCACCACCACCCCCCAAAATGCATTCCAGGCACCCACCACTCTCTGAGTAAAAAACATACATCTGACATCTCCCCTAGATGTAACCTCCTGAATTTGCAGAAATCCTGGGTCGAGACAACCCTGGCGAAGACAGGTGGAAGAAGGATCTCTCAGTGACCGCGGCCACCTTTTAAGTTTACGTTTATTGTCACAAATTACCTAGTGCACTGAGAAGGGTTCTTCTGTGAGCAGTCTAACTGGCTATTTAATTAAATTTTAATTTAGAACTTGCCGTGACCTGGGATTCACTGATAGTGTGTTGTGCCGATGGCTGGCCCCGCCTCCATCTGCTCACTTATAACCCTCGTTTCCCACCTAAACCCAGCACCTTTCCGAAGACAACTATGAGACCCTACCTTTAGTTATAAGCGAATAAGAGTGTTTATTCTCCCTCCAGTCGTGAGCTTTTATTCACGCTACAGAACTACACCAGGGTACAGGCCCCTCCGCACTGCCCAAATACAACCATGTGACCAGTTATCCTACGGACCCTGTTGGAACGTGGGAGCAAACTGGATGACCAGGGGAAAACCCAAATCAGGTTATGGGGAGAACATATAAACTCCTTACAGACAGAGGCAGATATGAACCCGGGTTGCTGGCGTTGTAATAGTGTTGTGCTAACCTCTACGCTAACTGGGCCACCTTTATCTCTAACATTAAGTTTAATAGGAAAGTCTGCAGATGTTGGGGTCAAGTGCATTGCACAAAGGTTCTGGAGAAACTCAGCAGGTCACGCGACATCCATAGGAAACAAAGGGTAACAATTTACAGAGTACAGATTTACAATGAAATGGAGGATCAGTTAGTGCCAAAAGGTAGCATGGAACCACTGTTGTGGGGTTCATTCAGGAGCCTGATGGCTGCAGAGGAGAAATTGTCCTTAATCCTGTTAATGTGCTCTTTCACAGTCTTGGGCCTTCTCCCCGATGGGAGGAGGGAGAAAAGAGTGTGTCCAGGGAGTGATGGGTCCATCAGTATGTTGGCTGCCTCCAGGCTGCAGGTGGTGTGGATAGAGTCGGTGGAGGGGAGGGAAGTCCCTCTGGGCCACAATGCAAGGGGAACAGTGTACTCCAAGTCCCAGCCTGTGATGTCCTCTCTGAAGGTATCTCCTATCATTGCAGACCCTGCCCCATGTACCAAAGTCTACACAGGGAAACTCTGATCATGTGATCCAACTTTTCTGAAATCCTGAAAATTTGGCATCTGGCTCACAAGGTGATTCCTGCGAAATTCTCTTTCCACTCATTGGGAACACGATTCCTGCCAATCATGACTGATCATGTGACCTCAGTATCCCTGCTTTCTTTCCACAGTCCTTGATCCCTTTAGCCCAGTGGTTTCCAACCTTTTACTTCCCACTCACATACCATTTTAAGTATTTCCTATGCCATAACTGTTCTGTGATTAGTAAGTGATTGCTTAAGGTGGTATGTGGATGGTAAGAAAAAGTTTGAAAACCACTCTTTTAATCGTTCCAAATTGATTCATTATGTGCAGGGTTTCAGAACTTCCAAAGGAAATGGGCCGATGACAATTTTTCTCAAGCAAAATATTTCAGTAACAATTGGGTCTAGAACAGTGATCCTCAACCTTCCCTTCCCATTCACATCCCACCTTAAGCAATCCCTTACTAATCACAGAGCACTTACGCTGAAGGAATGACTTAAAGTGGGATGTGAGTGGAAAGTAAAAGGTTGGGAACCACTGCTTTAGCCAATAGAACCATGTCCAACTTCCCTTTTAAACAACCTAGGTCACTGGAAAATGCAATACAATAGAACCTAGCACAAGACCCTTCAGCCCATCAACTCCATCATTGTTTCCTGCTCCCTTAGAAAACTAGCTGACATATTAAAAGACTCAGCCCATCCTGGCCATGCTCTCTTCACCCCACTCCCATCAGGAAGAATATACACGAGTGTGAGATCTCGCAACACCAGATTTAAAGACAGTATTTTTTTCTGCTGTTATCAGACTCCTGAATGAACCCACACTGGTAAAACAATGCTGCCTTTGACATACATATGTACAGCAGGGTAAATAGGCCATTTGGCCCACAAGTCTGTGCCACTCAATTTACCTACACCCCCAGTACATTTTGAAGCAGTGGGAGGAAACCAGAGTCCCCAGGGAGAACCCATGCAGGCACAAAGAGAACGTACAAATTCCTTGCAGAAAGCACGGGATTCGAACCCTGGTCCCAATCATTGACGTTATAAAGGCGTTGCGCTAACCATTACACCAACCGTGCCACTCCAGTTACACCTGATCTCTCCCTGTAACTCTGCACTTCTGTGCTATGCTTTACTTGCTCCACTCTGTACTGGATGACGAGCTGGACTGATCGTAAAACAGACTTTCTCACTGCACCTTGGTACATGTAAACTTGAACTTTGATGTCCAAACATGCTACCCAAATCGAACTGCTGCCTGCACATGGTCCATATCCCTCCATCTGCTACATAGAACCCTCTTAGACACTACCATTGCCCCTGGTAGCCCGTTCCAGGCACCCATTACTATCAAGTTCAAGTTGAGTATCATCTGACTGGACACATGCAAACAAATGAAACATAATTTCTCCAGACCACGGTACATACACATGCACACACAATACACAGCTCATAGTAATTTCTTGAAGATATAATTATATATATATATGTGTATGTGTGTGTGTGTGTGTGTGTGTGTGTGTGTGTGTGTGTATATATATATATATATGTGTGTGTGTGTGTATATATATATATATATATATATATATTTTTTTTTACAATTTTATATATATAATTAGAAGTGGGAAGAAGCTGTTTCCCAGCCTGGCTGCCCTGATTTTGATGCTCCTGTATCTCCTTCCTGAAGGCAGTGGGTCAAAGATCCTGTGTGCTGGATGGTAGGGATCCTCCATAATTCTTTGAGTCCTATTTAAACAACGCTCGCGATGAACATTTTCAATGGAGGAAAGGGAAACCACAGTGATCTCCTCGGCCATTTTGATGATCCACTGTATTGCCTTCCGGCCTGATGCTTTGCAGCTACCATCCCATACAGCAATGCAGCCGGATAGGACACTCTCAAAATACTCCTGTAAAAAGTTGCCCCACACATCTCCCTTAAACACCCCACCCCCTTCACCTTCAACACGTGTTTTTTAGTATTTGACAGTTTAAACATAGAACATTCCAGCACAGTACAGGCCCTTTGGTCCAAGATGTTGCTCTGACCTATGTAAACCTACTTCCGAACAATCTAACCCTTCCGTCCCTCACACCCGTAACCCTCTATTATGAGCCTGTCTAAATGTTTTTAAATGTCTCTATTTTGAAAAAGTATTGGATGTGTTACATCTTAAAAAAAGCACTGGACCATTACAGAATTAGCATTCAGCAGTTCAAAAAGTCTGCTAGTTCAACGGCATGCTGGATTATCGGAGTTTTACTGTATTCCTGTAAGGTGCATAAAGGCAGTTGTTCCATCTCTCTCTCACTCTCTCCCCTATCTCACACCCCCTCTCTCCATCTTTCTCTTTTCTTATCTCTCCCCCTCTCTTATCTCTCTCTTACTTCTCCCCTCTGTCTCTCTCTCTCCTCTTTCTCTTTCATCTCTCCCTCTCCTCTATCTCTCCCCTCTATCTCACTCCCTCTCTTTCTATCTCTTTGTCTCTCTCTCTCTCTCTCATCTCTCCCCCCCCCTCCCCTCTGACTTTGATCTTTTCTTCCCTCACACAGGCCACTGCTCCCTTTCTGCACATTGGCGCGGTTGCTGTGGTTACATTGCTGGCCTGGCTGGTGGCCGGGCAGTTCGCCCGATCGGAGAGAATTGGTATGTACCACCCACGTTGCCTCCCCACTCCCTCGTTCACAGTCCGTGTCCTTCACAGCATTGCCCCGCTACTTTCCAGAGTGGGGATCTCACCTCAAATTAATGCCAGGATTTCTGTCGATGTGTTCAAAAAGGCCCTTTGCTCCAAATCTTCCAAGGTGACCAAGTTGGCATATTTCAACCCTTCCTATCCATGCGTCAGACATGTCTTTTGAACATTTCAGTTGTACCTGCTTCCTCAGCCTCTTGTGGCAGCTCGCTCGTGATATGAACACCTCCCTCCCGAGTGAAAACCCTCTGGTCCCTCTTAAATCTCTCCCTTCTCACCTCAAACCTCTGCCCTTGACTTCGAGAATCATTGACCCTGGGGAAAAGACAGTGAGCTTTCTCTGGACAAGTAGCATTATGGGGAGGGTGGTCTCTGTGGTACAAACAATCCTTTCCCCTTCACCTGTAACAAAATACAAGTGATAGGCATGGATATGGGGGGAATTGTGATTAGATGCAAAGAGGAAACACTGGATTTAGACAGAGAATAAAGGGCAGAAAATAGCGATCTACATTTAGAGCAAAGAACAGAGAACAACACTGGGCGGCTCGATTAGAACAGTGGTTAGCACTACGTCATTACAACGCCAGTGACCTGGGTTCAAAACCGGCGCTGCCTGTGCAGGGTTTGTGCGTTGTCCCCCAGGTGCTCCTCCCATGACCCAAAGACATATGGGGACAGCAGTTTAATTGGTCATGTGAGTGTATTTGGGTGGTGCGAACTCCTGGGCTGAAAGGGCTCCAAATGAAATTTAAATTAAATAACCCATTCGACTGCTCACGGACGAACCCTTAACAAGGTAATTTCTGGCAATAAACTTAAATTTATAAGGAAGCCATGGCCACCGAGAGATTGTAAAAATCATACCGAGCACTTCAGTCCTTAAATACCCAAATACATAGGAGCAACTTCAGACCATCCAGCCCATCAAGTCTGCTGCCCCATTCGAATCATGACTGACTTATTTTTCCTCTCAACCCCATTCCCCTTCTTTCTCCCCTTAATCTTTGACACCCTGACTAATCAAGAACCTCCACTTTAAATCTACTCAGTGACTTGGTCTCAACAGCCATCTGTGGCAATGAATTCTGCAGATTTACCTCCCTCCGACTGAAGTAATTCCTCCTCATCTCTGTTCTAAAGGGATGTCCTTTTATTCTGAGGTTGGTCCTAGAGTCTCCCACTGCTGGAAACATCTCCAAGTCCACTCTGTGCAACTATTCCCCTTTATCCCCACACCCCTTAGCCCTTTTAGCTAAAATGAACTAGGCTTAACAACATTCAGGAATAGCAGGAATGATGAAAGGATTAGCATATGAGGAACGTTTATCGGCTCTTGGGTTGTACGCGTTAGAGAACAGAAGGTTGAGGGGGACATCATAGAGGCTGCCTTTTGAATGCTGAAAGGCCTGGACAGGCTCTAAAAGTAAACCTGGAAATTATAGGCCGGTGAATGGTAGGTAAATTATGGGAAGGTGTTCTAAGAGATCAGATATTCAATTATTTGGATAGCCAAAACTGATTAGGGATACTTAACATGGTTTTGTGCGTGGTAGGTCGTGTTTAACTAATCTGATAGAGTTTTTCAAGGAGGCTACCCACAAAGTTGACATTGGAAAGGGTGTGAATGTGTCTATGTGGACTTTAGTAAGGCCTTTGACACGGTCCTGGTTGGGAGGTTAATCAGGAAGATTCAGACGCTAGGTATTCATGGTGAAGTAGGGAACTGGATTTGACAATGGCTGGATTGGAGAAGCCAGAGAGTAGTAGTGGATGGTTGCTTCTCAGACTGGAGGCCTGTGACTAGTGGTGTGCCTCAGGGATCGGTGCTGGGACCATTGTGGTTTGTCATCTATATCAATGATCTGGATGATAATATGGTGAATTGGATCAGAACGTTTGCAGATGACACTAAGATTGGAGGCTTTATGGACAGCAAAGAAGTTTTCAAAGCTTGCAAAGGGATCTGGACCAGCTGGGAAAATGGGCTGAAAAATGGCAGATAGAATTTAATGCAGACAAGTGTGAGGTGTTGAATTTTGGAAGGACAAACCAAAAAGAATGTTCACAGTGAATGGTTGGGCCCTGAGCAGTCGGGTAGAACAGAGGGATTTGGGAATACAGATACATAGTTTCCTGAAAGTGACATTGCAGGTGGACAGGGTTGTAAAGAGAGCTTTTGGCATCTTGGCCTTCATAAATCAAAGTATTGAGCACAGGAGTTGGGATGTTATGGTAAAGTTGTAAAAGACATTGGTGAGGCCAAATTTGGACTATTGTGTGCAGTTTTAGTCACCTAACTACTGGAAAGATATCAATAAGATAGAAAGAGTGCAGAGAAGATTTACTAGGATGTTGCCTGGACTTCAGGAACTGAGTTACAGGGAAAGGTTAAACAGGTTAGGACTTTATACTGTGGAGCGGAGAAGAATGAAGGGAGATTTGATGGAGGTATTTAAAATTATGAGGGGGATATACAGACTAAATGTCAATAGGCTTTTTAAAAATATTTTATTTTAAAGACTCAAGCAAATATATACAAAAAAAAGACATCACACAGAGTCCAGTATTTCCCCCCTTCACCGGATATTAAATAAACCATAAAAGGCAAAGGGAGAAAAAAAATTAAAACACATCGTTTATGCCACAACCTTAATTCAGTCTCTTATTTATTTATCTGTCAGGACGGTTTATATCTTAACTGATTTCTTAAGGTGAGGTGGTCGGTGGGGGGTACAGATCATATCTGTACCCCTATGCGCCTCAGGTACGGCTGCCACACTTCAATGAACGTGTCTTCCTCAATTTATGTAATTGACTTCAGCTCTACATTTCCGTACTCCATGGTATAATACTCAGTTGGGAGTGGGACTTCCACACCACTACTAAATACTCTCTGGCTACCAATAAAGCGACCTTAAACAAACTGAGTTTGGTGTTTGGATAATCTAAACTGTACTTCACCAATATCTCCTGAAAGGAATAATTCTCGGCCTTGTGGAAACTCCACTTTTGTCATTTTTAAAAAAATGTTCCCCAGGTCTACCCAGAAGGATCTCATCTTCGTACGTAGCCAGGTGAAGTGGATAAAGGTTCCAACCTCTACGCTGCATCTGAAATTTCTGACTTTGATTTACATAATTTTTTACCACGTGAGGTACCACTGATGCAGGAAATGATACAGCATCAGCATGTATCTGGCATTGGCAACCCCTGTCATTCTGCTTAGACACAAGTCTTCCCACCAGTTTTCATTAATCGTTGTACCGAAGTCCGACTCCCATCTCTCCCTCAACCAGTGTAATGCCATCACTCTGGAGTAGAAGATGCATTCTAGAAATAAACTTAAATACATTCCCCTGTCAAATTTGAACCTCCTTGGTGCTGCACTATGGCAGAGTCATTATTTGTCCTAATTTTTCTCTTTAGCAGATCTCAATTATAGGAAGTAAAAAAATGTTCTATTAGATAACCCAAATGTAATTATCAATTGCTTGAATGACATTAGTTGCCCTTGATCATGTCCAGGATCCTGTTGTCCAGTATCATGGGTATTAAATTGTTCTGGGTCAACAGGAGATGGCCCCACCTTCAATCTAATGCATTGATGTATTTTTTGCCATATCTGGTATATATGTTTTAATATGGGGTTATTTGTCTTTTTGGAAATTATAATTTAGTGTTCCATTTGAATATAAATTCTCCTGCTGTCCTTTCCCCTATCAAGCGTAGTCCGATTTGTGCCCAGGAATGCCCCCCCCCCCCCCCATACAGTGAGGTGATAAATCTCGCCTGGGACGGCAAATAATATTTTGAAATCTGACAGTTTTAAAACCCCTAATTTATATCCCCATGTTAATTTTTCCATGGAGACTCTAGCCACCTTCCCACTCCACCAAATGTTTCTGACACATTCATTGAGTATCTCGAAGAAGCACTGGGACAATGGAAAGGCAGTGTTTGGAAAAGATTCTTTAGTCTTGGAATCACCTTCGTTCTGCCCACTATTGTTATGGGCAGAACTTTCCATTTAGTCAAGTCCTCCTCTATCTTTTGGATCAAAGGGAGATAATTTAACATGTATATTGCTTCAATCTTTTTCCTTCTCTTACCCCTAAATATTTGATGCCTTCCTGTTGCCAGTTAGATTGGCTTCCTTGTTGATATGGTTTGTAATCTCTTTTAGACTTTTGTTCAAATTTATTTTAAATCCCGAGACCTTCCCCTAATCTACCAGTGCAGTCCTTAGTTTGGCCAACTACCCACCAGGGTCTGTCAAATATATTAACACTTTGTCAGCAAATCGATTGATTTTGTATTCCACTTGGCGCACCTTTATGTCTGGATTCCATCGAATGGTTTCCACTGAGGGTGGGTGAGATACAGACCAGAGGACATGGATTAAGGGTGAAAGGGGAACAATTTAGAGGGAACATGAGGGTGAACCTCTTCACACAGAGAGTGACGGGAGTGTAGAACGAGCTTCCGGCTGAAGTGGTGAATTCAGGTTCAATTTTAACACTTGAGAAGAATTTGGACAGGTAAATAGATAAGAGAGTTATGGAGGGCTATGGCCAGGGTGCAGGTCAGTGGAATGAGGCAAAGAAATGATTCAGCACAGACTAGAAGGGCTAAAGTTCTGTGGTTCTACATGACAAAGTTGTTTCCCAAGGTAGAGGAATGTTGGACAAGAGGCCACAACTTCAGGATAAAATTTAAAACAGAGTTGCGGGAAAAATTTCTTTAGCTAAACCATCAAGAGTCTGCGGAACTTGTTGCCCCGGGTGGCTGTGGAAACGAGGTCGTAGGGTGTATTTAGGCAGAGATTGACAGGTATTTGATTCGTCAGGGCATCAAGGGTCACGGAGAGGGCCACAGAGTAGGGTGGATGGATCAGCTTGTGATAGAATGGCGGAGCCAACTCGATGGGCCGGTGGGCCCACTTCTGTTCCTATGTCTCGTGGAATTTCTATGGGAGTGAAGAAGTGTCTCCCTGACTCAGCCCAAAATGGCTTCCCCCTTCTCCTCAGACCCTTATTGATTGACTTTCACCACCCCAACAGGCCCTTACTCCTCACCTTATGTGAGCAGGTAGGAATAGCATGGTCAGGAGGTCTACATAGTGTCCAGGGGATACCTGACATGAGATACACCTTGAAACCACAGAGCACAGGTCTACATCCACCTGGGAGCGACATCACTGTGGGTCCTCGAGGAGATGCTGTACGTGGACAGAACAATGAGAAAATAGTAGCATGAGAAGACCATTCAGTCCATCAAGCTTGCCCCACTATTCAATATTATCATGTGACCTCATTATTTCTGCTTTATCTCCATGCCCCTTGACCTCTTTAGCCACAAGGGCCACATCCATTTGAATATATCGATCGAACTTTCTGTGGTTGGGAGTTCCGCCAAGTTGACAACTCTCTGAGTGAAGACGTTTCTCTCATCTCAGTCTGAAATGGCTTTCCCCTTCTCCTTAGGCTGTGACCCCTGTTCCAGACTTGGGTTTAACTCTTCTTTATTGCCAGTTCCATAGTCAACTAGTGAGGCCATGCTAACCAAGTTGGCATTGAGGGCATCCTGGTTGCCTGCATTTGGTCATGTCCTTTGAGGCTCTAGGAGCAGTGAGAGCAACTAAACGATACAGGGATTTTCTTACAGCATAGTGGGTAACCATTCAGCCCCTCTCACCTCTCCCCTTTCCCATCAGTTCCATGCTCGACCTCGCGGGATTCGAGGGCCGCCCGCCTGCCCTGCTCGTGCTAACCACTCGCACCTGTCTGCGTTTCAGTGTTCCAGGCTTGCCTTCTCCTGCTGTACCTGGGTGTCCTCCTGTCTCTTTACCTGCTCCCTCTGGTGATTTCCTCGCCATGCATCATGAACAGGGAAGATTTGGGCCAGAGGCCAGCCATCGTTGGAAACCAGGGCGCGCCGATGGTAGGTATCCTCTGACTGGAGCTGTAAGCACGGGAGCATTGGGAATAGAAGTAGACCATCCAGCCCACCGAGCCTGCTCTGCCATTCAACGAGACCACAGTCGATCTGGCCATGGACTCAGCTCCACCTCCCCTCCTGCTCCCCGACTCCCTTCACAGCGTCAGCAACTTGGGTTCGAATCCTGCGCTGTTTGTAAGGAGTTTCCCCATGTCCGCGTTGATTTCCCTCAGTCTGCTCCAGATTTCTCCCGCGTTCCAAAGACATACAGGGTCCCTAGGTTAATTGGTCACATGTTGAACTGTGGCGCAGCCTCTTGGACCTAAAGGGATGGGGGGGGGGATGTTATCTCTAAAATTAAATCTAAAAAATATTAAAAGTTCTGAATAAATATTAAAGGAATGTGCTGGAGAAACTCATCAGTCACGCAGCATCCACAGGAAGGGTACCTGTGGGACTGGGCTCTTTAATTCCTATGGATGCTGCGGGACCTGCTGAGTACTGCATTTGACACTGAGGAAGGGTCAGGCCCCAAACGTCAGTTATGAATCTTTATCTCCTGTGGACGCTCTGAGACCTGCTAAGTTTTTCTAGCACTTCGTGAACTGCACTTGACCTCAGCATCTGCAGACTTTCTTGCCTAACTTATACATATCCACAGTTGAGGTTGGTAAGCCCCACCTCCCTGTCTCCATCCCCAAGTGGGAAGCACTCGTGATCCGCAGGCTTGTTTGCAAAAGTCTGCCCCTCTGATCTGCAGCTGAGGCGTGATGAGTGTTGGCAGCAGAATTGCTCAGTGCTTGAAGTGTGATCAGTCTGTGCTGCAGTCGGAACAGCTTTTGTAAAATGTTTCCTGCACTGACTCCAAACCATCCCTCCTGGGATCCAGAGAAGTGCTGTTCATCTGGATACCTCTCACCAAACCTTGTCACATCCAAATTGTTCAAGCAACAATGAATCGTATTCTTAATGCCAGTCTTCTCAGCAAACGAGCAGGATTTAGAATATTTCGGTCTCAAGAGGGGAAATTACACATGGGTGCAGTCAACAGAAGGAGGAATATGACTGCACAGGTCAGACACAGAATGAAGTTCCCTCCACACTGTCCGGACACACACTCCCAAGATCAGACACAGAATGAAGCTCCCTCTACATTGTCCCATTACACACTCTTGGGGTCAGACACAGAGTGAAGCTCCCTCTGCACCATCCCATTACACACTCCTGGGGTCAGACACAGAGTGAAGCTCCCTCTGCACCATCCCATTACACACTCCTGGGGTCAGACACAGAGTGAAGCTCCCTCTGCACCATCCCATTACAGCCTCCCAGGGTCAGAAACAGAGTGAAGCTCCCTCTGCACCATCCCATTACACACTCCTGGGGTCAGACACAGAGTGAAGCTCCCTCCACACTGTCCCATCACACACTCTTGGGGTCAGACACAGAGTGAAGCTCCCTCTGCACCATCCCATCACACACTCCCGGGGTCAGACACAGAGTGAAGCTCCCTCTGCACCATCCCATCACACACTCCTGGGGTCAGACACAGAGTGAAGCTCCCTCTGTACCATCCCATTACAGCCTCCCGGGGTCAGAAACAGAGTGAAGCTCCCTCTGCACCAGCCCATCACACACTCCCGGGGTCAGACACAGAGTGAAGCTCCCTCTGCACCATCCCATCACACACTCCCGGAGTCAGACACAGAGTGAAGCTCCCTCTACATTGTCCCATTACACACTCTTGGGGTCAGACACAGAGTGAAGCTCCCTCTGCACCATCCCATTACACACTCCTGGGGTCAGACACAGAGTGAAGCTCCCTCTGCACCATCCCATCACACACTCCCTGGGTCAGACACAGAGTGAAGCTCCCTCTACATTGTCCCATTACACACTCTTGGGGTCAGACACAGAGTGAAGCTCCCTCTACATTGTCCCATTACACACTCTTGGGGTCAGACACAGAGGGAAGCTCCCTCTGCACCATCCCATTACACACTCCTGGGGTCAGACACAGAGTGAAGCTCCCTCTGCACCATCCCATTACACACTCCTGGGGTCAGACACAGAGTGAAGCTCCCTCTACATTGTCCCATTACACACTCTTGGGGTCAGACACAGAGTGAAGCTCCCTCTGCACCATCCCATTACACACTCCTGGGGTCAGACACAGAGTGAAGCTCCCTCTGCACCATCCCATTACACACTCCTGGGGTCAGACACAGAGTGAAGCTCCCTCTGCACCATCCCATTACAGCCTCCTGGGGTCAGAAACAGAGTGAAGCTCCCTCTGCACCATCCGATCACACACTCCTGGGGTCAGACACAGAGTGAAGCTCCCTCTGCACCATCCCATCTCACACTCCCAGGGTCAGACACAGAGTGAAGCTCCCACTACATTGTCCCATTACACACTCTTGGGGTCAGACACAGAGTGAAGCTCCCTCTACATTGTCCCATTACACACTCTTGGGGTCAGACACAGAGGGAAGCTCCCTCTGCACCATCCCATTACACACTCCTGGGGTCAGACACAGAGTGAAGCTCCCTCTGCACCATCCCATTACACACTCCTGGGGTCAGACGCAGAGTGAAGCTCCCTCTACCCTGTCCCATCACACACTCCCGGGGTCAGACAGAGTGAAGCTCCCTCCACACCGTCCCATCACACACTCCCGGGGTCAGACACAGAGTGAAGCTCCCTCCGCACCGTCCCATCACACACTCTTGGGTCGGACACAGAGTGAAGCTCCCTCCACACCGTCCCATCACACACTCCCGGGGTCAGACACAGAGTGAAGCTCCCTCCGCACCGTCCCATCACACACTCTTGGGTCGGACACAGAGTGAAGCTCCCTCCACACCGTCCCATCACACACTCCCGGGGTCAGACACAGAGTGAAACTCCCTCCTCACTGACCCACACTCTCAGCAAAAGCAATGCAGAATAAATATAGTGAAGATTTTTCTCCAGGCCAGCGACAACATGGGTTTGAACAATGTAAACTTAAAACTTGCTCTTCCCTGTCTTGTGAAGCATGTAAATTCAGTGTTTACATAACAAGACAGAATAATTTGTGCAGAAACATTTCATGCAAACTTCATTTGAAAGTCGGAGACACACATGAAGCTGCAGATGCTGGAATCTGGGTTCTGGTCCAAAATGTTCTCCCACTGATTCTGCTGGACCCAATAACCTCGGTAATGTATCTTTTCCTCCTATGGACTCTGCTGTGTTCCTCCTCTACCATTCCTGCATTTTGACCTCTGGGTTCGTCCAGCAGTGTGTCCGGTTCTATTTAAACGTTGGTACCTCCTGACACCATGTGGGCATTGTGAGTATTGCCGATATTTTGAACCAGACCGTGGAACAGTCCAGGTAAACAAGTTCTAGTCGCCCCATTACAGGAAGGATATAGATGCTTTGGAGAGAGTGCAGAGGAGAAATACCAGAATGTTGCCTGGATTGGAGAATGTGCCTTATGAAGCAAAGTTGACAGAGGTAGGGCTTTTCATTTTGGAGCAATGAAGGAAGAGTATAACATTATGAGGGCGGACAGCCAGCACCTTTTTCCTGGGGCGAAAATGGCAAATACCATGGGACATCTGATTAAGGTGAGAGAAGGAAAGTTTAGGGGAAAGTAATTTTTTTACACAGAGAGTGATGGGGGCCTGGAATGAATTGCCAGGATTGGTGCTGGAGGCTCTTAGACAGGAACATGGATACAAGAAAATTAGAGGGTTATGGGTGTGAGGGAGGGAATTGTTAGACTGATGTGGAGTAGGTTTCCATAGGTCAGTACAACATCAGGGGCTGAAGGACCGGTACTCTTTGCTGTAATGTTCGATGTTCTAAATCTGCAGATGTTGGGGAAACTCAGCAGCTCATGCAACAAGCGGCAGTCAATGTTTCAGGGCTGAGCCCTTCCTTGGGAGAGCCAAAAATCAGGCAGACTCCTGAGTAAAAATATGGGGAGAAGGGAAAGAGGAGGAGCACCGTCCTTATGTGCTGCCAGGATGAATTGGAGGAACAACATCTCATATTCATTCCAGGGAGTCTCCAAGCAGATGGCAACAATATTACCTTCTCCAATTTCTATTACCCTCCACCTCCCCCAATCTCTTTCCCTACTTTTTTTTCTCCCTTCCGCCAGCTCCCCACTCACATCCCTTACTTGCCTGATCAGAGAGCATCCTTCTCTGCCCCTCTTTCCTAACACCTCTCAGCTCCTTTCTTCCCCCTGCCACCTCCACCCACCTGTCACCTGTTAGCCTGTGGTTCTTTGGCACTGAGCACCAAAACTTAACTACCTGTTGCTTTCCATGGATGCTGCGTGACCTGCTGGGTTTCTACAGCACCTTTGGATAGAACTGCTCATGCAATCCCTCTGAGAATCGAACAATATTATGTTTTGTACGTACTGCATGGAAACCTCGTAAATATGTGAGCTGTGCCTCGATCTGTGCTTGCATGTTTTTACCCCAAGGGCCAGAGGTGTCTGTGTGAGGCGCTACCTCAAGAAGGCAGCCAACTTCATAAAGGACCCCCAACCTCCTGGTCACATCTTCTTCGGGCAGAAGGTATGGAAGCCTGAAGAACAGCTTCTTTCCAACAGCCATCAGGCTCTTGAATCTGCCCCTTGATACACTAATGGGGGACTGCTCCGATAACACAAAGGGACCGTCTGCCCTGTTGCAAGTGACATTTTTATTTTGACTGGGAAAACTACAAATATTTATCAAATATCTTATGTATATCGACTGCTTTTCATTGAAGCTGTTCAGCTCCTCCATCACTTTTGTTTACTACCTTTGTGCTTAAATAACAGGGATCTAAATATTTTAATTATTTTAAATCTTGAAGCATTGATTGGGTGGACCATCAGGATCTTTCCCAGGGCTAAACCATGGAGCAGCCATTCTCAACCTTTTTTTGACCATGGCCCCATAGAAACGTGCCTTTGCGTCCAGTTGGACTTTGCAGTTGTATGATAACTGTAAATTTGAACAGGCCCTTCGGCTCACGTGTCAGTCCTGAATGCGATGCCCAAATTAAAGTAAACCTCTGATGCTCGCTTCTCTCCATCCTCTTCATGGGTCCACCCAGAAGCCTTAACACTACCACTGTATCTGCTTCCACCAGTCCCCCTGCCTGCCGGTTCCAGGCACCCACCGCCGCCTTGAATTATTTGCCCCATGCATCTCCCTTAAACCTTCCTCCCCCCCCCCCCCCCACCAATCCCACCTTAAACGCAGATCCTCGTGCACCCAATCATTTAATGGGGGGCCCCGGACTGAAACATCAATTTTTAAAAAACGTTTTATATGCAGTCGGTCAGAGAGAAGTACGGAAGAAACCAACTAAACTTGACTGCTTCATGGGGAAAGAGGGAGGGGCCCCATAAACTGAAGACGTTTCTAAGGGGCCATTGTTTTAAAAAAAAGGTTGAGAATGGCTGCTCCACAGTTTTGCCCTGGGGAAAAGATCCTGATGGTCCACCCGATCAATGCCTCATGATTTAAAATAATTAAAATATTTAGCTCTCTGTTTTTTTAAGCGCAAAGGCAGTAAACAAAAGTGTTGGTGCATCCATGAAAAGCAATCGATGTATTTATTATCTTTTTTTAAATTTAATTATATGATATTTGATAAATATTTGCAGTTTTCCCAGTCCAAATAAAAATGTCACTTGCAATAGTGCAGACGTGTGTTTTCAGAGCAGTCCCCGATTAGTATAACAATGGGGAGGTTCAAGAGCCTGATGGCTGTTGGAAAGAAGCTGGTCTTCACGCTTCCATACCCACCCCAAGAGGATGTGACCAGGATGTTGGGGGTCCTTTATGGCGTTGGCTGCCTTCTTGAGCAGCGCCTCACACAGACGCCTTCAATGGACGGGAGGTCAGAGCCTGTGATAGGCCTGGCTGCGTTTACCACCTTCTGCAGCCCTCTGAGTTCCTGTGCACTCGAATTCCCAACCCAACCAGTCAATAGTCCTTCCACTCTGCATCTGTAGGAATTCGGCAGAGTATCCGACGACATCACAAGTGCCCTCAGAATCCTTAGGAAGTAGAGGTGTTATAAATAGAGGATTGTCTTTGTGAAAGGTTGGCCTACAAATGACTAGGGTTGTATTTTGGGAACTTGGCTTGTACGCTGATGGGCATCTCCGATCTTGTAGTAATCGCTGTGCCATGTTCCTTTTCAGCTAGCCCCAGAGAATACCTTGATGTCCTTCCAGAAGGCAGTTGAGCAGGAGACAGATGGATTCTTCATCAATCTGACCATCAGGTGATACTTACCACATGCATGGACGATGTACAGGTTCAATGAAAGGCTTCTTTGAGTGTGGTGCGCTGTTATCCAGAATCAGACACACACAAGGTACAACAGGCTTTGATCCACAAAGACTTCCACAGAGCCGGGATGGCTGTAGCTGCAGCAACTCTGTGTGAGGCCTCAGGAGGCCAGCGCAGGCTTATATCCCGGAGGGTGATTGACACCCGACCGGGTGGGGCTTGATCCATTCAGGCTGACTGATTGACAGCTGGCCAGGTGTTGTCCTGTCCCCTTACACTCCTGCAGGTACAGAGGTTGCCCCCTGCAGTAGGCCGGTGGTGGACCACCACATTCACCCCCTTCTTTAAAATTGTCCCAGAGGTGGTGGGGGGGGGGTCAGTAACAAGGAATCACACCCACTCTGTACATTCAATATTTACAGGTTGAGACGATTTGGTGGCCGCCAGGGTCTCTGTGACCGTCATAGGATTGGCTCCTGGTCACTGGTCAGAGGGGAAGTGGGGGGGCTGGCAGCAGGGGTGTGTGTGGCTGGTGTGGTGCTGCGCGGAGGGTTGGCCGGGGGGGCTGGGGTCGACGTATGTGGGTTGCATTGGATGGGTGAGGGGGCAGGTTCGTCTCCTAAGGCTGAAGCGGGCCCCTGGTGGTCAAGGATGTCCTGCGTGCCTCATAGCTGCCTGGGGACAAGGATGTATGCCCGGTCAGTGTCGTCCTGGGTTGGAGGGTGGCGTAGTGTGGTGGGTGCTCCTTCTGCTGCCAGGTCCCTGGTTGAGACGGTGTCCTCCCTGCCACTGCTGAACCTAACATAAGCGTAGTTATGGTTTGCATGAAGGAGGAAAACCTGCTCTACCAGGGCTTCGGCCTTGTGTGTCCGTACATGGTTATGCAGAAGCACCAGTCCCGGGGACGTGAGCCATGCTGGGAGTGACATTCCATCCACCGACCTCCTGGAGAATGAGAACAGACGTTCATGAGGGGTCTTGTTGGTAGCCGTGCACAGCAGTGACCGAATGGCATGGAGCGCCTCGGGCAGGGCATCCTGCCAGAATTCAACGGCCCACCCTTTTGACCTAAGAGCCAGGAGGACTGCTTTCCAGACCACCCCATTCTCGTGTTCCACTTGCCCGTTGCCTCTCGGATTATAGCTTGTCGTGCGAATGGTCGCGATGCCCCTCGCCATCAGGTACTGGCGCAGCTCGTCACTCATGAAACTAGATCCCCGGTCGCTGTGGATGAAGGCGGGGTAGCCAAACATGGTTAAAATCTGCACCAAGGCCTGATGACAGTGGCCGTGGAGGTGTCTGGACAAGGGATGGTGAAAGGGAAGCGTGAGTACTCATCCACTAACGTGAGGGAGTAGACGTTTCGGTTCGTGGAAGGCAGGGGCCCTTTGAAGTCCACGCCGAGACACTCGAAAGGCCTAGTAGCCTTTACAACGTGGGCCTGGAGGAGGCGGAAGAAGCGGGGCTTACACCCCACACAGATCCGACAGGCCTCGGTCATGTCCCTGACGTCCTTGATGGTGTACGGCAGATTTCGGGACTTAACAAAATGGTACAACCTGGTGACGCCCGGTTGGCAGAGGGACTCATGCAATGACTGCAGCCTGTCATCGTGCGTAGACGCGCAGGTGCAAGAGAGGGCATCAGGAAAGTTGTTAAACTTTCCGGGGCGATACTGGATGTCAGCTGTAGGTTGCCAGCTTGACTCTCCAGCGCAGGATCTTGTCATCCTTGATCTTGCTCTTGTGGGTAGTGTTAAACATGAACGCCATGGCCCGCTGGTCCGTGAGGAGCTTGAATCTCCTGCCGGCCATGTAGTGGCGCCAGTAGAGGACCGCTTCCACAATCGCCTGGGCCTCCTTTTCAATGGTAGAGTGCCCTAGCTCGGAGCCATGGAGGGAGAAGAAGGCAACGGAATGCCCCCCTTGGTTGAGGGAAGCAGTGAGGGCCACCTCGGAGGCATCGCTCTCCACCTAGAAGGGGGAGTCCTCATCCACAGCCAGCATCGCGGCATCCGTGATGTCCTGCCTGATGTGGATGAAGGCTGTCTGCACCTCAGGTGGGAGGGTAAAAGTTCTGGCTTGGGCCAGTGGGTGGACCTTGTCCGAGAAGCGAGGGACCCACTGCGAGTAATAAGAGAACAGGCCAAGGCACCTGCAGAGGGCCTTTAGCGTGGAGGGGGAAAGGTAGCTCCATTAATAGGCGCATCCTTTCTGGATCTGGGCCGACGACCCCATGGGCCACGATGTACCCCAGGATGGCGAGGTGGGTGGTGCTAAACACACACTTCTCCTTGTTGTAAGTGAGGTTCAGCTCCGTAGCCGTCTCTGGAGGAATTTTTCCAGGTTAGCATCGTGATCCTGCTGGTCACGGCTGCAGATAGTGACGTTATCCAGATACGGGAATGTTGCCTTCAGCTTGTGCCGGTCTACCATACGATCCATCTCCCACTGGAAGATGGAGATCCATCCCGTTCATGACCCCAAAAGTAACCCAGCGGAACTGGTACAGGCGCCCGTCCACCTCAAAGGCAGTGTAGGGCTTGTCCTTTGGGTGGATAGGGATTTGGTGATATGCCGACTTCAGGTCAATTGTGGAGAAAACCCGGTAGCGGGCTATCTCATTGACCATGTCGGCGATCCTCGGCAGGGGGTAGGCATCCAGCTGGGTGTACCAATTAATGGTCTAGCTGTAATCCACAACCATCCTCGGCTTTCTTCCCCCTTTGACCACCAGGACTTGGGCTCTCCAAAGGCTGTTACTGGGCTCTATAATGCCTTCCGCCAGGAGTCGCCGCACCTCCGCCTTGAAGAAATCCCTGTCTGCAGCGCAATAGTGCCTACTTCTGGCGGCAATCAGTTTGCAGCCTAACTCAAGGTGTGGAAAGAGCACCGGTGGGGTGATGCGCAGTGTGAGAGGCTACAGGTTGGCCGGGGCTGGTAGGTTGGCGTTCTGTGCAATGTGAGTGGAGGTTGGGGCCCCCCGAAGGCAAGGCCCAGGAGGAGTGGTGTGCAGAGTTTGGGCATGACCAGGAGCCTGAATCCTCTGTAATTCTCCTCTCCCACCATTATATCAACTGAGCAGCACCTGAGGGTACCAACAGTCTTATCCTTGGTAGCGAGGGCGATTGAGCAGGTGGTGGGCTGGACCTTTAACCTTAGGGAGTGGGCCACACTCAGGTGAATGAAGCTCTCGGTGCTGCCACTGTCGAACAAGCACTTTGTTACCTTCCCGTTGACTCGCATGTCCATCATTGAGCGCCCGAAATCGTGGTGGATGTCCCTGGTCTGCGTGGCGGCCAACACCATCTCTGAGTCGGAGTTGTCACTATCCAGAGGGATGGGGAGCATCGATAGGGAGGCCTGGTCATCGCCCATGTTTACCACGTCAACATCGGTCGTGAGGTGCACCATGCGGTAGCCAATGGCCTCCGGAGGCGTGAGGAGCATCGGTAGGGCGGCATGGTCATTGCCTGCGTTGACCACGTTGTTCTCAATGTCATCGTGGGACCTCCATGTTGGGGGCTGCCTGGCCCAAGATGGCGGCGTCGGTGGGGAACTGCTGCATGGCTGGCCTCCTTCCCCAGCTGTCAGGGACCTGTCCACTGCGCCGGGGAAGTGATGTCATCACGGCCAGCGGCAGTGATGTTGTTACGTCAGCCGGAAGTGACGTCACTGCAGTTCTCAGTGAGCGGCGCCGGCGAGGGCGGGGACTGGTGCAGATGTTCATGGCACACGCTGTGAGGTCGCTGGCAGGGCCGGATGTTGCGCAGTCAAAGTCGGGGGAGGGGGGAAGTCATCGCAGGGACAATGGCGCCGCCCGGCACGCGCACCTGAGGGGGTCCACGGGGGAGGTGGGGAGGTCATAGAGGGCCGCTGAGCTGCCGGCAGGTTTAGAGAGGCCCACTTTTGCAAAGTGGCCTTTCTTGCCACATCGGGAACAATACTGGTTCCTAGCTGGCCAGTTTTGGCGGGCACCGGGCGCCTGCCGCAGTGACGTTAACCTCCCCAACTCGGCCTGGAGCTGCAGTGTGAGAGGGCCATGAGGGAGCCTGGGGGAACCTGGAGTTGAAGGTTTTGACGTGCAAGGCTGCTGCTTCCAGGGTTTGGACCACTTCCACAGTCCTGGTTAGGGCATAGATGTTATCTTCCAGTAGCTTCTGTCGGATGGTCCTCGAGCGTAGCCCTCGGACGAAGGCGTCACGGATCAGCCTCTCGACCTCCTCTACACCTACCCTGGGTTCAGCCAGACACGGTCGGGCCAACTCTCGCAAGTGTCCCTGGTAAGACTCAGCCGTCTCCCTGGGTTGCTGGGCTCGGGTGTTGAGGAGGTACCTTGCACAGACCACATTCATGGGGGGCTTGTATAAGTTCTCGAGAGTGCCCATTGTGCTCTTGTACGTGGAGCAGCCTTTGGTTACCTGGAAGGCGCGGAGACCCAGCTTTGACCGGCGTAGGACCAACCTCTTCCAATCGGAATCCAGGATGTCACCCTCGTGTACCTCGATGATTGCCTCGAATGCGTGCTGCCAGATCTTGAAGCGTGTCTGGGCTTCCGGGTGGCATGGGTCGACCTCGAGGCTCCCTGCGCTCAGGAGTTTTTCCATGGCAGCTGTCGGAAAATTTTGTGGATTAAATTGTGGTGCGCTGTTAGCCAGAATCAGACACACACAAGGTAAAGACTGTACAACAGGCTTTAATGCACAAAGACTTCCACAGGGCCAGGCTGGCTGTGGCTGCAGCAACTCTGTGTGAGGCCTTGGGAGGCTGGTGCAGGCTTGTATCCCGGAGAGTGATTGACACCCGACCGGGTGGGGCTTGATCCCTTCAAGCCGACATGAATGACAGCCGACCAGGTGTTGTCCTGTCCCCTTACACTCCTGCAGGTACAGAGGTTTCCCCCTGCAGTAGGCCGGTGGTGTATCACCACATTGAGTCAATGTGCAAATGGATCCAGTTCCAGTGATCCTAAAAAGTGGACATGCATGTAGATAGGGTGGTAAAGAAGGTGTATGCGGTGGGGAGCTGGAGGAAAGGAGATGGAGGGATAGGGCAAGGAAAACACCAGAGAAGGGGATTAACGGAAATCGGAGGTTGATCCCAACGGCATCTGGTTGGAGAGTTTGTCTCATTTCCTCCCCACCGCTTCCCTTCCTTCTATCACAGAGCTGCCCCCTCTCCCATCACTTCTCAGCTTGTTTTCTCTTCTACCCTCACACCTGTATCTACCTACTACCTCTTCCCTATCTGCCTGTGCCCCTCCCCCTGCCCCTTCCTCCCTCCTCTCCCACCATTTTCATTCAGTCATCTGCCTGTTTTACCTCATACCCTGACGAAGGGCTCGGCCACAAGATTGGCCGCCCTTTAATTCCCACGGACGCCGCGTGACCTGCTGAGTTTCTCCAGCACGTTTGTGTACTGCACTCAACCCCAGCATCTGCACGCTATCTTGTCTAACTCCCAGTGTCTTTTTGCTGCATCCCCGAAAGGGGCTATATAAATGCACCTTGTTTTTTATTCCCACCTCTTGCCCACTCCTGTTCATACTACTGCCCCACGACCGCATTGCCTGATACAGCCCCAGCAGTGTCATCAAGTTTGCAGATGGCACAACGGTCGTCGGCCTCATCAGCAACAATGATGTCCTGGCCGGCTAAATCACAGTGCGGTTGCTGTGGAGAAATAGATCAGAGGTTAATCTGCACCTCCATAAGAGTGGCAGAGAGGATCACTGGAGTCTTCCACCCCTCCATTGAAGTGATCTACCAGGATCGTTGTCTGAAGGGGGCGGGAAAAATCATTGAGGACCCCTTCCACCCTGCGCACAGCATCTTTTAGTTGCTCCCATTGGGAAAGAGATCCAGGAGGATCAGAGCCAGGCTGAGAAATGGCTTCTTCCTATGGGCAGTGAGAATGCTAAACGACCAATGGAACTGCTCACACTAACCATCTCATTTGTACAAAACAATGTTTATATATTTATTTTGATAGATATTGCACATGACCTGTAGTTATTTGCAAAGCCTCAGTGCTTCTCCATGGGTTGATAGGTTAGGAGGAACATTAGGTGAAACTTCTTTACTCAGAGAGTGGTGGGAGTGTGGAACGAGCTGCCATCTGATGTGGTAAATGAGAGCTCACTCTTAAGTTTTAAGAATAAGTTGGATCGATACATGGATGGGAAAGGTCTGGAGGGTTATGGAATGGATGCAGGTCAGTGGGACTAGCAGAATGATGTTTTGGCACAGACAGAAGGGCTGAATGTCCTGTTTTCTGTGCTATAGTGTTCTATATAATACTTGTCCTGCATATGTATTATTTGTCTGTGGGTGTGCTATGTCTGGTTGTGTGTCTTTATGTTTTGTACCGAGAACTGGAGAACGCTGTTTCGTCGGGTTGTACTTATACATTCAGATGACAATAAACTTGTCTTAACTGGCTGGATGGTTCGTCTCTTCCAGTTATGATGGTGTTCCGTTCCTGGTGCATGATACCACCCTTCGACGGACCACCAACGTGGGCGAGGTCTTTCCTGACCGCGTCCTTGACAACGCCGCCACCTTCAACTGGACGGACCTGAAGGAGCTCAACGCGGGACGCTGGTTCTCTCAGGTGAGTCAAAGGCTGCGGCTTCACCCCTCCCCCTTCCCCCTGAGAAATCTGGCAAAGGGAGTGATTGGGAATGTGGCATGGTTAGTGAGACACCACGGCCGTCTGCAAGGAGTTTTGTATGTTCTCCTCGTGACCTGCATGGGTTTCCTCTGGGTGCTCTGGTTTCCTCCCATGTTCTAAAAATGTACAAGATTTATAGGTTAATTGGGTGGCACGGGTTTCAATGGCCAGAATTGGCTTCTACTGTGTTGTAAATAAAATTTTAATTTTAAAAAAATGTTAAAAAAAAATAAAGGATGGTCCATCGAGGTTTGCTGTGTCATTCCTGAAATGGGCTTGTGGATCATCCACTTTCCATGCAAATTCTGTACAGCTCAATGCCGACAGTGGACAGAGCATGGACATGAAAGGTACATGTAAACTTAAGGTGAAAGTTAAAGATAATGAGCTCCACCTCAGGTTCGCAGTAGTCCCAGATGGATATGAATCTCTGCTTGGTGACAAAGCATATGAAAACTTAAGCCTAGTCAAGAGGGTGTACACACCAGGGAAACCTATTGTGTCAGCTGATGTGTTATCCCGGGCAATGATGCAGAGGGAAGCACACAATGAGAGTTCAACGGAGACAAATGTGAATCTCCACATGAATCTGACCACTGAATCTCTTCCCGTATCTGACATGAAATCCAAGCAGATTGTAACTGAAACAGAAAAGGACACAGTTCTGCAGAAGGTCATCAAGAATCTGAATAAAGGATGGCCTAGAGGTGGATGTCAGCCACACTACAACATCAGAGCTCAGCTGAGTGTTGTCAATAGACTTCTACTCAGACAGAGTAGAATTGTCATTCCTCAATCATTGTGACTAGAGATGCTGAAAAGGGTGTACGAGGGGCACCTAGGAATGGAAAAATGCAAGAGCAGGGCCAGAACTGCTGTTTCTTGGCCAGGGATAAATGGTGACATTTGACAGGATGGTTTCCAGCTGTGAGAACTGTTTGAAACATCATGCAAAGCAGGCAAAGGAACCCATAACTTACCAGCAGAACCATGGCAGAAAGTTGGGACTGATCTGTTCCACATGGATGGAAATAATTACCTGCTGGTTATTGATTATCTTGTGGTAACACACATGCTTGTAGCAGAAAACCGGCCCCGCTTGTCACACGCGGTCGGCGGGGCAGCTGCGGAAAGGTTGGCATCGCTGGACCATCTTCCGGTCCAGACTGGAAGGTAGTGTATGCTCTTGAGTCATCGGGATGCAAGTGCCAGGATACGAGGGGCGAGACCTAGATCGGGCTTAAAGGCTGCAGCGTGAAATTTAAAATAAAGCAGTTGTGATACCAGAACTCACAGACTTGTCTCAGTCTCTTCACTGCGTTCACTCACAACTCAATACATTGGTGACCTCAACGAGCCTCCACATCCTGAAGACTCAACACAATGGAACAAGCAGCTGCAGGTGCCGTCCATTGAAGCTGCCAATTTTCTGAATGAACAGGCCCCACACATGGTTCGGCCCAGTTCCAGATCAAACAGATAACCTCCGATTCGATGAGATACTTCTACATCCTCAGCTCACTCGACCAGGAAGCCGCCTCATGAGTCGATGACCTAATTCAAGCGCCGCTGGAGGAAGGTAAATACATGGCTCTGAAAAACCTCATTAGAACGTATGTCCTCTCATGACGTGAGCGAGCAGCCAACTTCCTGCACTTGGATGGCCTGGGTGATAGGATTCCTTCTGCCCTCAGAGACGAGATGCTCACACTGGCGGAAGGTACATGTTCGAGCAGGAGTTCCTTGAGCAGATGCCTGAGGATATCAGACTCCTCCTAGCCAACGTGGACTTCAGTGACCCTCAAAACATTGCGGCGCATTCAGATGTCCTCTACCATTCAAAATGCAGTCATAGACTCCGTCAACCATGTCTTGTGGTCACCACTGAGGACAACACCCAAGTCTAGTCCACCATGTGAGAGTCCGATCCCAAATGGTGTTTCTATCACCAACGATGGGGGGGGCGTCCCCCCGCAGATGCCACCAGTCATGTTTGTTCCCGGGAAACTATTTGGCCAGCCACCATTAGTGGCTGCGATGGATGGCTGACCAAATAACCTTCTCCACGTCTGGAACAGCATCTCAGGCCATGAGTTCCTCGTGGACATGGGGGCAGAGATTAACGTCAGACCCCCTACCACGCTTGAGACGTGCACGAGAGCCCATGGTCCTTCCCTTCGGTCTGCCAATAACACCGGCATCTGAACCTTTGGAAAAAGGCCGATTCCTGTACGTTTCAGTGACAGTATGTTCCAATGGTCCTTCACACTTGCTTCGGAGGACAAACCCTTGCTCGGTGCCGATTTCCTCCAGGCTCACTCTCTGCTCATCAACTTCCAGGGCAGACGGCTAGTTCACGATGAGACTCTCCATATGGTGCCCCTCAGCAGGACCAACAAACCATCCACCCAACTTGCTTCTATGGAGACCAAGCACAGCTAGTACAGCCACCTCCTTGCAGACCTTCCCTCCATTTTGCGCCTACAGTTCACAACAGCCATGCCCAAACATGGCGTCCAACACTATATTGCTAACACTGGTCCACTACTGCATTCATGTGCTCGCCGCCTGGCCCCAGACAAACTCATCCTCACCAAGGAAGAGTTTATGTGCATGGAGGAACTAGGCATCGTCTGTCATTCCGATAGCCATGGGCCTCACCCCTCCACTTGGTGCCAATGGCAGCATGAGGCCCTGCAGCAATTACAGACGCCTCAATAACGCAACAACACCAGACTGCTACCCAATTCCCCATATCCAGGATTTTGCAGTGAACCTTTATGGCGCAAAGCTTTTCTCCCAAGTTGACCTAATCCGGTGATGCCATCAGATCCCCGTGCATCCAAATGACGTCCTAAAGACCGCTTTCATCAGCCCGTTCGGCTTATTTGAGTTCCTGCACATGCTGTTTGGTTTTAAAAATGTGGTGCATATCTTTCAGAGACTTGCCTTTTCTTTTCATATACTTCAATAACATCCTGGTAGCCAGCAGTTCGCCTGCAGAACATATGATGCACCTCCGTCAGCTGTTCACTCGCCTCGCACAATTCGGCCTCACCATTAACCCATAGAAGTGGCATTTTGGCACAAGATCACCCCAGCCATTGCCACCCCTCTACCAAAGTAAATGCCATCCAGCAGTTCACCAGATCAAAAACACTGAAGGGCCTTCAGGAATTCGTGGGCATGGTGAATTTCTACAACTGGTTCATCCCTGCAGCAGCCAAGATTATGCCTCCTCTCTTCATGTTAATGTCGGGCTTGTCGAAGGAGCTTGAATGGACAGACGAGGCCTGCAGTGCAATCAAACAGACTAAAAAAGCCCTGGCCCACACTACAATGCTGGTACACCCACGGATGGATGTACCGACAGCTCTCACAATCGACGCATGCAGCACTGCCGTGGGCGCTGACCTGGAACAGCTTGTTGATGACTCATGGCAACCCCTCGTTTTCTTCAGTTGACACCTGCGACCACCCGAATTGAAGTACAGTGCATTTGACAGAGAACTACTTGCCCTCTACCTGGCCATCCGCCAGTTCCATTACTTCCTGGAAGGGTGCCCATTTACTATCTACACTGACTACAAGCCACTTACTTTTGCCTTCACAAAGTTGTCCGACCCGTGATCTGCCCAACAACAGAGATACTTATCCTACATCTCTGAGTTCACCACTGCTATCCAACGCCTGTCTTGAAAGCACAATGGTTGCCAACGCACTTTGGAGGCCTGCAGTCAATGCTCTGTCACAGGGCATCGAATCCTATGATCTGGCTCAGGCTCAGCAGAACGACCCCGAGATACTCTGCTTCAGAACAGCAAACATGGGGCTGCAGCTCCAAGACCTCCCACTGGATGCAGATGGCACCATGCTCCTCTGCGATGTTTCCACTGGCCAGCCCTGCCTTCTCATCCCCGCCCAGTGGAAGAGAACTGTTTTCAACTTAATCCACGGTTTATCACACCCCTCCATCTGCACAACAGAGCGGCTAGTATTTGCAAAATTTGTTTGGCACAGCCTGTGTAAACAGATCACAGAGTGGGCGAAAAACTGCACAGACTACCAGCGGCACACCAAGCACCAACTCCAACACTTCGACGCCCCAACCCAAAAGTTTCAACATGTCCATCCTGCCTGTCTCCCGGGGGTCCCACTACCTATTCACAGTGATGGACAGATTCAGTCGCTGGCCAGAGGCCATACCCATCCTGGATGCCTCCACAGAGACATGCGCCAGGGCTTTCCTCGCCACCTGGGTCTCCCGTTTCAGTGTCCCGGCAAATATTACAACTGACTGGGAAGCACAATTCACCTCTACCCTGTGGACACAACTCTTCAGATTCCTGGGCACCCAGCTGCACTGTACCATATTTTACCATCCTCAAGCCAATGGACTAGTAAAGCGTTTCCACTGCCACTCAAATTGGCACCAATGGCACACCTCGATAAGCCCAAGCGGGTGGACCAGCTGCCCTGGATTCTCCTGGGCATTCCCACAGTGCTAAAGGATGACCTAGGGACCTCGTTGGCCAAACTAGTCTACACAGAAACCTTTGCAGTGCCTGAACAATTCCTCCCTCCAGCAACCAAGCACAATGCCAACACCGCCATCACCCTTGAGAAGCTGCATGACAAACAGGGCTCTTATCACACCATCCCCACCATTGTGACACGGTCGACCTCCCTGCAACTACCCTCCTGGACTTGTCTTCCTGTGAGTATGTGTTTGTGTGCAAGGGCGATCACAGGACCCCTCTTCAATGACCTTATGAAGACCCATACAGGGTGTTACACAGAAACACTTCAACATTCACCCTTGACATTTGGGGCAAGGAGGGGTTGTTCACGCTGGACCGTTTAAAACCAGTGCATGTGGACTTGTACCACCCAGTGCAGGTTCCCCTGCCAGTGCATAGAGGCTGGCTGCCAAAACAGCACACCTCTCCCTCGATGCACCCCGAGACCATTGGTGCCAGTTTGGTGGGTGGGGGGGGGGGTGTTGTGTGGTGACGCACATGCTTGTAGCAGTAAACTGGCCCCGCTTGTCACGCGTGGTCGGGGGGGCAGCCACAGCAAGGACGGTGTCATGGGACCACCTCTTCCGGTCCTGACTGGAAGGTCATGTATGATGCAAACGCTGGAACATTGGGGGCAGGACCGAGATTGGGCTTAAAGGTAGCAGCGCGGAATTCAAAACAAAGCATTTGTGATACTGGAGCTCACAGCCTGTTGTCTCAGTCTCTTCACTGAGCCCGCTCACAACTCGCTACAATCTATTGAATTATTCAGAGATGGTGCTGCTTCCTAATAGGTCTGCTGCTCGTATGATCCAATAGATGAAATCGATCTTTGCAAGACATGGAATTCCTTAAATTGTCCGCAGTGACAATGGACCATGCTACAGCTGTAGAGAATTCCAGAACTTTGCAGAAGAGTATGATTTTCGACATGTGACTTCAAGTCCTTTGCATCCTCTGTCAAACGATAAAGCAGAGAAAGAGTTCACATAGTTAAACAGTTGATCAAAAGAGCACTAGACAGTGGCTCCGATCTGTATCGAGCTCTATTGAGTTACAAAGCTTCACCACTTGAACATGGCATGTGACCCGCTGAGCTTCTGATGAGACGTAGACTACGCACCACATTTCCCTACTCTGCAGACCCAAACAAGAACGGAGATGTTGAAGACGTCGAATGAAAACAAAAACATCTACAATAAAGACAAAAAGCAAACTATGACAAGTCAGCAAGAAGCTTAAGGCCCCTGGCACAAGATGACACAGTGAGACTCAGAGATTCCAAAATTTGGGACAAAAAGGCTGTTGTCTTGGAGGAAGTAAATGCAAGATCGTACACTGGCAGAACAGAGGACAGTCAAATACTGAGAAGGAATCGAAAGAGCCTGCTGAAAACACAAGAGACACTTCAGGAACAGAAAAATACAGAAGATCCAGTCTGCACAGCAACAGAGGAATTGCCACCAGTGCTGGACAGTCGTGGACCAGCAGAGTCGATACAAGCACCTGTGTTAAGAAGATCCAGATGCATTATCAGATCACCTGACAGACTGAATCGCTAAAAGAAAAAGAACTGTACACGTACATATTTGTTCTGCTGATGTTTGTGTTTACATTTGTGTTGAAATTTAAATTGAAATGAATACTCTATTAGTTTGTCATGTTGTTAGATTAAACATCTCAAGGAAAGGGGATTTAATAATAGGGTGCTTGTGATCCTCCTGACCACCAGAGGGAGCTGGAGACCAGTTTGTTGCAGCTCAGGGATTAGCTATAAAGTATAATTGTTTTAAAAGAACCCAAGTTTCTTTATTACAATGAAAGAAACATCACAAGGCCCTTTGGCCTTTCTAATCTGCCTCGTTCCACTGACCTGCACTCGGAACCATATCCCTCCCATCTGTGTGCCTGTCTAAGTGTTTCTTAAATGTTAACATTGAGCCCACGTTCACCACCTCAGCTGGCAGCTCGTTCCACACTCTCACCGTTCTCTGTGTGAAGAATTTCCCCATAAACTTTTCCCCCTTTCACCTTTAACCCATGTCCTCTTGTTTATTATCTCACCTCCCCTCAGTGGAAAAATGATGGGTTAAATGTCACAAGGTCGATCCCGATCCACAACACTTCCTCATTAGTGAGGGAGGCGCAGCAGAGGAGGTTGAGGAGGACAGGGGTGCGGCCGGCATCTTGACAACTTTCTACAGGAGCACCATTGAGAATGTCCTGATGGCTTCATCGTTGTGGGGGGGACGGTAGCTGCGAAGCATCGGACCAGAGGTCAATACAGAGGATAATCAGGACAACTGAGAAGACCACTGGGGTCTTCTTTTCCTCTTTCGATGATGGGAGCGCTGCTTAAAGAGGCTCAAAGAATTATTGAAGACCCTCTCCATCCAGGGCACAACCATCAGGAAGGAGGATCAAAATCAGGACTGTCAGTCTGGGAAATAGCTTCTTCCCGCAGGCTGTGAGATTGATGAATGGAGTAAATCATCCCTATTTATATAATGTACATATGTGATTATTATGTGCCCTGAATGGTGTGTGTGCACTGTGGTCTTGTGGCATCTATACCTCTTTCTTGATGGCAGCGCGAGAACAGAATGTGTGCTGGGTGTCCAAACCCCGGCAAATTCCTGAGGAAGTGGAGGCGCCTGACAACTTTTATTCATAATGCCATTTGTAGTTGGGGTTAGGGTGAGGTGCTATAGAAATGCAGAGCTTTCTCCCATGCCTGGTCTGCCTGTGTTGCAGGAGGATCCCTTCTGGACGGCTAATGAACTCTCTGAGAAGGACAGGTTGGAGGCCACGAACCAGTCGCTCTGCAGGCTGCTGGAGGTCCTACAGCTCGCCATTCAGAAGAACAAGTCGGTGATGCTGGACCTCTGGCGACCTCCGACTGGGCACCCTTTTCACTCTACCTGGATCAACGTCACCCTGGACACCATCCTGGAGTCAGGAATCCCCCCAGAGCAGGTGAGCTTGTGTCAGACTTTGTATGGAATCATTTATTGTCGCATGGGTTGACTTGTGGTGAAAAGCACTGTTTTGCCTGCTATCCGGACAAGTCGACTCATACCCAAGTACAACAGGCAGTGCAATCATAAAACAAAAGCCTAGGGTATTAAACAAGAAAGTCTGCAGATGCTGAAATTGTAATTTAATACACAAAAATGCTGGAGAAACTCAGTAGGTCACGCAGCGTTTTTTACGTAACGAAGAACCATAAGCCCTTCATGAAGGACTCAGGCCCGAAATGTTGGTTGTGTAAAAGTGCAGGGTGTGGTGGTGCAAAGAAATGATGAGATACACATGCATGGGCATCATTGTTTACAAAGGAGGGGTTCATTCAAGAGTCTGATAACACTAGGAAAGAAACTGTTCTTGAATCTGGAGGCTTGTGTTTTCAATCCCATGTATCTTCTACCGGGGGGGGGGGGTGAGTGGGGGAAGAGTGCGAGGCCAAGGTGGGTTGTGTCTTTTCATATGTTGGCAGCTTTCCTGAGACAGTGGGAGGTGTGGATGGAGTTGGGGAGGGGTGTTTATGTGACCATCTGAGTGGTGTTCACCACTCTCCGTAGTTTCTTGTGGTCTTGCGCGGAGTAGTTCTCGTCCCAAGCTGTGGTGGACCCTGACAGGATGCTTTCAATGGTACATCTGCCAAAGAGCCCTTGGGAACATGCTGAATATCCCTGGGCTTCTGAGGAAGTTAAGTCTTTGGTGCGCTTTCTTGGCTGTCACATTGTTCCACAGTCCACGTCAACAGTATTGAGGTAGATAACTGGGAATCGGGTCGGTGGAGTTGAGTCAATGATCAGATCAGCCATGATCTTATCGAATGGCGGAGCAGGCTCGATGGGCCGGATGGCCGACTCCTGCTCCTATTTCTTATGTTCGTAAGTTCCTTGCAACCACAACACTTCCTGGCTACAAAAGAAATTTGGTGTTTTGGTAACTTAAGTCTCATGTTGCCAACATCTCCCAAAGGATATACTTCTGGATCGTGTGGAAAATCCACCTTTGTAATTTTCTGAGGAATGTCCCCCATATTCACCCCAAAAGACCTTACCTTTGTACGTGGCCAGGTTGTGTGGATGAAAGGTCCAACCTCCACACCACATCTAAAGTATAATTCTGAAAAATCAGATTTTGATTAATGTAATTTTTGTGGTGTGAGGTATAACATTTAAGAAATTATATTGCACCACTTTATATCTGGTATTAATGATTCCCGTCAAACTGTTCATATTTTTTAAATATAATTTTTTATTTTTCACACTGTGAACCATATCAATCAAAATACATACAAACATTTCCCTCTTAAATATACACCGTAGCATTTTCTCCCCTTTTTTCCCCCCTCCCTTCCCTCCCCCCCTTCCCATCCCCCTCCAAACCCATTAAACGTTCAACATATACAATACAATAAAACCATTAAACAATGTCATCACACAATGAAAATAAACAAGAAAATGTGTCATCTACTTTTACACACTAGGTCAGTTCATTTTGTCTTCCCAAAAAACAATTTTCTATTCTTTTGATTCCTTTTCTCTCCCATTCTCTAAAGGAAAGGTTGTCTATTGTAAAAGGGATTAGCGGATTTTGCATCAATAATAATTATTTGGTAATTTGTTATTTTTCCTTTCTAAGTGAATCTTCTTCCATATATTGAGTAAATGATGCAATACTGGTGAGCTTTTATATCGTAGCAGCTTTTCATCCCACTTATAAGGTATATGTTCCGGTACCTTCTCCCCTATTTTATCTAGCTCTATCTTAGTCCAATCTGGTTTTTCCCTTGTCTGATAAAATCTGATAAATACCTTAATTGTTCTGCTCTATTATAATTTTTAAAGTTTGGTAACAGCAAACCACCTTGGTTATACCTCTCTGTTAATTTATCTAATGCTATCCTCAGTTTCCCCCCTTTCCATAAAAATTTCCTTATTATTCTCTTTAGTTCATTAAAGAATTTCTCTGTTAAGGGAATTGTAACGTTTGAAATAAGTATTGTGTCCTTGGGAAGACATTCATTTTAATGCAATTTACCCTCCCTATCAACATTAAGGGTAATTCTTTCCAATGTTCTAAGGCTTCCTGCAATTTCTTTATTAGTGACTGATAATTTAATTTGTACAAGTGGCTTAAATTATTATCTAATCTAATGCCTAGGTATTGGATTGCTTGTGTTTGCCATTTAAATGGTGATTCTTTTTAAAATTCTGTATAATCAGTATTACTCATTGGCATCACTTCACTTTTATCTGTGTTGATCTTGTACCCTGATATTTCTCCATATTCCTTCAATTTCTTATGTAATTCTTTTATTGATATTTCTGGTTCTGTTAAGTATACTATGATGTCATCTGCAAATAAACTGATCTTATACTCCTTCTCCTTTATTTTTATCCCTTTTATTTTATTTTCTGTTCTTTTCAGTTCTGCCAAGGGTTGTATAGCTAAAGCGAACAGTGAGGGAGATAATGGACATCCCTGCCTAGTTGACCTACTTAATTTAAATTGGTTTGATACATATCCATTTACTGTCACCTTCGCCAATGGTCCATTATATAATGCTTTAATCACAAAGATTAGCGTATACAGAGCCGTTGTCATACCCACACTCCTGTTCGGCTCCGAATCATGGGTCCTCTACTGGCATCACCTACGGCTCCTAGAACGCTTCCACCAGTGTTGTCTCCGCTCCATCCTCAACATTCATTGGAGCGACTTCATCCCTAACATCGAAGTACTCGAGATGGCAGAGGCCAACAGCATCGAATCCACGCTGCTGAAGATCCAACTGCGCTGGGCAGGTCACGTCTCCAGAATGGAGGTCCATCGCCTTCCCAAGATCGTGTTATATGGCGAGCTCTCCACTGGCCACCGAGACAGAGGTGCACCAAAGAAGAGGTACAAGGACTGCCTAAAGAAATCTCTTGGTGCCTGCCACATTGACCACCGCCAGTGGGCTGATATCGCCTCAAACTGTGCATCTTGGCACCTCACAGTTCAGCGGGCAGCAACCTCCTTTGAAGAAGATCGCAGAGCCCACCTCAATGACAAAAGACAAAGGAGGAAAAACCCAACACCCAACCCCAACCAACCAATTTTCCCCTGCAACTGCTGCAACCGTGTCTGCCTGTCCCGCACTGGACTTGTCAGCCACAAACGAGCCTGCAGCTGACATGGACATTATTCCTCCATAAATCTTCGTCCGCGAAGCCAAACCAAAGAATCCAATTAATATATTTTCCTGGTAGATTTAACCTCTGTAATACTTTGAATAAATAATTCCATTCTACCCTGTCAAAGGCTTTTTCTGCATCTAAAGCAACAGCCACTGTTGGCATCTTATTTCCTTGAACTGCATGAATTAAATTAATAAATTTACAGACATTATCTGCTGTTCGTCTTTTCTTAATAAATCCAGTTTGATCTTGTTTTACTATTATTGGTACACAATCGGCCAATCTGTTTGCTAATAATTTTGCTATTATCTTATAATCTGAATTATGTAAAGATATTGGTCTATAAGATGCTGGTGTTAGTGGATCCTTCCCAGTCTTTGGTATTACTGTAATTATTGCTGTCCTACATGAATCTGGCAAGTTTTGTGTTTCTTCTATCTGGTTCATTACTTCCTGGAGAGGAGGAATTAATAACTCTTTAAATGTTTTATAGAATTCTATTGGGAATCCATCCTCTCCAGGTGTTTTATTGTTCGGCAGCTTTTTTTAATATACCCTGTACTTCCTCTATTTCAAATGGTTTTATCAGTTTGTTTTGTTCCTCTTCTTGCAATTTCGGCAGTTCAATTTTAGCTAAAAACTCTTCTATTATATCATCTTTCCCCTCGTTCCAAAATTCTGAATATATCTGACACTATTATTACATACCTCCCTGCTGGATCTATTATTTCCTCCTCTATTTTAATTGGTACATTTTTATTGATTAATATAGCTACACCTCTAGCTTTTGAATTATATGATGCTGCCGCTACGTGCCCTACCCAGTCTCTCTTTAATTTGTTATGTTCCACTTCAGTTAGATGCGTTTCCTGCACAAATGCTATATCTATTTTTTCTTTTTTCAGTAAATTTATAGCCTCTTCCTTTTAATTTGGTTATGTATTCCATTAATATTTATAGTCATATAATTCAACATGGCCATCTCATATCCTGTTTACACCTCATTTCCGCTTCCTCACCACCTCCATCCCCCCTTCCCCATTTTCATCTTTCAGTTTTCCCTTTTTAAACTCAATATATGACAACACATTTAAAACATAAAATACTCTAACAACTCCCACATCCAATATTCTCTTTGCCCCAAATGTTCCCCCCCCCCCCCTCTCTGAGTTGTCCCTTATCCCTTGCCAGGCAACCACAACTCCCCTCTCCATTTGGATTGTGAACCCACTCGCAAGCGTCAACTGATTTTGCAGTGACGTTATTCTCTCCCACCCAACCACCCCCAGAAAAGACATTTTTTTACACATATAACAAAGTTCACCCTCTTTTTTCCCCCTGTACTTCCTTTCTTCCCTTCTCATCTTTATATATATTTTATCACCATTCTTCATTCTTGTTACATCTCTTCATCTTTCCTTCTGTCCTGCTTGCGTTCTGCAAATTCTCGTGCTTCCTCCGAATCCGAGAACAGTCTGTTTTGCTCCCCAGAGATAAATATTTTAAGCACAGCTGAATGTCTTAACTTAAATTTATAACCTTTTTTATAGGATCGATTTTGCTGATTTAAACTCCTTCCTTATCTTTGAGTTCAAAACTTGTGTCTGGGTAAAATAATATTTTTTGACCCTTGACAATGCTTTATTGTCTTCTCTAATTTTATTCCTTGCCCGCTCCAGTATATTTTCTCTTGTCAAAATTTTTATTAAGATCAATCTTGGTTTTTGTCGTATCTGTGGTTTCGGAACTAGTGTTCTGTGTGCCTTTTCTATTTCCTTTCCTTCCTGTATTTCTGACATTCTCAGGACCTTTGGGATCCATTCTTTTATAAATTCCTTCATATTTGTGCCTTCTTCATCTTCCTTTAGGCCCACTATTTTTATGTTGTTTCGCCTACTATAGTTTTCCAACATATCAATTTTCTGAGCTAACAACTCTTGTGTCTCTTTAATTTTTTTATCACTTTCTTCCAGTTTTCCTCTTAAGTCATTCACTTCCATTTCTATAGCCGTTTCTCGTTCTTCCACATTTTCTAATCTTTTCCCTATTTCTGTCATGACCAGCTCTAATCTATTCAACTTTTCTTCTGTACTTTTCATTTCTCTAAATTCTAATGTCAACCATTCTTTTAATGATCTCATTTGTTCTTGAAAAAAAACGTTATCTTTATTCTGTCCATCTGTTTTACCTTCTATTTCTCTGTGCAGATCTTGGTCTTCTTCCTCTTCTTCTGTGTCTGTACCTGTGTTTGTGTCTTCTACTTCTCTTTTGTATCTGTGTCTCTTCTGACTTTCCTAATGAGTTGCTTGTCTCATTTTGCTTGGCTTCTTGCTGTTGGTCCTCTTCTTCTGGGCTACTCATCTGATGGGCCTCCTGTTGCTTCTCTTCTTTCCTTTCACTCCCTTTCCTATCGCTTTCCTCTTCTTCCAGCTGAGAGCCATGGTGTCCGGCATCCCTCAGCTGATCACGTTGTGTTTGCCTGCTCCTCGGCTGAGTCCCCCTCCCGTTGGTGTTCTCCTTCTCCTTAGTAAGCAAACTGCGCACTTTTGTTTGGCTCAGAGAGTCATTTTTGCAGTCCAGCGTTCGGGGGGGGGGGGGGGGGGGGGGGGGGGTCGTAACTCTGCAGGGTCGTCACCAACCTCGGAGAACGGGCGCTTTTCTCCAAGACAGCTCCCCGTTGCTTCATGCAGGTAAGGTCTTCTGCTTTCTGGTGTCTTTTCTTCTTCTTTTCCTGTTTTTACTTTTCCCTTCTTGGGTGCCATTTTCTTTTTTTCTCTTCAACTTTATCTTTTATTTGTTATATTTTGTATTTCTTGAACTTTGTATTTTCTTCACTTTATTTCTTCTTTTCTGGAGAGGGCTGGTATTCCCCTACTGGCCACTACTCCATCACGTGACTCCTCCAAACTGTTCATATATAGGGGTTGGCATCACTCTTCATTAACTTTTGTATCTAAGTCCGACTCTCATCTCTCCCTAGATCTAGTTCGGTTTTGGACTCTCACTTTGGAATATGTAATACATTCTCAGTGGTTCCCAACCTTTTTCTTTCCACTCACAGCCCACTTTAAGTAATCCCTATACCATCGGTGCTCTGTGATTAGTAAAGGGTTGCTTAAGGTGGGATGTGGGTGGGAAGGGAAGATTGAGAACCACTGCTCTAGACCCAAATGTTGCTGAAATATGTTGCTTGAGAAAAATGGTCAATGAGTCATTTAATTTGGATTTATGAAACCGTGCACATAACGAGTCAATGAGGGACGATTAAAACAGTGGTTTTCAAACTTTTTCTTTCCACCCACATCCCACCTTAAGCAATCCCTTACTAATCACAGAGCATCGATGCCATAGGGATTACTTAACGTGGGATGTGAGTGGAAAGAAAAAGGTTGAGAACCACTGTATAAATTTATGTACATTCCCCTGGTTGAATTAGAATCTCTACTTTGTTGCGTCTAGGTCCTAATTTTTCCCGTAAGAAAGATGTTTATCATCTCACAGTGGAATATGGAACTGTGGAGTTGCATTCGCCTCGAGAAGATCATTTACAATATAAGGAAGAATTCTGACACATTTGTGAAAATATGGAAACCTTATTTGAATTAGATTGACACCCAGTTTGATTAATTCCCCTAATTGCAAAGAAGATGACGCAAACATAGTGTGTGTAGGGGTTTTTACAGAGAAGGGTAGTTAATTTATTCTGTGTTAATATAAGTTTATTGATTGCTTCATCAATTGTATAAGGGAGGGAAATAAGGGATGGAATTAACACATACTCTGTATGGGTAGTCCTCAACTTCCAACTTACATGAGTTACGTCCACCCGCACATAACGACTGAATTTTTAAAAAAAATCTTTATTGAAACTACTATACAAGTACATATTATGTATTAAAAGTACTGTATACAGTACTTCCTATCCTGGCGGCAGACTGAAGTCCCTGCTCCGCACGGCATCCTGATGTCCTCACTCTTTGCGGTAACCCTAAAGTCTCCGCTCCCGGTGGCAGCTCAATGTCCCCCCTCCCCACGGCAGCCCTAAAATCCCCGCTCCCTACAGCAGCCTTAATGACCCCACTCCCAGCGGTTGCCTGATGTCTCTGCTACCAGCAGCAGCCCTTAAGTCCCTGCTCCCTGCGACATCCCAATAGCTGAGTCCAATGACTGTTATATACCAGAGGTTCATATGGGGATTGGGGAGTATCTTTATTGAAGGTACTGTACATGTGTTTTCATTCTTCATTGAAGATTCATTTGTTAAAATTTTTTTTTAACAGTTTTCTTATAGCCTCGTTTAATCGTGCATGGTGCGCGAACCCGACTTATGACAAATCCTAGTTCCAACCAATTCGTCGGTCCCAATTACGGTCGTAAGTCAGGGACTGCCTGTGTATCAAGTTGATTTGTTTATGGTTTGTAGAGTCTATAAAAATCAAAAGTAAAATATTAAAAAAAAAGCAACTGAGATGGAGACAACGGACAGCTTTAAGTTCCTGGGAGTGAGCATCTCCAACAGCCTGCCCTGGTCCACCCATGTCGATGCAATGGCCAAGTGCACCGGCACCTCTACTTCCTCAGAAGCCTGAGGACATTTGGCAGGTCACCTGTGTCTCTCCACAACCTCTGCAGGGGCACCTGTCAGTGTGCATCTCTGTGTAGGACAGGAACTGCTCCACCCAAGACTGCAAGAAACCGCGGAGGTTTGTGAAGGTGGCTCAGACCGTCCCACCCTCCTCCATCAACTCCGTCTATAACTCCCACTGCCTTGGAACAGCAGCCAACATATTAAAAGACTCATCCCTGGCAACAATCTCATCACTCCCACCCCCACCCCTTCCCTCCCCCCGATCAGAAAGAAGATTCATGAGTGTGAGATAATGCACCACCCGATTCAAGGATAGTTATCAGACTCCTTTTCTCCGTACCAACTGACCTCTCTCTGTAACAGCACTCTGTACTGTGTTTTACCTGTTGTACTGTGCATGAAATAGTGAACAGATCTGCCAACAAAACACCTTGGGACACTAAACTTGAACGTGATGTGATTGGACCAGGGCAGGCAGGTTATTTGGAGAGGGTGAGCCTCATTGATGAGGGTCTTGTGGTGACGCTTCATTTCAGGTGATGTGGCTTCCCAATGAGAGCAGGTGGTTGGTCCAACATTTGGCCTCAAGGTTCCAGCAGGTTTCCTCCGTCAAGCTTAACGCTACCATCCTGCAAAGCCAAGGCATCACAGGACTGAACCTACGGTACAACAAGATCAACGCGGACGAGATGAGGTAACACCTTCTGTTTGAGCTTTTCAACTCTGCTGTATCTTGATTCTGCTGGTCAGGGGGTCATCTGACTCAGTCACCTTTCTCCCAAAATGTTCTAGGTCTTCATTTAAAAAATTTTTAACAAGGCAGCAGAGCAGAAGACCCTCTCCTCCCATAAAAGCTGTGCTGCCCAATTAACCTGCCACCCCAGGTCGTATTTGGAGGCTGGAGGGAAATCGGGGCTAGCTCAGATTATTTCTTCTCTTGTCTTGGGTGGGGGGATTAGTTCCTGGGATACGGACGTTGGATCTGTGCTCTATATATATTAGAGGAACGAGGGGAGTAGGGGTGTTGTCACAGCAGACGTCGAGAATGAAAAGAGAAATGGCAGGATCTGGAATCTTGAGTGAACAAAGGGAAGCTGGAGGGGCTCAGCGGGACAGACAGCATCCGTGGAGTGAAATGGTCAGTCAATGCTTTACGCCTTGACCCTATATCAAGATCGGACGTGGAGAGAGGGGGAGGGTCTGGGGAAATGCCAAGAGGTGATAGGCTAATCCACAGAAGAATGATTGTAGGGGGGGAGGAAATTAATCCATTCGGCCCGTCAAGTCTGTTCATCCATTTGAATCATGGATGATGACATTTTTCCTTTCAATCCTCATTCTCCTGCCTTCTTCCTTTGACACCTTTACTAGTCAAGAACCTATCAACCTCTATAAATTTACCAATGACGGCCGCCACAGCCGTTTGTGGCAACAAATATCACAGATTTACTGCCCTCTGGATGAAGAAACTTCTCCTTGGTCTGTTCTAAAGGGGCATCCTTTTATTCTGAGGCTGCACCCTCTGGTCCCAGACTCTCCTATTCCTGGAAACATCTACTCCACGTCAAAGAAGTATAAAGGGGTGGCACGGTTAGCATAGCAATTAGCTCAACAGATATGGGATTCAAATCCCACGCTGTTTGTAAGGAGTTTCTCCCCGTGTCTCCATGGGTTTCCTCCAGGGGCTCTGGTTTCCTCCCACCATTTAAAAGGAGGTTGTTGGTCAATTGGTGTAATTGGGGCAGCACGGGCTCATGGGCCAAAAGCAAGGCCCGTTATCGTGCTGTATGTCTAAAATTAAAATAAATTAAAATTAATATCTCTATCTAGCCCTTTGAAATTGAAGTATATTTTGGAAGCTGAAGAGGCAGGTAGGGGAGGAGTCCACTGGTGGGGGTGGGAGGGAAGGTTTGTGGGCAAATGGAGGTAAAGGAGAGATGGAAAAAGTGGAACCGGATCAAGGCAGGATTACCAAAGTTCATGGTGGTGGATTCGGATATAACCACTGCATTTACGAAACATTTAGACAAGCACTTATAGGCAAGGTGTATAAGGACGTGGTCCAATGTGGGCCAATGGAATTTGTTGCGTATGGGCAATGGGGTGGGCATTGAAAAGGCAGGCCAAAGGGCCTGTTTCTACATAGATTTTTTAAATTTTGGAGATGCAGCTCAATAACAGCTGCTCAAATACACCCATTAGCCTACGTTTGGGTGGAAACTGTTGCACCCGGAGGAAACCCACGCAGGTCACAGGGAGAACGTGCAAACTTACAGATTGCACCAGATTTGAACCAGGGTGGCTAGCGATGCAATAATGTTGTGTTAACCGCAACGCCAAGCGTGCTGCTGTGCCCTGAACAACTTCATGACACACAGACTCCTTGAAGGATACAGGCATGTTGCTTCATGGAATGTAAAGTGTGCACATCGAGTAATGATGAGATTTATCCAGTTTTGTGGGAATAACAAAATAGCAGAATATTGGTGAAGTGGTTGTGGACTCGTGCTGTATAGAGGAACCAGGGTCTCCTTGGGTATGGTAAAGACAGAGCTGCCATGCAGGATGTAGATGCTATGGGGTGGGCACAGAGGAAATTTACCAGGATGATGCCTGGATTGGAAAAGGTTGATGGAGTTGCTGCTTTTCTCTTTGGACTGATGAAGGATGAGAGATGACAATAGAGGTGTATAAGATTACAAGGAACTGAGAAAGGGTGGAGAGCCAACACTATTTCTCCTGGAGCATCAATACCATTAGACATAGGAGCAGAAATAGGTTATTCAGCCCATTGAGTCTGCCCTGCCATTTTATCTTGAGCTGATCTATTTTCCCACTCTGCCCCAATGCCTGGCCTTCCCTCATAACCTTTGATGCCCTGGCTAATCAAGAACCTATCAATCTCTGCCTTAAATATACCCAATGACCTGCCTGTGGCAAAAAATTCCACAGATTTACCACCCTCAGGCTGAAGAAATTCCTTCGCATCTCTATTGCATTCCCTGCAATCCTGAAGTTGTTCCATCTTGTCTTAGACTCTCTCACCATGGGAAACAACCTTTCTACATCTACTCTGTCCACGCCCTTCAACATTCAAAATATTTCAATGTGATACCCTCTCATTCTCCTAAATTCCAACGAGATCAGGAAAGAGCCATCATACATTCCTCATATAATACCAGAGGGCATTGGTTTAAAGTAAGGGGAAGAAAGTTTAGGTGTAAGATTTTACACAGAGGGTGGTGGGTGTCTGGAATGAATTGCCAGGGGGGGTGGTGGTGGAAATTGGTACAATAGGGACATTTATAAGTCTCTTAAATTGGCACATGGATGTATGAAAAATAGTGTGTGTGAGCTAGGGAAAAAGGGAGATTGTTGTGTCGGTAAAACACTGGTTAACCCAGTGGTTCTCAACCATTTTCTTTCCACTCACATCCACTTTAAGTATTCCCTACGCCATTGGTGCTCTGTGATTAGTAAAGGATTGCTTAAGGTGGGATGTGGGTGGAAAGAAAAAGGTTGAGAACCACTGGTCTAAACCTTACCCATTGTACATCTATCCAAATGTCTTCTTTACACAGTATTTATATCTCCCTCTGGCAGCCCGTTCCACATCTCCACCGCCCTCTGTGAAGAGAATGTCGTCCCTCAGGTCACTTTTAAATCTTTCTCCTCCCATCTGAATCCTATGCCATCTAGTTTTAGATTCCTGAGAAAAAGACTGACTATTTTATCCAAATCCCTCATGATATTTAATTTAATTTTAAAAAATTTTAAATTACGGCACACTGAAATTCAATTCCAACCATTGAGACCCATGGCGCTCAATTTCATCTTATGAACCTACCAACACTGTAGGTTTATGGAGAGTGGGAGGAAACTGGAGCATCCGGGGTAACCCACGTAGGTCATGGAAAATGTACATTTCTTACAGACAGCAGCGGATTTGAACCTGGGGCACTGAGGCAGTATTAGCCTCAGGGTGACTGCTACACTAACTGTGCCATCCCTCAGCCTTCTACATGCCAGAGAGAAGTCCCAGTCTATCCAGCCTCTCCTCATAACTCAAGGAAATCCCAACCTATCCAGTATCTCCTCATAACTCAAGGAAATCCCAGCCTATCCAGCCTCTCCTTATAACTCAATGGTCCCAGCCTATCCCATCTCATCTTATAACTCAATGGTCCCAGCCTATCCCATCTCATCTTATAAATCAATGGTCCCAGCCTATCCCATCTCATCTTATAAATCAATGGTCCCAGCCTATCCCATCTCATCTTATAAATCAATGGTCCCAGCCTATCCCATCTCATCTTATAAATCAATGGTCCCAGCCTATCCCATCTCATCTTATAAATCAATGGTCCCAGCCTATCCCATCTCATCTTATAAATCAATGGTCCCAGCCTATTTGATCACTTCTTTTAATGATCCCAGCCTATCCAATGTTTCCTAATAACTTATTGGTCCCAGCCTATCCAGCCTCCCTTTCTAACTTCTAATGAGGGATGTGACTCTTTGGTACTTTGCCTCAGACACCATGGAGATTAACATATATTCAAGACAGATCAAATTTTGGAGGCCAGTGAGTGGGAGGCTCTGGGGAAGAGGCGGGAGATTGGGGCTGAGATATTTTGGATGGTTGGAGCTGGCAAATGGTTAAGTCCTCTGTGTACTCTGAGGTCCGCTGCCACCATTGAGCTCCTCAAGACCCACACCTCACACCAATCTTGCTTTCTTTTGCAGGAAGTATGCGTCAAAGAATATAAGCACCAATCTGTATCTAGTGAATGAGCCGTGGCTGTTCTCTGTGCTGTGGTGTGCTGGAGTGCAGTCTGTTACAACTGACGCGTGTCAGGTCCTGAGCAAAGTGCAGAGTCCTACCTGGATCATGGTGAGTATCCCCTGGACTTGATTCTGCCACGCGATGGTTACCGATTCCTTGACTTCAAATTTCTAGCACATTGATCGCTTTAGAATGAACTTTTAAATTTTAAGCTTAGATATGCAGCATTGGTAACAAGCTTTTCCAGCCCACAAGCTCTTGTCACCCAACAACTCCAGTTAATGTACAACCCTTGTACATTTTGAAGAGTGGGAGGAAACTGGAGCACCCAGAGGAAACCCATGCAGACAGTGAGGGAGCGTACATACTTCCTACAGACTGCACCGGATTTGAACCCAGGACGCTGGTGCTGTAATAACTTTGCGCTAACTGCTACGCTAACGGTGGCACTCCTGGCTGGGGCCCCTCTCATTAATGTCCCATGGAATACAGTGGTAATCCCATTTGCAAAGCACGCAAATGATTTGGACAAGGATGTTTCAAGCAAGGTAAGTTTGCTGATGGCATAAAGGTATCTGCTACAGTGAAGAACGTTACCTGGGTTTGCAATGGCATTGAGATCAGATGGGAATTGGGCCAAGTCATGGCTGATGCTGTTCAACTCAAGAAGTGCAAGGAGCTGCATTTGGGTAAATCAAACCAGGGTAGGACTTACTCTGGACTTGTTAACGCCCTGAAGAGTGTTGTGGAGTCGAGGAACTGAGGGATGCAGGTATATAGGTCTTTAAAGATGTCAGCGCAGGTAGACAGAGCAGGGAAAAGCACGCTTGGGACACTTGCCTCCATTAGTCGGGGCACTGAATAGAAGTGTTGCAACGTAATGTTGAAACATAGAAAATTAGGTGCAGGAGTAGGCCATTTGGCCCTTCAAGCCTACACTGCCATTCAGTATGATCATGGCTGATCAGTACCCAGTTCCTACCTTCTCCCCATACCCCCTGATCCCCTTAGCCACAAGGGCTAAATCTAACCTACTCTTAAATATTGACAAGGAACCGGCCTCAACTACTTCCTATAGCAAAGAATTCCACAGATCCACCATCCTCTGAGAGAAGAAATATTTCCTCATCTCAATCGTAAAAAACTTCCCCTTTATCCTTAAACTGTGAACCAGGTTCTGGTTTTTCCCAGCATTGGAAACCACCTTCCTGTGTCTAGTCTGTCTAAACCCTTAAGAATTTTATATGTTTCTATAAGATCGCCCCTCAATCTTCTAAATTCCAGAGAATACAAGTTTAGTCTATCCAACCTTTCTTCAAATGCGAGCCCCTCCATCGCTGGTATCAGCCCCTCCAAGGTGAGGATATCCTTCCTCAGATAAGGTGACCAAAACTGCACGCAGTACTCCAGATGTGGTCTCACAAAGGCCTTGTACAGCTGCAGCAGGATCTCCCAACTCCTGGACTCAAATCCTCTCGCTACGACCTTGGCAAGGCCACACTTTAGAATATTGTGCGCAGTTTTGGACACCCAGCTATGAGAAAGATATAAAGTTGGAAAAGATACAGAAGGAATTTCTTCTCTCTTTGGCTTGGCTTCGCGGACGTAGATTTATGGAGGGGGTAAATGTCCACGTCAGTTGCAGGCTCGTTTGTGGCTGACAAGTCCGATGCGGGACAGGCAGACACGGTTGCAGTGGTTGCAGGGGAAAATTGGTGGGTTGGGGTTGGGTGTTGGGTTTTTCCTCCTTTGCCTTTTGTCAGTGAGGTGGGCTCTGCGTTCTTCTTCAAAGGAGATTGCTGCCCGCCAAACTGTGAGGCGCCAAGATGCACGGTTTGAGGCGATATCAGCCCATTGGCGGTGGTCAATGTGGCAGGCACCAAGAGATTTCTTTAGGCAGTCCTTGTACCTTTTCTTTGGTGCACCTCTGTCATGGTGGCCAGTGGAGAGCTCGCCATATAACATGATCTTGGGAAGGTGATGGTCCTCCATTCTGGAGACGTGACCCATCCAGCGCAGCTGGATCTTTGGCAGCGTGGACTTGATGCTGTCGACCTCTGCCATCTCGAGTACTTCGACGTTAGGGATGAAAGCGCTCCAATGAATGTTGAGGATGGAGCGGAGACTACGCTGGTGGAAGCTTTCTAGGAGCCATAGGTGATGCCGGTAGAGGACCCATGATTCGGAGCCAAACAGGAGTGTGGGTATGACAACGGCTCTGTATATGCTTATCTTTGTGAGGTTTTTCAGTTGGTTGTTTTTCCAGACTCTTTTGTGTAGTCTTCCACATGCGCTATTTGCCTTGGCGAGTCTGTTGTCTATCTCGTTGTCAATCCTTGCATCTGATGAAATGGTGCAGCCGAGATAGGTAAACTGGTTGACCGTTTTGAGTTTTGTGTGCCCGATGGAGATGTGGGGGGGCTGATAGTCATGGTGGGGAGCTGGCTGATGGAGGACCTCAGTTTTCTTCAGGCTGACTTCCAGGCCAAACATTTTGGCAGTTTCCGCAAAACAGGACGTCAAGCGCTGAAGAGCTGGCTCTGAATGGACAACTAAAGCGGCATCGTCTGCAAAGAGTAGTTCACGGACAAGTTTCTCTTGTGTCTTGGTGTGAGCTTGCAGGCGCCTCAGATTGAAGAGACTGCCATCCGTGCGGTACCGGATGTAAACAGCGTCTTCATTGTTGAGGTCTTTCATGGCTTGGTTCAGCATCATGCTGAAGAAGATTGAAAAGAGGGTTGTTGCGAGAACGCAGCCTTGCTTCACGCCATTGTTAATGGAGAAGGGTTCAGAGAGCTCATTGCTGTATCTGACCCGACCTTGTTGGTTTTCGTGCAGTTGGATAATCATGTTCCTCAACATGATTATCCAAGAAGGAATTTACAAAGTTGTTATTAACGGAAGTTGAGTTGTTGTGAGAGACTTGGCCTGATTTTTTTTGAGCATTGGAGGTTGAGAGGGAATCTTAAAATTATGAGGGGCAGTGATAATATGAATGGTGACAGTCTGGTTCCTAGAGTGGGGGGGATTTAAGATGAAAAGCCAGAAGTCCATGTGATATAGGATCGGAAGTAGGGTGTTCAGCGCATCAAATCCTCTCCGCCATTCCATTGTGAGCTGATCCATTCTCTCTCTCAACCCCACTCCTTTTCCCCATAACCTTTGATGCCCTTACTATTCAGATACCTACCAATTTCTGTCTTAAATACACCAAACAGCCTGGCCTTCATGACCACCCATGGCAGCAAATTCGAGAGATTTGCCACTCTCTGGTTAAAGAAATTCCTCCGCATCTCTGCTTCAAATGGACACCCTTCAATTCTGAAGTTGTGCCCTATTGTCTTAGACTCCCGTACCATCTTTGTCATATCTACTCTGTCCTAGCCTTTGAAATGTTTCCATGAGGTCCCCCTCATACTCCTAAACTCCAAGGAGTACAGTCCAAGAGCCGTCAAATGTGCCTCATGTTCTAATCCTCCATTCCAGGAATCATTCTTATGAATCTTCTCTGAACTCAACCTTTCTTAAATAAGAGGCCCAAAAATGGTACCTAAGTGAGGCCTTATAAAGCCTCAACATCACATCCTTGTTCTTATATCTTATTCCTCTTGAAATTAATGCCAACATTGCATTCCCCTTTATCACCACTGACTCAACCTGGAGGTTAATCTTTAGTATATCCTACACGAGGACTCCCAAGTCCCTTTGAACCTCCAAATTTTGAATTTTCTCCTCATCCAAGTAATAAACTTCCCTTTTATTCCTTTTACCAAAGTGCATGACTGTACACTTCCATTTGCCACTTCTTTGCCCATTCTCCTAATCAGTCCAAGTCTCTGCAGCCTCTCCATTTCTCTGCACGACCTGCCCCTCCACCTCTCTTTGAACTACCTGCAAAGGTAGCCAGAACTGTAAGGTGAGTGGGATGGGTACATGGAGTGAGCTGCCAAAATGGTAGAGATTTGGATGTGAGCTTCCTTTAAGTAACATTTGGAGGCCTGCATGGATGGGAGGTGGTGAGAGGGGTGCAGGCCAAATGTGGATATGAAGGACCACAGCAGCAGGGTGAGTTGTTTGTCATGGACAAAGCTGGGTCTGTTTCTTTGCTGTCAAACTCCATGAGTTTGTGTGGTTATTTTTAATCAATTCTTGCAGTTTTGCGGATGTGTGTTTGCAATGCACTCCCACCTCCCTTTCTCCAGAACAATGGAGGGAACAGCACAGAACTGGCCCTTCAGCCCAACTGGTCCATTCAGACCAAGTTGGTATTCTGGGTAAGTCTATATTGTAAGTTCATCCATTGTATAACCAGACAAAACAGCGTTCCTCTAGACTATGACTGAGACACACACTATTTTCAAAATAATTTTCTCTTTTCCAAGGTTACAGGGTACTGTTCATCAATCTCACAACCTGTGGGAAGAATCTAATTTCCAGCCTATGTTTGGTCAAATCTCTCTCTACCAGTGGTTCTCAACCTTTTCCTTTCCACTCACTTTAAGTAATCCCTCCGCCATCGGTGCTCTGTGATTAGTAAAGGGATTGCTTAAGGTGGGATGTGGGTGGAAAGAAAAAATTTGAAACCCACTGTTTTAATCATCCCTTATTGACTCGTTATGTGCATGGTTTCAGAGCTCCAAAGGAAATGGGCCAATGACAATTTTTCTCCAGCAAAATATTTCAGTAACAACTGGGTCTAGAGCAGTGATTCTCAACCTTCCCTTCCCACTCACATCCCACCTTAAGCAACCCCTTACTAATCACAGAGCACCGATGGCCTAGGGATTACTTAAAGTGGTTAGTGACTAGAAAGAAAAAGGTTGAGAACTACTGCTCTAAACCCTTTGTGTTTGTATATCCGTCCAGATCTTATCCTCCTCTCCATCTCTACACAAGACTGTAACGTGGTTGCTGGCAGCAGGCTGGTGACGTCCAAGGTAGCATGTGGCTTTCCTCCTTGTGCCAGCTGATCATAGAACATTCCAGCACAGAACAGGTCCTTCAGCCCACAATGTCATGCTGACCTATGGAAACCTATTACACAACAGTCTCACACTTCCCCACCTCACACCCATAACCCTTTATTTTTCTTGCATCCATGTGTCTGTCTAAAAGTTTTTTAAATGTCCCTATTGTACCAGCCCTCACCGCCAACCCCAGACAATGCATTCCAGGCTCTAATAGCTCAGTGGTTAGAGCACTGGTCTTATAAACCAGGGGTTGCAAGTTCTTTCTTTGCTGGGGCCTCATTTCTGTGAGAGGTGTAATGGAGTATATAATTTGGGAAACTTTGGTAAATTTGGAGTAGGTTACATATGTACACACATTTTAAAACAGATTTTATTTGAAATATTGAAGAATTCATATTCAGGAACTTTACAGAAACAATGGAGAATGCTATGCACATTTCACAAGTAGGTGCTAATTGAAATGATGTCATGAAATGAATAGATCATTGTTTGGATTGGAGACAGGTTGGCTGGTGAATAACTACAAGGCTTCTGACCTTTCTACAAAGTGCTCACAGAAAGGTCACTCCTGGGTTTATTTACCTAAGACAACAGCTTGACCAAAAAGGATAACTCCTGTTGTTTAGTGAAGAAGGTGAGAGTTTTTTCAAGTGAGAGAGTCACATGGGCTTTCTCGCAGTCTCAGTTGGAGAGAGAGGTGAGACAAGTTCAACAAGCTCTCTCAGCCATTGAGTGTGACACTGAAAGTAGCTGAACAGTGCAAGGCAGGAGAAGCTTGTTGGAAACAGAAAGCTCCAGAGCGGCGGATGGCTGGAAATGCTATCTGTCTGATGTTTCTCTTGGAATAAGTGGAACAGAAAGGAACTCTGTGTGAGCCTGAAAGAAAGAGGTTATCAACTGGAGAATCCTGATGGGGCAAGTTTCATCAGCGAGACATTGAGGTGACTAATGGTGGTTCCTCAGTTGTGGAAATCCTGGAACAACATATCTCTCTCTGCAAACCCTACAAGAACTTTCCTGAGCAGTAAACATTTACCTTTCGAGCACCAAAGCCCGGTGAACTTTATACATGTTCAATTCTGTGCACAGTATAAGAATTGCCTGCAACCAATGAACTTGGAAGAATGAGAAGTAAGATTGAACTGTGAACCAAAGAACTTTTCTTAAATTTACACACACATCATACACGTGCGCTTAGAATTAGAAGGGGATTAATTTGGGTTAGTTAAGTTAATATGAGTTAAGTTAAAGTTTGATTCTATTTTCATGTTTAAAGTTGATTAAAAACAACTTTTGTTTTAAGTAGTAACTACTTGTCTTGGTGAATATCTTTTGCTGCTGGGTTTTGGGGTCCTTTGGGCTCGTAACAGGGGCACTTGACAAAAGTGGCAATTCTGCCTTCCTTATGATAGACAAAGTTAAAGAATTTTATGCATGTTACATTCTAAATGTTGTATTACATGACAATAATGGAACCTTTACCAGGCATCCACTACTCAGTGCAAAGAAACCCAACTTTGATGTCTCCCCTAAACTTTCCTCCCCTCACCTTGTACAGATGTCCTCTGGTCCATTCTGTGCTAGTCTTGCTGCAGGAAGAAGGTGCTGGCTGTCCACCCAATCTAAGCCCCTCATCATCTTGTGCACCTCTATTAAGTCACCTTTTGACTCTTGCTGTGTGACGCACGATTGATTACGCAAAGACTGAAGCATTCGGAACTGAAGGCTTTTATTAGTGAGAGATGGACAGCATCCCTTGTGTTGCAGGCTCACACTGATCCGGACTCGAATTGGGGGCAGGCTTGTGGCATGACAGCCTTTATGGGGGAGAAAGGGGAGGAGTCACGAGCTGGCCAGTGAGAGCAGGGTCAACCAGGAAAGGTCATGTCAAATAAGTACAATAGTGGTTTGACCAGACTGTGGTCACTGAAGCTGCATGGCTTTGTTTTGTTATTGGGCCTCTGTGAATGCACATGAGTGCCCACTATATTGGGCTCTCTTTCACCGTCTTCCCCTTCCTTGGGAGAGTGTTGTGGAATTCTAAAGTTGGAGCTTGAGTTTGAGTTTAACCCAATTTGTAAATGAGTTAATCATGCATTTGCTATATTTACATCGTTCTTAATTCAATACTAACTATTAATGCACATCAAATTAAGGGTTAGCGGAACGCTGTTACAGCGCCAACGACCTCAGTTTGAATCTGGCGCTCTCTGTAATGAGTTTGTACTCTCTCCCTGTGTCTGTGTGGGTTTCCTTCGGGTACTCTGGTTTCCTCCCACCCTTCAAAATGTACAAAGGTTGTAGGCTAATTGATCTAATTGGGTGGCACGGGCTCGTAGGCCGGAAGGGCTGTCTGTCTAAATTTTAAAATTTACATTTAAACTAAAACACAGGCATATTTGCCCACAATGGCACAGAACAATGGACCTGCAACCAATCCCTGTGGCACACCAGTGATTACAGGTTTCACATCTGGTAAAGAGCCCTCCACTACCACCCTCTGACTCCTGCCACCCAGTCAATTCCTACCCAATTGGCTCGTTCACCCTGTGCCCTATGTGATCTAATCTTCAGGCCCAGCCTACTGTGCGGGACTTTGCTAAAAACTCCATATAGACTACTCTAATCAATCCTCTTGGTTACCTTTTCAAAAAAAAAATCAAATTTTAATTTTTTAAATTTAATTTTTCATAAATTTAGACGTATAGCACAGTTACAAGCCAGTTCAGCCCATGAGTCCATGCCGCTCAATTGATCTACAAGCCCCCAGTACATTTCAAATGGTGGGAGGAAAGTGGAGCACCTGGAAGAAAATCCACACAAGACACGGTGAGAATGGACAGACAGCATGGCATCCTTACAGACAGAATGGCATTCGAACCCCATTCCTGATTGCTCGCACTGTAAAGGCATTGCGCTAACTGCTACATCAACTGCACGTAAAATATGCCATGGGACTGTGGAGAGATAGAGAGCTTTACTCTGTCTCTAACCCAAATTGTCGATACCCTGGGAGTGTGAAATCGGAGACTGTCAGGAGATCTTTACTATGTACCTGATTTGTGTTGTCCTTGTATCAGGATGGTGTGATGGGACACTGTACTGGGAGCTTTACTCTGTATCTAGCCTGTGGCTCAGGCATCTGTGATGATAAGGTGGAGATGGAGCTTCACACTGGGTCAAATCCTGGGAGTGTGTGATGGGACAATGTGGAAGGAGCTTCACTTTGTATCTAACCTGTATCCCAGGCTTCTGTGATGGGAAGGCATAGAGGGAGCTTCACTCTGTGTCTGACCCTGAGAGTGTGCAATGAAACAGTGTAGAGGGAGCTTCAATCTATGTTTGACCCAGGGAGTGTGTAATGGGACAGGGGAGAGGGAGTGTCACTCTGTGTGTGACCCTGGGAGTGTGTGACCCTGGGAGTGTGTGACCCTGGGAGTGTGTGACCCTGGGAGTGTGTGACCCTGGGAGTGTGTGACGGGACAGTGTAGAGGGAGCTTCATTCACTCTGTGTCTGACCCCAGGAGTGTGTGATGGGACAGTAAAGAGGGAGCTTCACTCTGTGTCTGACCCCAGGAGTGTGTGATGGGACAGTAAAGAGGGAGCTTCACTCTGTGAGTGACCATGGGAGTGTGCTTCACTCTGTGTCTGTCCTCGGGAGTGTGTAACAGGATGGTTTTTTTTTGAAAACTTTATTTAAAAGAATTTAGACAACTTACAATCAAACATAACAGAGAAAAAAATTTTTTGTATATATAAAAAGGAACAAAAAAAACCCCCAAAATTCATAAACCCCACCCACCCTCCCACCCCTTCAGCCAGCCCCCTTAAGGGGAGCCAAATATAAATATAATACAGTGATTATAAAGAATATTTCAATGTATTTCTAAATTCATATTTTCCAAATAGGATGACCACATTTGAACAAAAAACGAATAATTATCATGCAGATTACGTAATTTTTTCCATAATAATATAATTTCTCAATTCATTACGCCAGTGTGTTATATTAACCTCCACATTATCCTTCCAAGTACTAGCTACACATTTTCGTGCTACAGATAACACTAGACGTACAAATGCAATTTGAAATTTATCCAACCCTAATCCTTTCAAAGAAACCATATATCCCAACAAAAAGATCGATGGGACGTTAGTCCTTTTTAATCTTAAATAATTTTTCCAAAACCAACCTAATTCCTTCCCAAAATGGTTGTACTTTAAAACAAGACCAAACAGCATGTAAAAAAGTCCACATCTCAACCAGGAATCCAAATGACTAAATCCATATTTTTTCCATTTCTCTGAAGTCAAATATAGCTGATGTAAAAAATTATAATTAACCATTCCATAATGTACATTCGTTACTTTGGTAACACTATCAGAACACATAACCTCCCAATTATCTTCCAGAAAATTATCGGTTAAATCACTTTCCCTTTTAAGCCTAGATTTTTCCCATTCCGGTTTTTCCAGACTATCCTGTAATAATTGGTACATATCTGAAATATAACCTTTCTTAGGTACAAAATAAATCAAAGACTCAAATTTCATCAACATGGGTAAATTCATCTCTTTACCATAATTATCCCTTATCAAAATTTTGAGTTGATAATACACAAACAGAGAATTTACAGATATATCAAATTTCTCCCTCAAATGAATAAAAGAAAGAAATTGGCCTTCTTCAAAACAGTCCTGAATTACCTTTATGCCATGAGAATTCCATCTTTTTTAACCCATATCCTTAACAAGTGTTTTAATACCAGGATATTACATTCCCACAATAAATCCACATTCCATTTAAATATAAACTGATGTATCTCAACTTCAAATATACAAGCCATTTCCACCTTTGCCCAACTCAGAGGTTGGTCCACATCCATCAATCTACTAACAAATTTCAATTGAGCTGGATCATAATAATTTTGAAAGTGTGGTAACTGCAATCCCCTTAAAGCATATTTCAATGTAAGTTTAAGTAAAGCTATTCGGGCTAATTTTCCTTTCCATAAAATTTCCCGCACTGCCCTATTCAGATCCTAAAAAAACCCTTTGAAAGTAAACATGGTATAGACTGAAACAAATATTGAATTCGAGGAAAAATATTCATTTTAACACAATTTACTCAACCAATAAATGTTAATGGCAAATCTTTCCATTTAATCAAATCCATTTTAATCCTTTTTAATAAAGGGACATAATTCAATTTATATAAAGACTGGTAGTCTGCATTTACTTCCACTCCCAAATATTTAATCCTATCTGACCACTTCAATTTTATAATACTTTTATATTCTGAATAATCTCCATCCCCAACTGGCAATATTTCACTCTTATCGCAATTTACTTTATATCCAGATAGCTCTCCAAATTTTAACAAACAAGCTTTTAAATATTTCAAAGACTGTTCCGGTTCTGTCAGATATACCAGCACATCATCCGCAAATAAATTAATCTTATATTCATCCTCTCCAATTTTAATTCCTTTAATCTTATCATTCTGTCTTATTATCTGAGCTAACGTTTCAATAGCCAATGCAAATAAGGCTGGTGACAGTGGACAACCTTGTCGAGTGGAACGCGTTAAATTAAATGATAAGGAAATTTGACCATTTGTCACCACCCTGGCAGTTGGAATTGTATATAAGGCCTTAACCCAGCCTATAAAATAAGGGCCAAAATTAAACTTCTCTAACCCTTTAAACAAAAAGTTCCACTTGACCCTATCTAAGGCTTTTTCCGCATCCAGCGCAACCACCATTGGATGGTTGGGTTGCTGTCTAAATGCATTGACTAATGTTATCAATCTAAGAATATTATCTGACGTGTTTCTATTTTTAATAAAAGCTGTTTGATCTATATGTATCAACTGAGGTAAATATTTGGCAAGTCTATTTGCTAACACCTTCACTATAATTTTATAATCTACATTTAATAAAGAAATAGGCCTATATGAAGATACTTTCAATGAGTCCCTATCTTTCTTAGGAATCACAGTAATTATAGCACTTGAACAAGATTCCAGTAACAACTGCTCCTCTGTCACTTGCTGCAACACATCTCCAAATATAGAGGATAAATCTTCATAAAATACTTTATAAAATTCAACAGAAAATCCATCATCTCCTGGCAATTTTCTATTTGGCATCCCTTGTATAGCCTTTTTAATCTCAAAATACGTAAATGGAGTATCCAATTCTTTAACCTCATCCTCCCCTAAAACAGGTAAATTTAATTTAGATAGGATTCGATAGAACCAGCGTCCTGCTTTCCTTCAGAAGTATATAATTTTTGATAAAATTAATAAAACTGATCATTAATTTCCTGAGGTTTATAGGTAACTATTTAATTCTTTTTCACAGCGTTAATAATTCATGATGCCTGTTCTGTTTTTAATTGCCATGCTAATACCTTATGAGCTCGCTCACCCAGTTCGTAATAATGTTACTTAGATTGATAAAATAGACGCTCATACTGATAAGTTTCTAAAGTATTATAATGTAATTTCAACTTCATTAAAGATGTTATCTTCTGTAACATCTTTCTGAAATTCCTTTTGCAATTCAGCAATTTGTTTCTCTAATATTAAGCTTTCTGCTGCATATTGCTTTTTAACTTTTGTAGTATAACTAATAATTTGCCCTTGTAAATATGCTTTCAAAGCATCCCACAATACAAAATTACTACATATTGAATTGACATTCTCAGCCAAAAACTAAGTAATCTGCTCCTTAACAAAAGTAATAAACTCCGGTTCCTTCAATAGCATTGTATTAAACCTCCATCTGTAAGACAATTGTACTACTGAACCTACACAGGAAAAAAATAACATAGAATGATCTGATATAACCCGACTTTTATACTCAACCTGTAATACTCTACCTTGCAGATGTGCCGAAACAAAAAAAATTCTATTCTAGAAAAGGAATCATGTCTAGAGGAATAAAAGGAAAAGTCTTTCTCTGTAGGGTTTACTCTCCTCCAAACATCAACCAGATTCAAATCCTTCATCAAAGCCACCTTTTATTTCCTTATACTTTTCAAAGATTATCCAATAAAGGATCCAAAACACAATTAAAATCTCCTCTGACCAAGTATTATTATTGGCCTGATTAAGCAATAAAAAAGCCTCCGACATAAACCGTTTATCATCTACATTAGGTGCATAAATATTTAACAAAGTCTACGATTCAGCAAAAATTTTACAATTAACCATCAAAACTCTCCCAGCATTTCCTTCAAACGATTCCAATTCAAACGGTAATTTCTTATGAATTAAAATTGCTACACCCTTTGCTTTAGAATTAAAGGAAGAAGAAAATACATGACCAACCCACTCTCTCTTCAACTTCAAATGTTCTTTTTCAGTCAAATGTGTTTCTTGCAAAAAATCAATATCAACTTTCATTTTTCTTATATAAGCCAAAACTCATTTACACTTAATTGGGTTATTCAAACCCTAGACATTAAAAGTTTCAAAATTGAAATTAGACATTTATTAATCTAATAATATATTCCACTACTATAAAATAATGCTCCCCTCTAATTCCCTTAATATTCTAACCCCCCCTTATGTAAATATTAAAAAAAAGGAAAACAAAACTAAGTCCCCAAAACAAACTACTAAAAAGTAGTAGCTCCCTAAAATTCTGGGTGTGGTAAAACCCACTAGTGGCAGATGACTGAAGGTCTCAGTGTCATCCACCCCTCCCCACCCCAGACAGACTTTCACAAAGTACTGAAACAAAAATAATCAACCCAGTGATTCCAGTCCCAATGATTGTTCCGGATCTTCAATATTAAGAAGACTTTGTGTCAATTCAGCTTTCTTCCCATTCTTTCCATGTTTTCCATTCTTCCCATTTACCCTCCTCTTAGGTGACAGTGATGACGATCGACCATTTCCTCATAAATCTGGCAATGAATTAGCAAAAATTAATGTATCATGATCATTTTCAAAGAATTGAGATCGAAAATTTCCATAAAAAACATTCAACACGGCTGGATAACGAAAGGCAAATTTATATCCCTTTTGCCACAATACTTCTTTAGCTGAATTAAATTCTCGGCGCCTTCTAATAATTTCTTGACTCAATTCCGCATTTTAAAAAACCCTATTATTCTGGACCATCATTGGAGCCTGATTCTGTCGTGCTCTCTGCACCGCCATATCATTTCTCTGTCCTGGTATTTCAAACAACGAATCAAAATTGTTCGTGGTGGTAGGCCTGGAAGCGATTTCTTCCTTAGTGTTCTATGTGCTCGATCTAACTCCAGACCATCTGGAAAAAATTCCTTGCCCAACACCTCAGGAATCCATTTCTTAAAAAACTTTACCGGATCAGAACCTTCTCTATCTTCTGGAAGACCTTCTATTTTGATGTTATTTCTTCGACCCTGATTTTCTAATGAATTATTTCTTCTGGATCCCCTAATCCATGAATGAATCCTCCACTTTTCCATTTTTTCTCTATTATGCTCCACTTGGTTCTTACATTCAAAAAAAGCCTCTTCAATCTTTTTAAAGTTATCTTGTACAGTGTCCACTGATTTTATACATCTACTAACATCACTTTGAACTACATTAACATCTTGCTTCATACAGATCATTTCTTCACATATAGTAGTCATTTTAGTTTTCACTTCCATAAATCTGTATTGACATATTTTCCATTTGATGAGCAATCCCTTCCAAATTTGTGAACACAGAATCCAATCCAGGTTCCATCACCTCCTTTTGAGGCCTGCCTTCTCTGGTCTCAGTCTCCATTTCTTCTTGTGTAAGTTACTGTAATGTTGATCTTTCTTCCTCCTCTAACATCATAGTCCTCTTCCAGTGCGGCTGCGGGTCTGGACGCCCGTCGACAGCGTGCCGACCTCGTCAGCCTGCCGCCATTCGGGCTCCCCCACAGCCCACACCTTGTCCAGTAATTCCCGGACCTGCGACACTCCGCGCAGGCCTGGCAAAGTCACCGACCGCGCAAGTGCGTCTTCTGATCCTATAGTTTGCGATCCCAGACCGCCAGGTAGTATAGCGGACTCGCGGGTCTATCTACGCTCGGCCGATCTGCTCGCGCCCCCTGGAATCAGGGCCGGCCAAGCCCGTCACTGAGCCTGCGCCATCTTGCAATTGCTCGATTGGCGCCGGCGTAATACTCAACCGAGCAGGAGTCCTCTGAGGCTTGGGGACTCCAGTCGACGACTCCGTGGCTTCAACTTGGTAAGTAGGCATCAGTTGTTCAACACTTTTGTAAGGTCATTTCTTTTGCAATTGAGCTTTTGATTTTTTTCACGTTTGCAGCCATTGCAATCCTCCAATATTCCAAAGTCTGTAAATATTATTTTTAACCACTTTTACAAATTTTAAATTTGGGTATTTAGAAGTGTAACTGGGGGAAGGTGGAATCACACATCTTCCCTCTATGTCATCGTGCCATGCCCCCTCCATGTAACAGGATGTTGCAGATGGAGCTTCACTCTGTGTGTGACCCTGGGAGTGTGTGATGGGACAGTGTAGAGGGAGCTTCAATCTGTCTGACCCTTGAAGTGTGTGATGGGAATGTACAGAGGGAGCTTCACTCTGTGTGTGACCCTGGGAGAGTATGACAGGATAGTATGGAGGGAGCTTCACTCTGTGTGTGATCCTGGGAGTGTGTGATGGGACAGTGTAGAGGGAGCTTCACTCTGACCCTGGGATTGTGTGATGGGAAGGTGCAGAGGGAGCTTCACTCTGTTTTCAAGTGAACTCCATGAAACTGAGAGTGGACCCATCCTTTCCAGCATTGTGTCACACCAGAGAGGTAATGTCACCTGTTTTTTTCCACCACAGCATCCTGATGAGTACCTCATGCTCTGGATAACTTCGGACATCATATCGGTCACCATCGTGGTGGGAATATTCATCCTGCAGAAGTGAGTGAGGATCCCCACTTTGATATTGTCTGCGTCCTTCTTTTGTCCTTGTCTCGTGCTCAGCTCTGAGGAGTGTATGGAGCTTTGGGATGGGTCTCGGGACCGTTCTTACTGGCTAATCCTTTGGTTCGGCCGTACTTGGGAGTTTTGGGTGCATTTTGGGTTGCCCCATTACAGGAAGGATGTGGAGGTTTTGGAAAGGGTAGAGATGGCGGTTCACCATGATGCTGCCTGGATTAGAGATTGTGAGTTATGGGGAGAGACGAACAAACTGGGTTGCTTTGTCTGGAGCATCGGAGGCTGAGGGGAGACCTGATAGGTATATAAAATTATGAGAGTATTGTGGAACACTGTATTGTAGGCATGACCTTGCTGGTTTGGGCAGGCTGGCCCGCCTTCTGTCCCTGTTGCTCCTCCCCATAGGATCCCAAATAAAGGCTGAATACCTGTCTTGGACATGAGCCAGCAACACGTAGCGGCATGCCGAGGTTTTCTGGTTAATAAAGCCTTTGACTTCTTGCTTTGTGTCTGCTGGTGGTCATTGATCGTGCTACAAAGATGCATCGTTAGGGTAGAAAGAATCTTCCTCACAGGGTAGAGGGCAGCACGGATGGTGTTGTAGTGAGTACAACACTGTTACAGCGCCAGTGATTGGGCCCAGAGTTCCAACCCCGCAGAGTTTGTGCGTTCTCCCGTGTCTGCATCAGATTTCTCCGGGGTGGGGGGGGGGGGCTCTGGTTTCCTCCCACTATTCAAAAAAGTACTGGGGGTGTAGGTCAATGGGGTATAAATTGGGTGGCACGGACTCGTGGGCTGAAAAGGCCTGTTATAGTGATGTATGACTAAATTTTAAAAAAATATTGGAGGACCCGAATTTAAGATGGAATGGGAGAGAAGCTTAAAGGAGATGTACGTGGCAAGTTTTATAAGCAGAGAATGGTGGGTCCCTAGAACGGGCTGCCATGGGCAGTGGTGGAATCCTGTTTAAGAGGCTTCCAGATAAGCACTTGAATATGCCAGAAATGGGGGATATAGATCATGTGCAGGCAACAGAGCTTGGTTGATGAACATGTGAGCTGAAGAACCCGTTCCTGTGCTGTTTCTAATCCATTTGATTATCTTTGGAGAGTCGATTCATCAGGTATTGCCATGTCTTGTCACCTCAGTTGAAGTGGTCAACCCACTCAGTGGGCTGAGTTCCTGAGGGGCAGTGGGAGAGGGCATGAGGGACCCTGGTTTGGTTGGAGAACTCCATTAGAGGCAGAAAGAGGCCATTCAGCCCACTGAGTCTGCCCCACTATTCAATCATGTGCTGGTTCATTTTCCCACAGCCCTGGGCTTCTACCCATAACCTTTGATATCCTGGCTAATCAAGAACCTATCGATCTCTACTTAAACGCACCCAGTGAGCTGGCCTCCATAACTGTGGCCTCCATAACTGTGGCAACAAATTCCGCACATTCACAACCTCTGGCTGAAGAAATTCCTGCGAATCTCTGTTCTAAGTGGACACCCTTCAATCCTGAAGATGTGCCCTCTTGTCCAAGACCGGGGTTCTCAACCTTTTTCTTTCCATTCATATCCCACCTTAAGCAATCCTTTACCAATCACAGATCACCAATGGCATAGGGATTACTTAAAGTGGTAAATGAGTGGAAAGAAAAAGGTTGAGAACCACAGTCCTGGACTCTCCCATTGTGGGAAACAATCTTTCCACATCTACTCTATCCAAGCCTTTCAACATTCAAAATTGTTCAATAAATCCCGCCTCATTCTCCTAAATTCCATGAGTACACTCCAACTGTTAAACATTCCCGGAATCACCCTCGTGAACCTCCTCTGACACCTGTCCAAATTTAGCACATCCTTTCTTCAATGAGGAGCCCAAAACTGCTTACAATCCTCGACGTGAGGCCTCACCAGTGCCTTATAAAGCCTCCACATCACATTCCTGCTCTTACATTCTATTCACAAGATAAAGGATCAGAAGTCAGCCATTTGGCCCATTGAGTCTATTCCCCTTGAAATGAATCCCAACATAGCATTCGCTTTCTTTACTGCCAATCCAACCTGGTGATTAACCTTTAGGATGTCCATCACGAGGACCTCCAAGACCCTTTGCACATCCAAATTTTGAATTTTCTCCCCATCCAAATAATAATCTGCCTGTTTATTTCCTTTTCCAAAATGTACAACCGTACATTTCTCAACATTGGATCTCATCTGCAATTTCTTTGCCCCTCTCCCAAAATGTTCAAGTCTCTCTGCAACCTTTCAGTTTCTTCAACACTTCCTGCTACTCCACCTATCTTGGTGTCATCTGCAAACTTGGCCACAAAACCATTCAATCCATAATCTAAATCATCAATATACATTGTAAAATGATGCAGCCCCTACACAGTCCCCTGCAGAACATCACTAGTCACTGACCACGAACCAGAACTGGATCCCTTTATTCCCACCCTTTGCTTTCTGCCTATCGGCCAATGCTCCACCCTATCTAATACCTTTCCTGCAATTCCATGGTCTCTCATGCGGCACCAAATATACAACATCCCTTGTCCATCCTACTTGAGATTACCTCAAAAAATTCGAATGGGTTAGTCAGGCAGGATCTCCCCTTCATGAAACCATACTGGTTTAGACCTGTCATGCCATGCACCTCCAGGTATTTCATAACCTCGACCTTGAAGATTGACTCCAATAACTTTACAACCACCAACGTCAAACTAATAGGCCTATAATTTCCTTTTTTCTGCCTCCCTCCTTACCTAAACAGCGGAACTACATTTGCGACCTTCCAATCCTCTGAAACCATGCCAGAGTCTCTATTGATTTCTAGAAAATTATTTCCAATGCCTCTACAATCTCCAAAGCCACCTCCTTCAGAACCTGTGGGTGCATCTTATCCAGTCTAGGAGACTTATCTATCTTTAGTTCATTTAGCTTACGAAGCACCATCTGTATAGTAATCTTGACTGTACTTAATTCTATTCCCTGAAACCTCTTGACTATCAGCTATGTTGCTAGTGTTTTCCTCAGTGAAGACTGATGCCAAATATTCATTTAGTTCCTCTGCCATCTCTTTGCTATCCTCGTGTTATGAACACTTGTTGGAAACCCAGGGGAAGTGGGGTGCCCATAAGTTCAAAAAGTTGAAATGTTTGGGTAGGGGGTGGATGGGAAAGTTGCTTCTCCAAAGCCTTTGGCCCTCGCAACCTTCACTGTGGTGTGTGGCTCTCCCAACACTCCCATTGACGTTCTGCTCCTGAGTCTGGCCTTCTGATGTGCCATATATGGGAGGTGTGGTGGGTGAGAATTTACCTTTGACACTATTCCCTCACCAGAGAGGGAACGATAGGCCATGATTCTTGAATGCCCAAATCATCAAGCATCTCCCTGGAACATTGGTGTTGAGGAGCCCTGAACCCCTCCCTCATTGGTAACCTCCAAGGGCTGAGCTTCTGATACATTCCCTGTCCATTCCTGTGTACATTCCCAGTGGACCAAGAATCTTCCCTTGGTATCTGTTGTCTCAGTTCTGGTTTCTGTATGTATGTGCCTTTCCCCCTTTTCTCTCCTCCCTTCGCACGCACTCTCTCTCTCTCTCTCTCTCTCTCTCTCTCTCTCGCCCTCTTGTTCCATCCTCCTCCTAATCAGTGTGTCTGTTCTCTCACTGATGGTTGGTGTGTTTGTAAGTTGTTTTTCCTCTAGAGAATCACACTTTAATGGCCTTCTCTGCATGTTGATGAGTATTTGACTGTTTTATCCACACCACTCTTTGGCATTGGTAATTAATCTAAAAGTGAAATCCTGCAGATGCTGTGAGGAAATAAAAGCAGCAGGTCAGGCCGCATCTGCGAAAGACAAACAAAGTTAATTTCGGGTCAGTGCCATGATGTCAGCTTTCAGATCTTTGGCTCTGTTTCTCTCTCCACAGATGCTTATGACCTGCTGAATCATTCCAGCACTTTCAATCCAGGTACAATCCCTCTGGCTCATGAGTCTGAAAGGCTAGGCTAATTTGAGGAAAGGGTGTGTGGGGTTGTGTTTCTGCTGGACCCTTGGCTTACAACGGGCTGGAGCCTTGGCCTACAACAGGGCTGGAGCCTTGGCCTACAACGGGGCTGGAGCTTGGGCCTTGCTAACGGGGCTGGAGCCTTGGCCTACAACGGGGCTGGAGCCTGGCCTACAACACGGCTGGAGCCTCTGGCCTACAACGGGGCTGTGAGCCCTGGGTCTTACAGCTGGCTGGATCTCTTGGCCTGTGGCTGGGCTGGAGCCTTTTGGCCTGCGGCTTGGGCTGGACATTTTGAGGCTGAAGCCTGGCCTTCTGGTAGCCTCTGAGATGAAGGCATAGGCCTTAACTGGGTACCTTGGCCTGAGAGAGAGAGGCCTATGGGGGTAGATAGGGGGATCTAGAGATAGGGGGCTAGGTAGGTTAAGGGGACAGTCATGTTCTAGAGGATAGGGACTAGATGTCCGAGGTATTGTCTCCATTTGCAGGAGCAGGAGGCACTTACCTATGCGTGTTCCAGTCTGTAGGTAAGTTGCGCGATCATGTTTTTTTCTAAGAGTGAAGTTGGGTTGGGAAGAATGGGTTATGTAGGTAAGTGATGGCAAGTTGCCATGAGACGTGCGGAACAGGTGCAGAAGCCTGCTGTTGTAACATGCTGAGCATCTGACTGATCAGGCCAGCCTAATGGGGAGATAGCAGGTAGTCATGGACAGGGAAAAAGTGCGGAACTTCATGATCAAGGAGGGCTATGGAGGTGATAGTATGGATCATTGTGGAGCAGTGAATGTATTGCTTCATTAATGGAGATTGCTGAGAGCCTGGCAACCATAGCTGAGGTGCACTGATGGGTGCCATGCGAGCATCTGGCTGTAAATTGGCATGCTTACAGTGGGTGCCAGGTCCCAAGTGATGCATTGGGTGCTTGGGTGGTGCCTGCTCCGCAAGTAGTGCAAATGGAGGCTTGCTGATGGGCCGGCGTAGGTGGTGCCTGGTGGTCCAATGTGTGACAAGGAGGGTGGCCCCTGTCGCTGATGGGTGAGGAGATAGTGAGGTGAACTAAGGAATGAATACAGCGCCTGCGTTGGAGTGAGTATAAAGTAGTGGCCCTGTAGGATGAGTAACTAAGTTGGCTGCAGGCTTGGCCATTAGAATTAGGACTGACCTCAACTGGCCTGAGCCTATAGTTGTGCTGAGCCAGGCCTTGGCCTGAATGAGTCTAACTAGCACTCAAGCTTGGAGGTTGCTGGCAAGGCTGCATGCAATATTCCCAAACATGGAGGTTGGTGTGCGGAATGAAATGATTGTCCCTAACGGGAAAGCTAGAGGAGAAAGTTGACCACTCCCTCACACCAGAGGTAGAGGATGGGCAAAAAAAAAACGCACTGGAGTTGGTTTCATAGGTCATGGTTGTGGGTCAGGAGTCCCTGAGTGCTGTGGGAGGCTTTGAAGCCCTTTATGTCTTTCCCCAGGGTTCAACCATTCAGTATTACATTCTATCAGAGATTTTTAGTATTGTTTAACAATCTCCACATCACAGGCTGATTATACAAGATAATTCCTTGGTTTTATAAAACTGAAACAAATAGAATTATTTTCTTCAAGAGAGGGTGAACTGAGATACGTTGAACATTGAGCCATCCTTTGGGTTCACCAATTTTTTTGGTGTTCCTTTCCTTCCCTTTCACTGATGTTTTCTCCCTGTTCTTTCTCCTCTCCTTCTCTCCATCTCTTTCTCTGCTGCATTCTGGCACTCCACAGTTTCCACTTGATCAGGTAATGCAGAGACTTCTGGAGTTGGGACCGTTGGCCTCTTCCAGAGTGTGGAGGCCGGATCTCCCCGCTTCTTCCAACCCTTCTCCGCTCCTGACCTTCCTGTGTCATCCTCCTCCTCAATTCCACCCCCTCTCCCAGCCTCTGCCCCTCCCTTCCTCCCTCTCCACCCCTTTCCTCTTGCTCCCTTCCTCCATTTTCACCTCTCCTCCCTTCCCTCCCTCTTCTCCCCTCCTTCCTCCCTCTCCCATCTCCCTCTCTGCCTCCCCCTTTCCCTTCGACCCTCCCTCCTTCACTCCCCGCCCCCCTCTCTGCCCCTCCCATCCTTATCATCATCCCTCCCTCTCCCTCCACCCCACCACTCCCTTCTATCAAATCCACTCCTCCCTTCTTCCCTCTCCGCTCCTCCCTTCTTTCCACACCATGTCTCCCTTCTTCTTGACCCTCCTTCTTCAACCTCCTCTCTCTCTCTCTGCCTCACCTTCCCTCCCTACTCCTTCCTTCCCCCTCCATGTTTCCCTTCCTCTCTCCTCCCCTCCCTCTCTCCCTCCCTGCCCCATCTTCCCTCCATGCCCTTCCCCCTCTGTCTCCCTCCCTCTCCACCCCTCCCTCCCTCTCTCTCCACCCCTCCCTCTCTCCACCCCTCCCTCCCTCTCTGCCCCTCCCTCATCCTATCCCCAGTTCCTTCTTTCACCCTCCTGCTTCCTCCCCATCCCCTCGTGGTCCTGACTTGTTGCTTTAACGCACCGCTCACACAGATGTGTGGACACACACTACACACCTCGACACACGAACACACCCCAGGGTCCATGCCCAGACTTTACTGAGAGGCCCTAACCATGGTAATCCAAGCTATAAAAGATGACGTCCACAAACAGGACCTTTGCTTTTGATTTTACTGCTCTCACTCTGTTCCATTGCATAGTTTATCACTCATTTGGAAACAATGCATCGAACATTACCTGACAGTTATTTAACCACCAAGGTTAAAACTATTCTAAAGCAAAAGAAAAACTGCAGATGCTGAAATAAAAAGAGAAAATGCTCTTTCAGCGGAGATGAAAGGTCACTGGAGGAAACATTGACCTTGTTTATCTCTCGGTATCTTCTGCCTGCCTTACCGAGTATCCCCACCATTTTTCAATACTATTTGTGAGCATTCTCTTTGCTCATTTGACACTCGAATGGTCTTTTGTCGAATTGCCTACGTGGAGTTTAGTAAGGCCTTTGACAAGGTCCCAGATGGGAGGTTAGTCAGGAAGGTTCGGATGCTCGGTTTTCATGGTGAAGTAGTGAACTGGATTCGACAATGGCTGGACGGGAGAAGCCAGAGGGTAGTGGTGGATGATTGTTTCTCAGACTGGAGGCCTGTGACTAGTGGTTAACCTCACAGATTGGTGCTGGGACCATTGTTATTTGTCATCTAGATCAGTGATCTGGATGATTATGTGGTAAATCGGATCAGAAGTTTGGAGATGACACTAAGATTGGAGACGTTGTGGACGGCGAAGAAGGTTTTCAACCCTTGCAGAGGGATCTGGACCAGCTGGAAAAATTGGCTGAGAAATGGCTGATGGAATTTAATGCAGACAAGTGTGAGGTGTTGCATTTTGGAAGGAGAAACCAAGAAAAGACATACACAGTAAATGGTCGGGTACTGAGGAGTCCAGTAGAACAGAGGAAAAGATACATAATTCCCTGAAAGTGGTGTCACAGGTGGATAGGGTTGTAAAGAGAGCTTTTGGTATATTAGCCTTCATAAAGCAAAAGGAGATTGGATGTTATGTTAACATTGTATAAGACATTGGTGAGGCCAAATTTGGAGGATTATGTGTAGTTTTGGTCACTTAACTAGAGGAAAAGTATCAATAAGATAGAAAGAGTGCAGAGAAGATTTACCAGGATGTTGCCCAGATTTCAGGAACTGAGTTACAGGGAAAGGTTAAACAGGTTAAGATTTTATTTCTCTGGAGTGTAGAAGAATGAGGGAAGATTTAATGGAGGTAATTAAAATTATGAAGGGGATGGAAATAATAATTGTTCATAGGCTTTTTCCACTAGGGTAGGTGAGATACAAACCATGGGTTAAGGGTGAAAAGAGAAAAGTTTAGGGGGAACCTCTTCACACTCAGTGATTGGTGGGAGTGTGTGGAACGAGCTGCCAGCTGAAGTGGTGAATGCGGCCTCAATTTTAACATTTAATAGGAATTTGGACAGGTACATGGATGGGAGGGGTATGGAGGGCTATGGTCTGGGTGCAGGTCAGTGGGACAAGGCAAAAAAATGGTTTACCACAAACTAGAAGGGCTGAAGAGCTCCAGTGGGAGGATATTTCTTTGAAAACTGATGATGTGACCCAGACTGGATGAAGGGAGGATGGATTCCCTAGCCAGAAAGTCTAAACGGAGGGGTCACTGAGTCATTTCGGATGGAGGGGACATCTTCAGTGAAAGGGTTGAAAAATTCCCTACCACAAGGGGTCATGGAGTCTGTCACCGAATGGAAATGAGGAGATTGACCTCTGGATGCAGAAAGCAGGAAACACGATGGGGAAGAGAGAGGGAAAATGGAGCCATGAAGTGGAGAAGGCCTCCTGCTCCTTTAACTCAAAGGTCTGTGCTTGCCCACATTGAGCGTGTGTGCTGTGAATGTACACGCGTTTATGTACATATTGTTCATGTGTGCTGAGAGCTGTCGGTGTGAGCATGACCTGGTGTGATGGGTGAATGTGCGTGAGTTACCGGGAATTAAAGCCACCCATTAAACGCATCTCTTCCGTAACTCTCATGTGCTTTGGAATCTGGTGCTGCCTGTAAGGAGTTTGTACATTCTCCCCGAGTCTGTGTGAGCTTCCCCCGGGTGCTCCAGTTTCCTCCCATCCTCCAAAACATATGGGGTTGGAGGTTAATTTGAGTGTAATTTGGCAGCACGGATTTAAATGGTCAGAATCAGCTTCTACCATGCTGTAAATCTTTTAAAAAGTTGCTGGGTAGCGCTGCGCTCCCGCCACCCCACACCCACTTACCTCCCAGAAGCGTGTGGGTCCCAGCCTCACCCAATGCTCATTCACTGAGGATCACGAAGATCGACAACTGCATGCAGTCCTACACAGTTCTGTGATTGTAAACCTGGGATCTGAGAGTCAAGCAGGATGGAACAGGCCCTTCAGCCCAGCTCACCCCTGCTGACTCACTCAACATTCCAGGCAGGACCCACTTGCCTGAACACAAAACATCAACCATTACAGTACAGGCCCTTCAGCCCATGATGTGTTGACCTATATAAACCAAGTCAGCTATCAAAGCCTTCCCTACTGCCCAGCCATCAGCCTCTATTTTTCTTAATCCAGGAGCCTGTCTAAGACTCTTTCAAATGTCCCTATTGTACCAGCCTCCACCACCACTGCAATCCAGGGACCCACCACTCTCTGAGTAAAATAAATTACCTCTGATATCTCCCTAGTTGTTCTCAACCTTTTTATCCCACACACATTCCACCTTAAGTAACCCCTTATTAACCACAGAGCACCGATGGCATAGGATTGCACTGATGCTCTGGTTAGTAAGGGATTATTTTGGGTGTTATTTTGGGTGAAAGAAAAAGAAAGGTTGAAAACCACTGTCTTAAACATGCCCTCTGACATTTGCTCAGGAAAAAGACGCTGGCTGTCCACTCTCTTTAAGTTCTTCATAATTCTATATTCCTCAACTAAGTCACCTTTCATCCTTCTTTGCTCCAAAGCAAAAAGCCCAAGCTCTGTCAGCCTTGCTCCATAAGGCATCTTCTCCAATCCAGGCAACATCCTGATACATCTCCTCTGCACCCTCTCTAAAGCCTTTGCATCCTTCCTGTAATGACGTGACCCGAACTGAATGCAGTACTCCAAGTTTGGTCTCACCAGAGTTTCACGGAGCTTCCCGAGTTTGGCCCACGTCCTTCTAGTCCCTTCTCATCCATATCTCTGTCCAATGCCTTATGGACGTTGTAATAAGACCATAAGAAAGAGGAGCAGAAGTAGGCTATTTGGCCTATCAAGTCTGCCCTGCCATTCCATCATGAGCTGATCCCTTCTCCCACTACCCCACTCCCCTTCTTGCTCCTCATATTGATTAAATTTAATTAAAAAATCTTTAGACATTCAGCACGTCAACAGGACATTTCGGCCCATGAGACTATGCCGCCCAATTTACACCCAATTAACCTACATCCTCAGTACGTTTTGAACAGTGGGAAGAAACCGAAGCCCCCAGGGAAAACCCACGCAGACACGGGGAGAACGTACAAACTCCTTACAGACAGCACAGGATTCGAACCCCGGTCCCGATCGCTGGCGCTGAAAAGGCTACACCAGTCATGCTGTCCTAGTACCGATACCCTGACTATTCAGATACCTATCAATCTCTGCCTTAAATATACCCAACCACCTGCCCTCCACAACCACCTATGGCAGCAAATTCTAGAGGTTCGCCACTCCCAGGCTAAAGCAATTCCTCCACATCTCTGTTTTAAATGGGCGCCCTTCAATCCTGAAGTTGTGCCCTCTTGTCCTAGACTCCCCCACCATGCGAAACAACTTTACCACATCTACTCTGTCCAGGCCTTTCAACATTCCAAATGTTTCTATGAGGTCCCCCGCTCCTTTTTCTGAAAGTGTAAGAGAAGCTAAACATTCCTCATAGGGCAGCATGGTTGGTGCCAACGACCCGGGTTCGAATCCTGCGCTGTCTGTAAGGAGTTTATACATTCTCCCCGTGTCTGTGTGGGTTCTCCCCGGGGACTCCGGGGGTTGTAGGTCAGTTGAATGTAATTGGGTGGCAAGGGCTCGTGGGCCGAAAGGGCCTGTTACCATGATGTATGTCTAAATTTTAAAAATATATATATCTTTGCCTCCCAAGGATGCTACGAGACCTGCTGAGTTCCTCCAGTGTTTGTGTTTTCACTAGAATCAGAGCGTCCGCAGACTTTCGCGTTTCAAAAAAAAAAATTTGGAACACTGTTTTTGAGCACCAAGGTGTGGATTGATATTTAGACTCTGGTGGCAGCAGGGAGATACGTGAGATCCCTTGGACCCGCACACGTTTGGGAGCGAGCCTACCTACAACTTGGAAGGTTGTAGTGTGGATTGCAGAGATGTGTGGAGAGGTTGAGGTTGGTCGGTGTCCACGCCCACCACTCTCTGTTGAAAATCTTGCCCCGCACACCTCCTTTAAATTTTCCGCTTCTCACCTTAAATGTGTGTCCTCTAGTTTTTGAAATTTTTACACTGAGACAAAGACTCTTGACTGTTTACCCTATCAATGCCGTGAAACACAAAAGTCCACAGACGCTTTGATTGCACTAAAGAAGCCGGAATGCTGGAGGAACTCAGCGTCCATAGGGGGTAAAGATATTTAACCGACAATTCAGGCCTGATCCCTTCTTCAAGGTGTGAGCAAAAAGGAGGCAGGCAGGCACTCGAAGAAGGCCTCAGGCCCAAATCGTTAGTTATATATCTTTATCTCCTATGGATGCTGCGAAACCGGCTGAGTTCTTCCAGCACTTTTATGTGTTGTTACCCAATCAATTCCACTCAAAAACCTCTATCATGCCCCCAATGCTCCAGACAAAACAAACCAATTTTGTCGAATAAACCAAGGTCAAGGATTAGTAAGAATACACAGAGATGCTGGAGGAATTCAGCCGGTCTTGAAGCGTCCATAGGAGGTAAAGACCTATGACTGATGTTTTGGGCCTGAGCCCTTCTATAACGTATAAGGAAAAGGAAGGCAAGCGTCTTAATTGAAGACAAGAGATGAAGGAAGAATTGGAGGGGGAGGGGTCCAGACCCCTAACAGCCAAAAGGTGTTAATTGGATATATTTAAAATTTTTAAATTTAGACATATAGCATGTATTCACACATTCAGCTCACCAGCCCATGCCGCCCAATTGGATCCAATTAAACTACACCCTTGGTATATTTTGAATGGTGGGAGGAAACCAGAGCCTCTGGGGAAAGCCCACGCAGACAACGTGGAGAACGTACAAACTCCTTATAGACAGCGCGGGATTCGAACCCCGCTAGTGTTGTAAAGGCATTGCGCTTACCGCTACGCCAACTGTGCCGCCCAATGTGGTGAGAATTGGTTTTGGCTCTGTGAAAGGAGACAGGGGGAAAAAGGAAAAGAGAGAGAGAGAGAGAGAGCTAGAGGAAAGGAGATAGAGGGGGACAAAGATAATAGGGGGAAAATTAATGAGAATTGGAGGTCGATGATAATGTCATCTGTTTGGAGGGTGCTCAATCGGAAGATGAGGTGTTGTTCCTCCAGTTTGCAGCTGGCCTCAGTCTGGCAGTGCATGAGATCATGGGCAGATGTATTAGCAAGGGAATGGGATGGGGATCTCATTGGGGTACCTGTCGAAGTAGTTAAGGGATGCAGGTGAGACCCTAAATTTCCTCAGGCTTCTCAGAAAGTCGAAGCGTTGGTGCACTTTCTTGAACACTGTGTTGACATGGGTGGGACCAGGACAGGTTATCCCCCAGGAACTGACCCTACATTTTCCCTGTCCTTTGATGCACATTCTCACCTCTGCCTTTTATCCATGTACTCACGCGAACCCTTCATCCGTCCTTCCACTCACTTCTCCTCTCACCCAACCTTCTCTTCCTTCCTCCTCGCCTTCCTTCCCCTTCCTCCAACCCCGCCCCCTCCCCACTGCCTCTCAATGGACCCTTGCCAATCCGGGCTCTCCACTTGAGTGAAGCCCAATGCAGAGAAGAGGGCTTCATTGAGTAACGCTGTCTCTCCCTCCCCCCAACACAGGTGGCGCTTGGGCATCATGAGGACCTACAACCCAGAACAGATCATGTTGAGTGCGGCAGTTCGCAGGTCGAGCCGCGAGGTCAACATTATGAAGGAGAAGCTGATCTTTGCAGGTATGTCACCACCCTGGTGCCACCCCGATAGGGGAGATGCTGGTGGAGATCTGTGGGGGGAGAGAACATTGAACTTTACAGCACAGTACCACCCATGACGACGTGCCGATCCCATACACAGTACAACCACGGGTCACCAAAGATGTGTTGGGCTTTGGGATTTGAGGTGAGAAGTCGAGTCAAACATAAAAACATAAGATATAGGAGCAGGAGTTGGTCATTGAACCGGCTCCGCCGTTCAATTAGATCAATGCTGATCTGATGATTGGTTCATCTCCACCTACCTGCCTTTCCCCCATATCCCTTAATTCGTAAAAATCCATCCAACCTTATTGACTGAGGTAGCCTCCACTGCTTCAATGGGCAGCGAATTCCATAGATTCACCACCACCTGGGAAAGTCGAGTTTAATGCACAAGTACAATCTGATGAAACAGCGTTCGTTCTTCGGTAAAAAACACGCAGACACACAACCAGACATTGCACACATACGGACAAACAATACATACACAGGACAAGTGTTTCATCTATATAAATATTGTTTCATAAATATGAGAATCTCAGGTGGTTGGTGTGAGCAGCTCCTTTGGTCGTTCAGCAGTCAATCTGCCATCTGGCCTTTATGAATTATTTCTAAATTCCAGGGATAGTTCCTTGGACAGAATTTAAAAACGATGAGAACAGGATTTTCAACAGGCATTTTCTGAAACTACATGGGACTATTCTGAAACGAGTGCATTCATTCTCATTTTGTGCAAGATACTCATTATTCCAGTTTAAGGTCATACACCAGGCCCACTGTTCTAAAGTCCAATTGGCTAAATTCTAATCTCTCTTCTAAATGTGAAGAATATATCACTGAAGAAGGTTCACAGTATCTTATGTTCTGGTTGTGTCCTTCTCTTTCCAATTTTGTCGGAAGAGGTATTTCGTACCTTATCTTTAGTTCTTAACATTACTTTGACTCCAAATCCTTTTCTCACGCTCTTTGGAATAGATTGGCCTTCAGGTTTAATTCTCATGGTTTTACAATCCCACTTGGTTGCCCTCGCCTCCCTTATTGCCAGAAGGAACCATGTTAATGAGATGGAAAGATGCCGCCTCTCCCACTCACACTCAATGGATGTCTGATGTGATAGCAGGTCTGACTTTGGAAAAAAAATTAGATGTACCATGACTAACGTTTCTTCTTTATTAGGTTCCTTTCTCAATTATTTTCAAAATTTGTAAGATTAACTATCTTCTGGTTTTTGATCCCAATGTTTACCTTTTTCCTTATTATTAGTAGTGGACTGTTTGTGTTAAGACGGTAGCTTCCACAAGGAGGGTATTGATATTTAGATAATTAGTACAGTACAACTCCGATTATCTGAAATGGTCAGGTCCAGGCCGATGTAGGATAAATGTTTTTTTTTCAGAGAGCTGGTCTTTTTTTAAAAAAAACAGCCCAGTAGCAACAGCAAATCACTGAAATCCAATGTTTAAACAACAACAAACAAGAAAGAAAGGATTTTTAAGCATTAAAATAATGTTTAATACTCACCAACAAAAAATTGCTGGGCACCGGCGATCACCAAGACCTTCCAATCTCTGTTGCCGATTCCTAACACGAACCCAACATGATCACCGAGACCAACCAACCACCAGGGGGACTTCCCGGGCTGGTGGAACACTCGCTGGCTTCTTCCTCCCCGGTCACCGGAGCTTCTGACGACTGAGTCCCGACTCCGAATCCTCCCCTAAGCCGAGGGGAGTGTTCGGCATCAGGAGCTCCGTTGTGCCGAGGAGGGAGGGAGGGAAGGGAAGAGAGGGATGGAAGGAGAGAGGGAGCGAGGGAACAGGAGAGGGAACGTCACTGAGCCTGAGGTCCCACTCCAGCCGGGAGGCCACTCTCCTTCATGACGTCAGGACAAGGGATTCTTCCGACCACTTGCTGCTGGGAGACAATGGCACGCGGTTTGAGAGGGAGGGTTGAAGGGAAAAGTCATTAAGAGGAAGGTAAAGAAGAAATGGAAAGAAAGAGGGAAGGGAGTTACCTGAAACGAGGACAATCGCCTTTCTAATTTTATGTCGAGTTAATTTTTTCAACCTGTGAGGTCAGTTCAGCTCTGAAAACAGCTTGGATATATGAGGGTTTCAGAGAATCCGATTTTGGATAATTAGAGTAGCACTGTATAGTGGGTTTATTTTTATTTATTTCTTAATGTGATTTCAGTACTATTTGTATTGCTGTATCAGATTTGTTAATTCTGTGGCAGCCTGCGCTCAGAGACGCGGACTGGCCCACAAAATGGCCGATGAACATGGCGACCATGCGGACCTGTGGGTGACACCGGCCGTTGACTCAGGTGACCTCCCGCACGGTGGGGAGATGGTGAACTGTGGCCGGAACGCTGGCTAATCCCAGGCCGGTGCTCCGATGACACGGGGCCTTGACGTCAGCGCCTGGGGCCTATATAAACTCGATGGCCAGTGCAATAAATCAGTCTCAACTTCAAGGCTTTGGTGCGCATGTCATGCTTCTCCATGCCTGCTACTTTGGTGACCCCGACAGGTCCAACCACCAGTTGGACCTGAAGATGACGGACCAGGCGGAGCCAATGACCATCGGCGCGATCTCACTCAGGCTCCCAATGTCGCAGCCACATGTGCGGTTCAAGCAGGCCAAGGTTCAGTTCCAGCCAACACCACTACTTCTACATCAAGAGTGCCCTCAATCAGGACACAGTGACGAGGGTCGAGGACTTCCTCCTGCAGTCTCCGGATCAAGGCCCTCAAACAGCTGTCAACCAGCACTTTCAGGCTCTCCTGGTGCGAGCGTGCCGCCCAATTACTGCTTATTCTGATAGACTGGGGGACAGGCACGCCCTAATGAGTGAGATGCTCGCTCTAACCGAGGGCCACAAGCCTTGCCTGCTCTTTGAGCAGATCTTTCTGAGTATATCCAACTCTTGCTTACAGACGAAGACTTTAGCGACCCTCGGAGGGTTGTAGCCCAGGAAGACATGCTCTAGAGAGCAAAGGACACCAGCGCCATTGTAAACCATATCAGCCAGCCCCAAGAACAGCTGCCTGTGAGACCAAGACCAGTGGAAAGGCAAGTTAATATCCCAGGACAATTCTGCTACTACCATCAGCGATGGGGTGTGGATGCCCATCGATGCCACCCACCCTGCTGGTTTCCGGGAAACACCCTGGCCAACCGTCATTGATGGCTGCGGCGGTTGGCCCATGTGATAGCCCTCCTCTAAATTTGGGACTCCTTATTGGGCAGGCATTCCCTGGTCTTCACTGGAGCCAAGGTAAGCATCCTACCCCCCAGAGGACTCGAGACCTGCAACAGCAAGCAGGGCCCAGCACTGAGGGCAGCCAACAGCTCCTCATCTAAACTTTTGGTATCCACACCATCCCCCTTTGGTTCAGCAACAGCCACTTTACATGGACCTTCACCCTCGTGGCAGTGGTGCAACTGGGGGCCAACGTCCTTCGTGCCCACTGCCTGCTTGTCAACCTCAAGGGATGGTGCTTGGTGCACACCAGAACTTTTCAGACTCTACCTGTGGAGGAAGCCAAGCTATCTGCCCCGCACCATGACTCTGTAATGCTTTCAGGCAATGCATTTGCACGCATCCTGGCGGAGTTCCCCTCAATAGTGGCGCCACAGTTCTCCACAGCCAAGCCAAAGCACAGGGTAAGGCACCACATTTCGACCAAGGGCCCCCGCTCCACGCTCTTTCAAAGAACTTAGCCCAGCAAAGGAGGAGTTTAAGAAAATAGAGAAACTGGGGATTGTGCGGCGCTCCGGCAGTCACTGGCCCTCCCCCCCTCCACATGGTGCCAAAAACAGCAGGGGGATGTGGCAATTATCGCTGGCTCAATGAGGCCACCATGCCTGATAGATATCCCGTGCCCCACATCCAAGTCTTCACCGCAAACCTGCACCGGGCATGGGTGTTTTCCAAGATGGACCTCATCCAGGGGTATCACCAAATCCCAGTTCACCCCCAGGACACCTCCAAGACTCCGATCATAACCCCCTTTGGCCTGTTCGAATTCCAAAACATGCCCTTTAGTCTGAAAAACGTGGCACAAACTTTCCAGCGACTGATGGATGCAGTGGGCCGGGACCTCCCATTTATGTTCATCCATTTGGACGATATCCTCATCACCAGCCACAGCCAGAAAGACCATGCCGCCCACCTGAGACAACTGTGCACCCGGTTGAGTGAATTTGACTTGACAATTAACCCCGCAAAGTGCCAATTCAGCCTGAATGCTATTGATTTCCTGGGGCACAGAATAAGCAAGCACGGGGCAACACCCTTCCCGAAAAGGTCAAGGCGGTCCTGCACTTTGCCAAGGCATGTACAGTAAAAGGGCTACAGAAATTCACCGGTATGATAAAATTTTACCACAGATTCATACCGGCAGCGGCCCGCATCATGTTCCCCCTCTTCATGCTGATGGCAGGCAAGTCGAAGGACACTAGCTTGGATGATGAGTCTTTGATGGCGTTCCAAAATGCCAAAGACACTCTGGCCAATGCCACCCTCCTGGTCCACCCCAGTCTGGAGGCACCTACCGCTCTGACAGTCGCCGCCTCCAGCACAGCAGTAGAAGGTGCCCTGGAACAGCTCATCGAAAGCCAATGGCAACCCCTGGCCTTTTTCAGCAGGAACTTCTGACCCCCCCACCCCCCGAGCTCAAATACCACGCTTTCAACCAAGAGCCATTGGCACTGTACCTGGCGGTAAGACATTTCCGTTACTTTTTGGAAGGTTGGCAATTCAAGGTCTTCACTGATCACAAGCTACTGACATTTGCCTTCCGTAAGGTATCGGACACATGGTCGGCCTGAAAATAGAGGCACTGGTCCTACATGTCTGAATTTACCACAGACATACAGCACATTGCGGGGAAAAGCCCACGATCGAGTCGGTCCATGCCCTGTCCCAGGGGGTCAACTACATGGCCCTCGCCAAAACACAACAGCAGATCCCCAAGATCTGTGCATATAGTACAGCCGTCTCTGGTCTCCAGGTGGAAGATGTCCCTGTCGGCCCAGGTAACCTGACACTGCTGTACAAGGTCTCCACTGGCAGCCCTGGCCCCATCATCCTGGCTACATAGAGGTGCTTGGTTTTTGGCGCCACGCACAACCAGGCACATCCTGCAATCTGAGCCACAGTCAAGATGGTGGTTAGCATGTTTGTCTGGCACAGCCTCTACAAGCAGGTCAGCCAGTGGGCCAAGACCTGTACAAACTGTCAGTCCTCAAAAGTGCAGATACATAAAAGTGTGCCCACACAGACTTTCGAACCAGTGCGGCGCAGGTTCAGCCACATACGCATTGATATAATAGGGCCGTTACCAGTTTCCCATGGGGCGAGATACCTCTTGGCCATGGTTGACCATTCCATGAGGTGGCCTGAGGTGGTCCTGCCACTGATAACACCACAGAAACCTGCACCAGGGCGCTCATCGACACATGGGTATCCAGATTCAGGGTCCCAGAGCACCTAACCTCAGACAAGGGGGCACAATTTACCTCTAGCTCTGGGCAGTGCTAGCTAACTTCCTGGGGACACAGCTCCACCACACCATGCCATACCACCCTTGGGCCAACAGGTTTGTGGAGTGGTTTCACAGGCACCTGAAGGCAGCCTTGATGGCCTGGCTCAAGGGTCCCAACTCGGTGGACGAACTGCCGTGGGTCCTGCTGGGGATTCGCACCGAGCTGAAGGAAAACTTCAACACCTCAGCAGCAGAGATAGTCTACAGCGCACCCATAATCATACTAGGGGAGTTCCTGGCCCGACAAATGCCCGGAAGACCCATGGCCACCCTTGAGAACTTGTGGCAAAAACTGAGGTCCCTGGCCCTGCAACAACCCCCAAATATAATATCCACTCAGGGACTTAAAGACTTGTCAGTATGTGTTCGTGCAAAGGGGGATACACCGGCCACCCCCACAACGACCTTACAATGGGCCCTACAGGGTCATCAGGGACAACGTCTCCACTTTTGTGTTTGTCATCACCGTTAAGGAGGAGACCTTTATTGTCGACCGCCTGCAGATCTGGACCAGTCTCCATTCCTCCTTCATGATGTAGGAGCAGACTGCCCAAGTCAATGGATAACGGCCCAGTCACCGGTTCTGGGGGGTCGTATAGCAGCCCGTGCTTGGAGATGCAGACTGGCCGTCAAACGCAGCGACCGCGCAGACCTGAGGGGTGACACTGGCCGTCATCCCAGGTGACCTCCCACACAGCGGGAAGACGGTGAACAGTGGCGGGAACACTGGCCTGATGCAGGGCCCTGACGTCAGCACCTGGGGTCCACTTAAACACAACGGCCAGTGCAATAAACCAGTCTTGACTTCATGGCTTTGGTGTGCATGTCGTTTTTCTCCACACCCGCTCAGTGTGAATGCTACAATATTTTATTTTCATGTATTTTATTTTATTCTCACTGCCCGTGGGAAAAAGCTGTTCCTCAGCTTGGTGGTGTTGGCTCTGATACTCCTGTATCTCTTCCCAGGTGGGTGCAGCTGAATATCCTTGCAATTTTCTCAGGAAAGGAGGATCCAAAACTAGAGGGCACAGTTTTACAGAGCAGGCGGTGGAAGGGGAGAGGGAGGTAGAGCTTGAAAAGGGACCTGAGGGGCCCCTTCTTCGCACAGAGGATGGTGGGTATGCGGAACGAGTTGCCAAAGAAAGTGGTAGAAAATGGGACAATTATAGCATTCAGAAGACATTTGGTCAGGGACGGGGTTAGGAAACATTCAGAGGGAGATGGTTCCAAGGTTCAAAGGTTCCTTTTATTGTCATGTAATAATACATTAAAAATGTAAAAGAAAATAACCTGTTATCTGGAATTCAAGTAGCCGACAGCCTCAAACAACCAGCAAAGAAAAATCACGGAAAATAAATCACACAATTTGCAACCTCAAGCAACCGGAAAAATCATTTATCTGGCATTTGCCAATCCCCATAGGTGCTGGATCCCAGGGGATGATACCTCAACTTTTGTATGCCATGTCATACAAAGAATTACCATAAGAATGCTGGCACCCCAAGCGATAGGAGAAAGAAAGGGACAGAATATTATAACAGTGCCAACGACCTGGGTTTGAATATGCTACCATCTGTAAGGTGTTTGTACATTCTCCCACCCTGTCCGTGTGTGTTTCCTCATGTTCCAATCATATGGGGTTGGAAGGTTAATTGATCTCATGGGTATATTTGGGCAGCACGGACTACTATGCCAGAAAGGCCTGTTAATGCTCTGTATCACTACGGTAAATGGGATTAGTGGTTAGCACAGACAAAATGGGCTGAAAGGTCTGTGCAGTAGAACTCTGTGTCTGTGGGAGTGGGGAATAGTTGTACACAACATCTGATGAACTCCCACGAGGCAGGTCTCTCTAGGATATCCCGTGGTTGGGGAAGGTCACAATCTCTGCCCAAACCCCTTCCCTCCATTTTTCTTTCCTTCCCCTTCACTCTCTGCCTTCCTCCTCCAGCCCACTTTCTCTCTCCCTGTCACCCTTCCCTTCATCCCCACTCCCTCCTCCCTGTCTTCTCCCCTCCCTCCTCCTTGTCTTCTCCCCCTCCCCTCCCTTCACCCCATCCTTCCTCCCCCTCCCCATCCTTCCCCCTCTTCTTCCTGTACTCCCTTCTTCCCTCTTCTCTCCCTCCTTGAGAATCATTAATAAAACCAAGAGAGACGTCACCCAAACCTTAGGATGACCAAAATCAACAGATTGGAACATCATGAAGGAGAAAGAGTGCACTGGTGAACTCAGTAACCGCAAAGGAACTGGTATTCCAAGGAAGACCCCCACTGCTGACGACAGAGTTCTTATCAGAATGAAGAAAAAAACCCCAATCGTATGTCTGACAGAACAGAATCACTCTCCAGGAGGCAGGTGTGGATGTGTCACTGACCACTGTCTGCAGAAGGCTTCATGAACAGAAATACAGAGGCTACACTGCAAGATGCAAACCATGGCAAAGGTGTTATGCTTTGGATCTTGGGCATTTCCTTTACGCCTCCACACTTTGCTCTTGCCATCACTCTGATACAGGTTCATCTTGGTCTCCTCTGTCCACAAGACCTTTTTCCAGAATTCTGCAGGCTCTTTTAAAAACTTCTTAGCAAACTGTAATCTGGCCGTCCTTTCTGTAGCCAACTAGGGGTTTGCGTCTTGTAGTGTAGCCTCTGTATTATGTTCATGAAGTCTTCTGAATGACAGTGGTCAGTGACACATCCACACCTGCCTCCTGGCGACTGTTTCTCATCTTTCGATTTTTCTTCATTATGCTAAGAATTCTTCAGTCATTAGTCGTGAAGGTCTTCCTTGGAATACCAGACCCTTTGTGATTACTGAGCTCACCATGATGTTCCAAACTGTTGATTTTGTAAATCCTAATGTTTGGGCGATGTCTCTTACCATTTTATTTTGTTTCTCAGCCTCATAATGGCTTCTTTAACGTTCATTGGCACAACTTTGGTCCTCAATGTAGAAAAATGGGAACAACTGACTCCAAAGGTGATCAAAAGCTTCAAAGCAAGCCCAGCTCTCTTGCACCTGCATTGATGAAGCAATTAAACATCCCTGAGTTCTCACAAACACCTGTGAGTGAAGCTAAATGTCCCAAACATTGTGGTGCCCTGAAATGAGGGGACTATGTGTAAAAAGTGCTGGAATTTCTACATGGTCAAACCAACATGTATTCTTTGTATCATCTTCCAAAAACATGAGCTACAATATCTCTATCTCTTTAATCCAATAAATCCAACTTTATGGCTGCTTCTTTATGTAGCTTTAATTCGTTGATAAAACAGATAAGCATTTTGCATAGCTTCGCATTAAGACTTCCATAACGATGTATAACAAAGTATTTACTGTATGATAGAGATATAAACATAAATAAAGAAGCTCAAACTTTAAAGAGATACACAGAAAAGTTCAAAGAAAAATTTCTCATGCTCACGCTTCCTTCATATCTGGTTGAATAATGAGCAAGTCATTAGTCTGGGTGGATATTATGACATAGTACATCACAGTCACTATGGTAACACTACAAATAATAGTCTCGTAAAGAGACTGGCACAAAATTAACTAAAACTTTTCAAAAATGAGGCTTTAACCTTTACCTCTGGCCCCTATTGTTATAATAGACATTAATGGCTAATATATAATAATTACTATTACAGATACACAAAGTAAATATAGTAAATATAAGATTAGAAATCAAAACTTTCAGCTTCCTGTAAAAGACAGGACGTCAGAGTGCTGGGTGCAGTGTTACAAAGACCAAGTGCCGTTAAACAGTGCATCCTATTTTAACCGGTGGCTTGTCCTGTCTTACAGAGATCAATAATGGATTGGGCAGCTCAGATGATGGTTCCCTCTGCTCTGAGAGTGGATTTGACAGCTACATGAATGAAGCTGTCAGCCCCCTGGGTCACCGAGCATCAAAGAAGAGGATCGACTGAGAGCAACGCCTTGTGCTCGATCTTCCCCTTCGTGACCTCCTCGAGTTCGGAAGAGGACGCGCCCACCTCGTCCCTCCTCCTCCTCCACCTCCTCCCAGCCTGCCTCCCTCCCGGCCCAAATCCCCTCAGCCCTGGGACATCCCAGGTCTGACGGGTGAAGACCGGATTTTGGGAGAGACTTTGAACACGGGCATGGATGGAAGGAACTGTGAAAGGGATTAGCCTGCCCCCTCCATCTTCTCTCTGCACCTGCCACCCTAGTAAGCTCTCACCGTCCTCCCCAATCAAGTGTCTTTGCAACTTTGACTGCTGAACATTAACTGGGCCAGACTCTTGAGGATGGGGAGACTGAGAGGAGGGGGGAGCGCAGCAATAAATTGAAGGTAGATATGTCTCCCGACCTGGCCGTCGAACCTTCCCTTCTGCTGAAAGATCTCTGGTTGTCACTTCAGTTTTTTCTTTTGGTCAGTTGTATGCCGCCTGTTTACATTCAATGGATGTGTTAAAGTTATATATAAATATATATGGAAAAAAATACACAACTACTTGTCAAGAGGGTGTTGTGAAGGAGATGGACGATCTCTCTCTGGTTCATAGAAACATAGAAGATAGGAGCAGGAGTAGGTCATTCGACCCTTCGAGCCTGCTCCGCCATTCAAAGAGATCATGGTACCCCGTCCCCGCCTTCTCTCCGTAACCTTTAATACCCTTATACTGAAGAAATAGATCTAATTCCCTCTAAAATATATTTTAATGAACCTGCCTCTACTGTCCTTTGTGGCAATGAATTCCACAGATTCACCACCCTCTGGGTCAAGAAATTCCTCCTCATCTCGGTCCTAAATGGTTTGCCTATTATCCTCAAACCATGGCCCCGGGTTCTGGATTTTCCCATCCTTGGAAACATCCCATCTGCATCCATTCTGTCCAGTCCTGCCAGAATTTTATAGGTCTCTATGAGATCCCCTCTCAATCTTCTAAACTCCAGCGAGTACAATCCCAATTTGTGCAATCTAATCCCAATTTGCGCAATCTAATCCCAATTTGTGCAATCTAATCCCAATTTGCGCAATCGGTGTAGATGACCCGAGAGTATCTTCATGGTGGAGCAAGTGATGAGATTCTGGAGGGTCTCAGCATCCGTGGGGAGAGATGGTCTTTGGGTTGGGACCTTCTATCGAGATTGCAGTAGTAAGGAGTGATACTGAGTACGTCAAGGGGATGGAGGAAGGAGAAAAAGAAGGAGGTGTCAAAAAAGCTGGGGAGGGTTTAAGAAGTGATGGGGTGTAGGACAGAAGGTGGGGGAGGTGGAGTGATATGTCAAGGGAGAGATTGCTGAGGGGGGAGGAGGAAGAGCAAGAACTAGGAGTAGGAATCGGCCATTCGGCCTGTCAAGCCTGCTCCACCATTCACCAAGATCATGGCTGATCTGGTCATGGAATTAGCTCCACTTACTCGCTTGTTCACCCGGTTCCCTTAGTAAGTCTGTCAGGCACAGGAGCAGAAATACGCCATTCAGCCCATCAATCATGAGGTGATCCATTTTTCCCACAGCCCCACAGTCCGGCCTTCTCCCCATAATCTTTGATGCCCTGGCTAATCAAGAACCTATCAATCTCTGCCTTGAATGCACCCAATGACCTGGACTCCACAATAAATTCCACCCTCTAGCTGAAGAAATTCCTACACATCTCTGCTCTAAGTGGATGCCCTTTAATCCTAAAGTTGTGCCCTCTTGTCCTTGAGTCTCCCACCGTGGGAAAACAACCTTTCTACATCCACTCTGTCCACATCTTTCAACATTCAAAATTTTTCAATGAGATCCCCCCTCATTCTCCTAAATTCCAACAGATGCAGGCCAAGAGTTGACAAACGCTCGACATATGATACCCCTTTCATTCCCGGAATCAGCCTCATGAACCTCCTCTGAACCCTCTCCAGCGTCAGCACATCCTTTCTTAAACGAGGAGCCCAAAACTATTGAGATCTCACCAGTGTGCAAAACCTCATCACATCCCTCCTCTTGTATTCCTCAAATCACCCTACTATTAAAAAAAAATCTATCCATCTGTATCTTAAATACATTTAATGAGGCATCTACCACTGTTTCCTTGGGCAGAGAATTCTGCAGATTACTCTCTGGGAGAAGCAGTTCCTTCTCTGTCTTTAATTGACTCCTGTGATTCAATGTGTGTCAAGCACTCACAGAGCTCAGGTTCACAGCTCCCTCCACACTGTCCACCAGATTCTTTTATTGTCCTGTAAGGCAGACCAAGATTTTCCATCAGCAGGAATTTCCCGACCCCCCCTTACAGTCAGAGAAAAAGTCTCTTCAGTGTTACAGAGTCCATAGATTAGCCTCCAGCCTCCGCAGCCACACACACTTTGGTTCAAGCCATCAGCAACCTAATCCAAACCTCCAACGTAGTCAGGAAGCCTTCATCACCTCAGGAGCCCTTGCCTCCCTCAGCATCCTCTTGCATCCCATTCCCGAAGCCTGGTGCCCCTTCAGCCGGTCTCGATCCAGTCTCCAGCAGTCCACAGCCTGGTGTGAATCCCTTGGCTGCGAGAAGCCAGCAGCCCGCAACCTGCGCGGGTTCCGAGCCCCGAGTCGCCAACAGCCCTGTGTGTTCTTTAGCCACCGACCCCTCATTGGGCTGTGGTCGCCATCCCTTAGGATCATCTCCCTCCTTCTCAGAGGGGGGTGTTCTCCCCATTTTCTGGTGCCCTACGCACCTGCTTCCCCAAAGACTGCGAGCCCTTGAGACCACACCCAGCACAGACGCCACCATCTTGGGCCAGACCCTGGGGTCACAGGTGTGAGTTATTCGGAATGAATCTCCATCTAGCTTGTCCAGCCACACACTCCCAGTGCATAGGTTGGATAGAAAGTAAAGCTCCCACTACAGTGTCACATCACACCAAACCAACACAAGACCACACAAATTAAGTATGTTATGCAGACTACTCCACAGTGCCCTGTTTCACACTCGCCAGGATATCGACAACTTGGATTAGACAGAGTGAAGCTCTCTTTAGCCCGTTTCACATTGGCTAACCGGTAAAATGGGGGTTCAACAAACCGGTTCAAAATAGCGTTTTTTGCCGTTCACACTGGACCAATGTTATCCGGTTCTCTGCCCCCTTTGACATTCAACACCCGGCATCCCAGAGCAAAGGGTCAGCTATCCTCCAGAGGTGACATCCTGCATACCCCTGTCCCCTTCACACTGGGCTAATCGGCATACCGCTCCGAAATGAATCAGCAATGATATACCCTAAGCGGTTCATCCCCGAGGCCATCTGACACCTGCGTGACGGTTCGTGAACATTTACACTGGCAGGTTAACCGGTAGATTGGCGGTTAATTACTGGGTTAACGTGCCAGTGTGAATGGGGTTATTCTTTCTCCAAAGTCCCATCGCACACTCATGAATTTGTTCTTTTCGTCGAGGTGACAAAGAAAATGGGCAATATTTTTTCTTTTCTGATTTGACGGAGTTGAAGGAGGTGTTGGCCTGGCACGATCAACCAAGGATAAGAGACCGATCGTGGCTGATGTTTACTCTATTTTTCTTACATCGTGTGCCTCTCAGAGAGTTTTTAAAATGCCCCTATTGTATCAGCCTCCACCACCACCCCTGGCAATGCATTCCAGGCACCCACCAGTCTGTTTAAAAAAACCTACCCCTGACATTTCCCTCCACTCACTTTAAACAAGATGTCCTCTGGTATTGGCCATTGCTGCCCTGGGAATAAGGTGCTGGCTGTCCACACTATCCAAGCCCCTCTGTTAAGTCACTGCTCATCCTCTTTCACTCCAACGAGAAAAGCCCTAGCTCTGTCATCCTGGCTTCATAAGACACGTTCTCCAATCCTGGCAACATCTGGTAAATCTCCTCTCTGAAGCATCTATCGCAATGGTTCTCAACCTTTGTCTTTCCACTCACATCCCACTTTAAGTAATCCCTTTCCCATCGGTGCACTGTTATTAGGTAAGGTATTGCTTAAGGTGGGATGTGGGTGGGAAGAAAAAGTTTGAAACCCCCTGTTTTAATCGTCTCTCATTGACTCGTTTTGTGCACGGTTTCAGATCTCCAAAGGAAATGGGCCAATGACCATTTTTCTCCAGCAAAATATTTCAGAAACAATTGGGTCTAGAGCAGTGATTCTCAGCCTTCCCTTCCCACCCACATCCCACCTTAAACAACCCCTTCCTAATCACTGCATCAATGGCCGTAGGGATTACTTAAAGTGGGATGTGAGTGGAAATAAAACAGTTGAGAACCACTGGTTTTGATCATAACCAGGTTGAATGTTAAAAAAGTTCCTACGTCTTCGCCACATCTAAAGCTTCAGTCTGATAAAGCCTGAATTTAATTTGTTTAATTTCTGTGGGGTGAGATATAATTGGTGCAAACAATTATATTGTACTCATCTATATCTTACATTGATCATGTTAGTCGTACTGTCCTGACATAGTGCAGACCAGGTTTCCTCATCTATTCTTACATTTAAGTCTGGTTCCCATCTCTGCCTGGACTTGAGAACCCCTTGTTTGGTGGGGTGGGTGGGGGGGGGGGGCGGGGTGGGAGTTCCCATTTGAATTGGATAGAATATTATTTATATAGCATATTTTAAACCCAACGCAATGTTGCTCCCAAGTGCTGTACACCAATTAATCAAAAAAATACACGAATCACAAATCAACAATCACAAGAGACTGGACACTGGACAAGAGAGTCGTCTCGCAGAACAGTCATGGTTTGGAGAAAAACGTGGGTGGCGGCAGGCTGCCTAAACTCACTGGCACGGCCGACTCAGCCCTGTGCCCTACAAGCCCAAACTATCTGGGCGGACATTGCAGCCTCCGAGACAACCAGGACAAAAGCGAGGCCAAGACTTTTGTCTGAGGTCGGGGAATCAATGCAAATTCGAAGCTGATCATCATTTCTTAAAGCTGCGGCCGTTATACAACGAGCAGCAGTAAAAAAATAGGAGATCACGCCCTTGGAGACTGGTGCATCATTAGGGTAAAGCACAGGACACTTTAGACTAAATACAATTTAGACTTTAAACTCAAAACATTATGTAAAATTACCTAAATTACAAGCTAAACTAAATTTATTATATGTAAAGCCATAAAACACTCAGTTGCAATAATATATTAAAAAAAATCAAGAGTCTCTCCATTCACGTTCTCTAGTGCAGAGGGTTATGCTGTAGGCACCTCCACGCCCACATGCACCCACATTGTGACTAACCCCCACCATGCAGCCCCTGAGGAGCACCCCACCAGAGTGGAGAAGTCCCGGCTCCGCAAATGGTCCACAATTCAGCTCCACAACCTCGGTGAGGCATCCCCTTTAGCACGTCTGCCAACTTCACCCAGCGACAAACCCTGGGCTCCACCTTGGTTACCGCAGCTCCACGACAGTCGTCCCGACCCCAGGCTGGTCGGCCTCAGCCTCCACACCAATCGCTTAGGCCGCACCGCTGTCCTCCGAGCCTCCACACTGACATTTTGGGTGCTAGCAAATTTTTCAGGCCGCAGTCAATCCCTCAGGCACCTCCTGATGCTTGACCGCCAGTTCCTGTGCCTCAGACATTGTGCACGATTACATACTTAAGGTAATATGTACCTGAGACCAGAGATCTGTGTCGAGCTGCAGTCACGTCACCACCATCTTGGTAAGATGATGCTTTGCTGAGGTAAATTTATTTGTATTACCTTTTGGATCAGAGTCTCCACATCACTACAACTTGGGAAAAACATTATTGGGCCCAATTTATCTCTTAGATAGGCTCTTATTTAAAAATTGTAAAAGATTGTGTTGTTAAAAATTCTGTAATTTTTTAATTGTTAAAATGACATCAGTTATCCCTCCTCATAACAATGTTCAATATATCTGATTCCTTTACGAGACCAGATTTCAAAAATTTGATTGCCTATTGTACAAGGTATAAGCCTATTATGAGTCAGGGGATTTTTGGGAGATAAATATCTCTATTTATTTTATACCAAATATTGATTAAGTGTTTTAGCAAAGGGGTTTCTCTCTCGCCAGTTACTAATTTCACATCCCATTTATATGTAAAACCCTCTGCCATTCTCTGTCTTATTTTATCCAATTCCATTTTCACCATGCACATTTATCTCCTTCCTCAAAAAAGAAAGTAAGAAATCTCATTTGAGCTGCTCGATAATAATTTTTTAAATTAGGGAGTTTCCAAAGAAATTTTCCAACATATTTATTTAACTCCTGAAAAAAATTTCTGGGCATTGATTGAAGAGATAATTGTACTCTCAGAAATATATTCATTTTAATACAATTGACTCTTCCCACAAGTGTCATGGGTAAAGCTGTCCATCTGTTTAAATCTTCTTCAATCTCTTTGAGTAAAGGTGAATAATTCAATTTGTATAAAGTTATTATCTGTATACCTGAGTATTTTATCCCATTTAAATGGGGTATCTCTTTGACACTGAGTATGGTCTCCTCCTGTAAGAGGCATAGTTTCACTCTTACCCCAGTTTATTTTATAATCCAAAATTTTCCCATTCTTCCAATCTTCCAATTTTGAGTACAATTTCTGTAACATTTCCTGGTTCGGTCAAATACATCAACAAATCATCAGAAAATAAATTAATTTATTTAACCCTTAATGCTCAGATCTCGACGAATTACTTCTACAAGAGGTACTAGAGCTAAAATGAATAGAGCTGGACATAGCGGACATCCTTGTCTTCTAGATCTTGACAACTGAAAAAATGTAGAAATTTGTCCACTAGTCGCCACTTTAGCTTTCAGTTCATTGTATTAATGCCTTGAGTCAACCAGTAAAAATTTGACCTAGTCCAAATTTTTCCAGCATTTTAAATCTAAAAAAATCCCATGCCAGTCTATCAAATGCTTTTACTGCATCTAATATCAAAGCACCCCTCTTTTGTGCCAAATGGTTTATACTAATCAGCCTTATTATCAGCAGATTGTCTCTTTTTCACAAAGCCTTTTTGGTCCATATGTATCAATTTCAGCAAGAATTTTGCCAATCTATTTGCCAAAGCTTTTTTGTGCATCAAAATTACCACTCCTCTTGATGTTGAATTAAATGAGAAGCAAAGACCTGCCCTACCCAATCTCTTTTTAAATTTTGATGTTCTTTCTCAGTTAAATGAGTTTCCTGTAGGAAGGCCAAGTCCAGTCCCATTTTTTAAATATATGAAAATGCTCTCTCTTCACCAACCCATTTAGCCCATTAACATTAAAACTTAGGTATTTCACTGCATTATTCATCTCTACACAGGTATTTCACAACATCTACGTGTTCCCCCTTCGCCTCTCCCCGTGCATTTCCCCCAATAATTTGCTCAATCGTTATCTTCTAGGATGGAGCACATGCCCTCCAGAAGTTTAACCAGAAAAGGAAAAGAATATCGTTAAAGCATATATCATGTAGCATACATCAAAATTAACAGCCTCCTCCCTCTAGAGTGGTTAATATATTATCCAACATTATATGGTTTTACAATTCCCAACAGCAATTAGGAGGCCCACAAACGAATAAGTTAAGTTTAACACAAAATTTATTAACCAAACTAACAATAATAGAATGAAATCAATAAACGTAACACCTGAACACCAGCCTTAATGGCAACTCTATATCAATAACAGACTATGTGCTAATACAGCATATGTGGAAAAAAGCCCAAACCATCATAATCCAGGCTGAAATGACCCAAACACCTCTAAAATGCCCAAAAGCCAAAAAGGACTGTCATGTCAAGTCTGTCAGGGGAACTCAAGACTGCCTTGGGGTTCGAATGGGGTTACCACCACCCTTCACTTCCATGATCCAGGAATTTCTGCAGTGACCTCCTGGTCCCTATATGAGGTTCACACCTCTGAAACTTGGAAGGGGACAGAAGAGGCACTGGTCAATCCCGCACACTCCATCAACTCTCCTCTCCAGAATGAGCATGCTGGGGTTTTTAAACTGCCCAGCACTGCCTCCAGCTTTCCCCATTGGAGGAGAGAGGTTAACAGCTTCAGGCTTGCTCTCCTGCGAACCCACAGACTTCCATTGCATGCTTCCCATGCTTTTACACCTGTCAAAGTCTCCTAGTGGCAGCCCAGTGCTACTACGGCTGTCAAACCTCCCGCTGTAGGTTCAGTCCTGTCCTCAGTCAAAAACGAAATTGTCCAAGGTCCATAACAATTGGTTGTGGTAATTGATGCAATAGAAATCAATCCCTCATTATTCCTCCCCACTGGAATATCCATCATATCATATCATAATTAATCATTCTTTGTATGCAAGAGTTGTATCGGAACATGAAAAGAATTGGAAAACATACAGCGTTATCTTTAATTAATCATTCCCGAGAGAAGCAATTTATTGATTATCTTCAGGGTGGCTTCTTAGAACAGCTGTGGCTGAGTCAACCAAGGAAATGGCAATTCTGGATTGGAGCATTGACAAGGGAGTTGAAAGTTCAAGGCTCCTTTCACTGTCACATAATAATACTTTTAAAATATAATATACCCTGGTCGTTTAGTGATGAACTAAACTCTCCAGTTGGTGTAGTTAAGGCCAAATGCCTTACTCAACCCTGATGCACAATTTTTAAACCACCCTCACTTCTGATGGCCTTCGCAACGCTCGGCTCTGACAATTGGCTTCCTCAGGGCTTCCTGTTCTTGCTGACTCAAACCTCTGTGAGCCGGTTCGTTGTTAGCGTGGTTCAACTACAGGACCAGCCCCCCCTCCCCCTCACCCCCAGAACCGGTGCTAGGAAGTGATGATCCCATTGTATATACCCTGTCTGCCTACTTAGGTGGGCGACCTCTCTGCCTGTCACTGGTGGCTGCAAGTCCACATGTGCTGGCTTGAGACGACCAATCACGATTGTCTCTTGCCTGCCTCCCATGTCTAATACACACTTTTTGACGTCATGCCAAATCACTCTGAACGGGCCCTCGTAGTTGGGCATGATGCATGCCCCATGGTATGAAACATATTCACAGTCCTTGAGGTCGTTTTGGATATCCAACGTGATTGAACCATGCCTTGAGGTAGGAGAAGGTGCCAACGTGCAGAATTTCTCACACAACCGAGTCAGGAGTGCTGCGGGTGAATCCATCTGTCCTCTTTCCGCTGGCACAAACTCCCCTGCAAACAGTGAGTGGCGCACCATACACCAGCTCAGCAGAAGACGTGGCCAGATCCTCTTTTGGTCCCATACAAATGCCCAGCATCACCCAAGGCAACTCATCTATTCAATCTGAACCTTAGAGGCGTGTCATGAGGGCCGACTTCAAATGGCAGTGGAATCTCTCCACAAGGCCTTTGGATTGTGGATGGTACACTGTGATGTGATGCAACTGTGTGCCGAGTAGCCGGGCTAGGCACCCCCCCCCCCCCCCCACCCCGGCTGAGGCCATGTCCACCGGCAACCAGAAATGAGCCATCCAGTTCGTGACAAAACGCTCTGGCACTTGACGTGGTGCAGGTGTCTGAGAGTGGGATAGCTTCCAGCTACCTCAAAAGCCTATCAACCATTGTCAGAAGGTAGCTGGCACCTTGCAATGGTAGCAGTGGTCCCATGATGACTATACGTAAACACTGTGCACTTGTGCACTAGGGGAAAAGATTGGTGCAGTGATTTTACATGCTTCTGTATTTTTGAGGTCTGCCATTGGACACAAGTTCTGGCCCAGTGTGCAACCTGTTTCTGTAGGCCACGCCAAACAAATTTTCCTGCTACTAGCTGCGTGGTGGCTCAAATGGAAGGGTGCGCCAAGCCTTGAATCGCATCAAATACTCGGCACCTCCAAGCAATATAATTGGTCAGGGTTGCCCTATGGACACATCGCATAGGATTGTAGCTATTGAAGGTCCGAATCTCAAGTCCTCCAGCTTAAGACCAGATACTTCAGTATAGTAGGCTGCTATGTCCTCAACCTCCTGCTGAGCTACTGTGAGAGCTGCACAGTCTATACCTGGAGACCATGCATGAACTAAATGGACTAATGTGTGGGATAGCACATCTGCGACGTGATTCTTTTTCCCTGCAATATGCCAAATAGATGTATATTCTGAATAAAAGAGAGATGCCTGTTGCCTTGCCGACCATGGGTCCAAATCTTAGCAAAGGCAAACATCACGGCCTCCGACGGCTGTTCTGGATGCACATTGGCCAATTGCTTCTTTGGCTTGAACCAGTTCAGGTCTTTCGGTTACCCAGAAAGACGTCAGAAAAGGGGCCGCTGATAGCAAGAACCGATGGTAAAAATTTACCATGCCACCGAAGACTCTCTTTACAGGTGGACCATGGAGAGCATTCTGACAGGATGCAGCACTGCCTGGTACGGAGGCGCCAACTCTCAGGACAAGAATAACCTCCAGAGGGTTGTTAACTCGGTTGGCGAGATCACAGGCACCAGACTCCACTCCGTCGAGGACATCTACATGAGGTGGTGGCTTAATAAAGCAGCCTCTATCCTTAAAGACCCCCCACCACCCAGGCCAGGCCTTCTTCACTCTGCTACCATTGGGAAAAAGGTACTGGAGCCTAAAGACAAGCACCCAACGGCACAAGGACAGCTTGTTCCCCGCTGCCATCGGATTCCTGAATAATCAATGAACCAAAGACACGGCCTTAATTTTCATGCACTAATATAATTTTTTTTTCTTACAGTGATATAGTAAAATGGTTATAATATGAATGTTTTCCCTGTGACGCCTGCTGCAAACCCTGAATTTCATGATTTGTTAATGACAATAAATCCTGGTTCTGGAGAGAGTGGGAATAAAGAGATCCTATACTGTTCGGCTACCTGTGGTCTGCAGGGGTTGATGTTGAGGCCACCACTTTTTACGTTGGATGTTAATAGTTTGGATGGTAGAATAAATGGCTTTGTGACTAGGTTGGCAAATGATACAAAGATAGGCGGAGGGGCAGGCAGTGATAAGAGAGATAGGTAGATTAGAAGAATAGGCCATTTCATGTTGGGCCTCCGCCTTGAGTCCGGCGACAGAATGGATAGAAAAATGGGAACTTACCTTTCAGACAGCAGCCCTAAAAGGCTGCTCCAGCATCCCATTCATATCCAGAGGTGCCTCGTAGCACCCTCCAGATCTGACGGAGGTGGGGCGACTGGTGCCGTTGCACCAGCCGTCATCAATACGCGGCAGATCAATGGCCGTCTTCCCTACCCATAATCGCCCACGCAGCTGAAACTGCTCTATGGTTCCCAGAACAGTTCCAGCTGGGTGGGGGATTATGGGTAGGGAAGACAGCCATTGCTCTGCCATGTTTTGAGCCTCAGAGAGCGGCCCCGAAGGCTGAAGTGGCTCGGTGTGGCTGTCCCAGCCCATACTGGCTGCCCTTGATGGTCCCTGCTGCCCGCTGGTCCCCGCTCCCCCGACAGTCCCCGCTGACAGCCCCCTCTGCCCCGACTGTCTCGAGGGCTCCCTGCCGTCCGAGTTGGAGGGAGAGGGGGTGAGTGGGGAGATGGGTCATGGGCTGACGGCATCACCAGCCCGCCCCTAACCAGCCACTTAGCGCAGCTGTACATTCAGATTGATCAGCAGAAGGCTGCGCCGCGGAGATGATTCATCTCGGAGAGAGGTTGGAATATGCTGCTCAGAGACGGCCTCCGCACATTCAGAAAGGTAGATGATTATGCGTTTTGGCAGAGTTTCTCTGCCTTTACATCTCAACTGTTGGGCTATCTGAAGTGGCCTAAAGGTTAACGTCCAAGTTGAGTCGGTGGTGAAGCAGGTGAATGAAATGGTGGCGCCACATCTAGGAGAATAGTATACAAGAGCAAGGATGTGATGTTGAGGCTCAACAAGGCACTGGTGAGACCTCAGTTGGACTATAGGGCATGGTTTCAGGCTCCTTATACAAGAAAGGATATGCTGGCATTGGAGATGTCGTCCTAGTGAGGCATCAGCTCTCGCAACGGAAGCACCAGCTTGGTGAGTCCATTGAGGACTGTCCTCAAACTACGAGCACTCGCGAGGAACTGCAGGTACGGGGACGGCATGGCCCGAGAATGGGAGAAAGAGCAGATCCGGGACATTGGGGTGTGGGCCAAATACATTCGGCAGTGGATGCTGGAGAAAGGCAGTGCAGCACTGCCTGACGATGTACTACAGGCCAGGTCTCTGGAGATGGCTGACAATTGGGGGCTGACAATTCAGAAGGCAGCACCTCCCTTCATGAGGACCTGGGTCCTGGAGCGATGCCACACTCTGCATCGGCTCTGAAGGCACCAGCCTCAGGCACTAAAAGATGCTTCTTCTGCGGGCAGCAACAGTACCCAAGAACTCGATGTCCTGCTAAAGACTCCATCTACTCTGGTTGTGGTAAGAAGGGGCACTGGGTGAAGGTCTGCAGGGCAAGGGGGAGCACTGAGAGGTCCAATGCCTGCTTGACTCCCGACAGGCCAACTGAGGCGAGCCCAAAACCCAAACCCCCCAGCCTCGCAGTGCCAGAGTTGTATTCCAAGGCCTTCTTGCGGGGCCACACAGTGAGAGCAGTAACGCAGGAAAACCCAGCAGCCATCCTGTCGTGTTTCAAAACGGCACCATCTTCATCCGACGAGGAGGGAGCGCGGCCATCTTGCTTCAGTGTATGGTCTCCGCCACCTTGCCAGCATTCAAATTCAACGCCATCTACAACAGAGGAAGAAGGAGGAGGAGGGCGGCCATCTTGCCTGCTCGAGGATCCAAATGGGGGGGAATGACTCCAGTGAGGGCAACGACACCGTTTCTGGAGTCCTGTTTGCGATGGAGTTGGACCAGGAGATATCACACCAACTGAACAATTCCACCACAAGGTGGGGGTTAACGGGTAGAAACTGAAATGCTTAATTGGCTCTGGCTCAACTGAGAGCTTCATAGATGCAGAGACTATCCAAAAACTCAATCTCAAAGTGTATCCCGCTAATTATCGAATTTCTTTAGTGTCCCACATGCTGTCTGTAAATATTCAAGAATATTGTATGGTTCATTTATCTTTACAGGAGGAGGAATTCTGTAAGTAGAAACTGAACCTACTTAAGAATTTATGTGCTTGGGTTTTGCTGGGTCTTGCCTTCTTGTGTCACTTTAAAAACATGACCCTGGAGTATTCTGGTCCTCTCCCTCCCATTACGGTTCAGAACGGAAGGCACCAATGTTCTGAAACCATTTCCTGTCTCTCCACACTGAATATAGATCCATCCCCTCTCTGTCCCCCAATCTGAGTGCCGATTGGAGACCAATTGCTACAAAAAGCAGGCGCTACAGCTCAGAGACCAGGCATTCATCAAGGCTGAGACACAGCGACTGCTCGATGAGAACATTATCAAGCACAGTACCAGCACAGGCGGTTGTGATAAAGGGGAAGAAAAGTCTAGGCTAGTAATTGACTATAGCTAAGCTATTAATCGCTTCACACTCCTGAACGCATACCCCCTTCCTCGCATTTCAGACATGGTGATCGAAATTGTGCGGTACAAGGTCTATTCGACCATTGACCTTAGAGCTGCTTACCATCAGTTGCCAATCCATTCCGAGGACTGTCCCTACACCGGTTTTGAGGCTAACGGGAGATTCTATCAGTTCCGGAGGGTTCAATTTGGTATCCTGAATGGGGTCTCAATCTTCCAGAGACAGATGGACCGAATGGTAGACGAATTTAAGTTGAAGGCTACCTTCCCATACCTCGACAATGTTACCATTTGTGGCCACACTCTGGAGGCCCATGACACCAACCTCCAGAACGTCCTCCACGCAGCTTGTAATGCACTTCGAAAGAACCAAAGACTTGTTGATCCAAACTGAGGCTTTTATTAACTAAAAGACTGGAGCATATCACAAGTAGGTCGACCAGTCCAGAATGACCTGGTCTGGCTAGGAGCAATCCTTTAAGATCTGCCAGTAGGTGTGGCTACACTCTCAGCCAATCACAGTCATCCTACACTACTATCTGTACAAATACACATTGGTGATAGAATCTGTACTATCACACAGCTAAAGCCCGGAACCTCACTTACAACACCAGTAAGTGTGTGTTCAGGGCCAGACACCTAGCCATCTTGGGCTATGTGGTGGAGAATGGCATTATTGGCCCCGACCCCGACAGGATGCACCCCCTGTTGGAACTCCCGATCCCGAGGACCATAAAGGCTTTGAGGAGGTGCTTGGGCTTCTTCTCATATTACACCCAATGGGTCCCTCAATGTGTAGAGGTCCGTCCACTCCTACAAACCACTTCTTTTCCACTGACAGCCAAAACTCAAACAGTTTTCAACTACGTCAGAAGCCACATAGTAAAGGCCACCATGCATATGGTGGACGAAAATGCACTTTTCCAGGTGGAAAGCGACACTTCAGACGTAGCCCTGGCTGCGACCCTTAATCAGACGCGTAGGCTGGTTACATTTTTTTCCAGGACCCAACAAGGCCATGAGCTTCGGAATCTATCAGTGGAGAAAGAGGCCCAAGCCATTGTAGAGGCCATCAGGCACTGGAGGCATGACCTGGTGGGTAGGAAATTCACCCCCCTCATGAACCAGAGATCAGTGGCTTTCATGTTCAACAGAACAAAACGAGGTAAAATTAAAAATGATTAAATCGCTCGGTGGAGGATCAAACTCTCCACCTACAACTACGACATAGTCTACCGACCTGGATCCCTCAATGAGCCTCAGCTGCCCTGTCCAGAGGAAGCCGTGTCTCTGCGCACACTGGCCAGTAGCAGGTCACTGCACAATGAGCTCTGCCACCCCAGGCATCACTTGCATGGCTCATTTTGTCAAGGCATGCAATTTACCCTACTCAATTGAGGATGTCAGGGAAACAACCAGGTCCTGTCAGGTCTGCGCGGAGTGCAAGCCGCATTTCTACTGAGGCATTCAGGCCCTTTGAACGGTTCAGTGTCAAGTTTCAAGGAACCCCTCCCCTCCAGGAACGGGAACGTGTACTTTCTCACTGTCATTGACGAGTACTCTCATTTCCTATTCGCCAGTCCCTGCCCAGACACATCCACGCGGTCCATCAGAAGGGCCCTAGACTCTATTTTCACCCTGTTTTGGTATCCCGGCTATATCTATAGCAAATGGGGCTCATCATTTTTGAGCGAAGAGCTACGCCAGTTCCTGCTGGTATGGGGGATTGCATCCAGCAGGGCGACTAGCTATATCCCCCAGGGGAATGGACAGGTTGAGAAAGAGAACGCTACGGTTTGAAAGACTGTAAAATTGGCCCTCCGGTCCAAAAGACTTCCAGACTCACGCTGGCAGGACGTCCCACCCATGGCGCTCCACTCCATTAGGTTGGTACTTTGCACTGCAACAAATGCAACTCCTCACAAGCTTTTCTTGAGAAAGTCAATGTCAGGGATAACCCTCAGCTTGACCAGGACCAGTGCTGCTCTGAAAGCATGTGAAGAGGAGCAAACCGACCCCCTGGTTGAGAAGGTGCACCTCCTCCTTGCCAATCCCACTTATGCCTACGTGGCATACCCCGATGGCAGGGAGAACACTGTCTCGATCAGGGACCTGACATCTGCCAGAACTGCCTCAAGGGGGCCAGGACTTGGACCTACTCAGGGTTTCTGGAGAAATGCCAGGGGGCACAGGTGAGCTGTCGCAGGAAGTGGCTCCAGCCACCCCTCAACCAGAGTCAGATCACCCACGCCCCAAGGCCACGGAACCACAGGAGGGTCAGGAAGCCCAGGACCAGCTGACACTGCCCGCATCTCCAGACCTCCTGACAGGCTGAACTTTTAAATATTTTGTTGACTATCTGATGTTCTTGTTTTCACCCGCAGGGTTCATTCAAAAGGAAGGGGTGAATGTAGTGAGCTGGGAATTCAATACTGGTGCAATGCTCTAAGGACTGGCTCCTCCCCCGTCTCCAACCCCCACAAATCCCAATATAAACCCTGGACCCCCACCAAAACCCCAGTTCAGTCCACAGACCATGTGTGCCATTCTTACCGAACAAAAGTGTGTTGTACCCTCTCTCTGGTTTTGAGTGCTCTCAGTCGCACGACACACCCTTATTTGCTTTAAGCCAGAAATAACTTCTTCCTCTTTAATCTGTATAGTTTCCATGACCTCACTGCTTGTTTTCCTTATGTACCACAACTCTGTGCCTGTTTCCTGAGTGAATACTGATTATAAAAACATTTAAGATCTCCCCATCTCTTTTGTCTCCACTCTGACCAATGTTGTCCCTTACTGTCCTTTTACTCTTAATATACCATAGGATTTTCGTTCACATTGTCTGCCAAAGCAATCTCATGTCCTCTTTTACCCTTCCTGATTTCTTTCTTTGAGATTTTTTCTTGCATAATTTATACTCCTCAAGTACCTCATTTGCTCCGTTGTCTATACCTGTTATACACCTTCTGAACAGATCCCAAATATCCTTCGAAAACCAAGGTTCCCATGCCTGTTAACCTTACCTTTAATCCTGACAGGAATGTATAAACTCTGTACACTCAACATTTCACCTTTGAACGTCCTCCACTTGCCTCACACATCCTTGCCCCAAAACAATTTATCCCAATCCATGCATTCGAGAATCTTTCTCATTTCCTCAAAATTGGCCTAAAAATCTCGGCCCGAGGCCCAGACCCATCCTCCTCCATAATTAACTTGAAACTAATGGCATTATGATGACTGGACCCAAAATGTTCCCCAACACATACTTCTGTCACTTGCCCTGTCTCGTTCTCTGCACTCTCTCTAGTTGGCACCTCTATATATTGATTTAGAAAACTTTCCTTCCTGAACACTTGACCAACTCCAAGCCATCCAGCCCTTTTACAGTATGGGAATCCCAGTCAATATATGTAAAGTGAAAATCTCCCCCTATCACAACCTGGTGTTTCCTGCTACTATCTGTTATGTCTCTACTGATTTGCTCCTCCAATTCTCATTAACTATTGGATGGTGTATAATACAACCCCAGGAGTGTGGTCATACCTTTTCCATTCCTCAGCTCCACCCAAATCGCCTCAGTAGGTGAGCCCTCTGGTCTGTCCAGCCTGAGCACAGCTGTAATATTTTCCCTGACCAGCAATGTCACCCTCCCCCTGCTCTATTGTGTCTAAAGTAACGGAAGCCTGGAACATTGAGCTGCCAGTCCTGCCCCTCCTGCAACCCGTTGACTCTAATGGTGCAGGCAATTTTTGCATCATCCTTTCCCTCCTCCACTCCTCTATCTGCTCTGGCGCTCTCGTACCTATCCCCCTGCAGATCTAGTTTAAACCCACTGGAGAACCACTAGCAAACCTTCCTGCAAGGATATTAGACCCCCTCCAGTTCAGATGCAAGCCATCCTGTCGGAACAGGTCCCACCTTTTCTGGAAGAACCCAATGATCCCAAAACCCAAAGTCCTCCCTCCTGCACCACGTCCTTAGCCACATATTAAACTGTATAATCCTCCTATTTCTAGCAATCCTGAGATCACACCCCTGGAGGTCCTGCCCTTCAACCTAGTGCCCAACTCCCTGAACTCTCTTTGCAAGACCTCCTCACCTTTCCTACCCACGCCATTGGTCCCTACATGGACCACAACGTCTGGCTGCTCGCCCTCCCTCCTGAGAATGCTGTGAACTTGGTCTGAGGTACTTCGGACTCTGGCACCAGAGAGGCAACAGACCATCTGGGATACTTGATCTCTTCCACAGAACTTCTCATCTGTCCGCCTAACTACAGAATCCCCTATCACTACAGCTCACCTCCTCTCCCCCCTTCCCTTCTTCGCCACAGGACCAGACCATGCCAGAGACCTGATCACCGTGGCTTTCCCTGTTACGTCGTTTCCCCCCTTCCCCCCCACTAACAGTATCCAAAATGGTATACATGTTATTGAGGGGAATGGCCACAGGGGTGCCCAGCAATGCCTGCCTGTTCACTTTCCCTCTCCTGATGTCCCCCATCTACCTTCTTCCTGGCTCATAGATGTGATAGTGTCCCTGTAACTTCTGCCTATCGCCCCCCACCCCCCGCCTCTCAAATGACCCGTGCTTCATCCAACCCCAGCTCCGATTCCTTAACTCGGTTTGACAGGAGCTGCAGCTGGATGTACTTCTCGGTGATACTGCTGGCTTCCCTGACATCCCGCATTCTGCACAAGAGGCAGTCCCCTGCCTGGGCTGCCATTCCCACTGTCTATAACGAAAGGGAAAAAAATGCTATCTAAAACCTGCCCTTTCCTGTGCCAACCTGCTGAATCCTTTTCATTCCTCGAAAAGGGTGGCCCTTTCTGACTCTCCCTCACTTCATACCTGCTGAGCCAAAGCTCTTTGATGATGACGGCTCTCCTGATTTATTGCCATGTAATAAAACAGAAATACAATATTTCACAAAATTGCCTTCAGTCAGCCATAGGCTGGTCAAAGGTTCGCAATTAGTATTGCTCGGAGTCCCTTCCAGTCAGAGAAAGAAGTGAAAGAGACACCAAGTGCCTGTGAATTTGCCTCCAGCGCTCCCGCAGCCACTCAGACTCCAGTTCAAACCATCCACAGCCAGAGCTCCAAATCCAAACCCCCGATATGCTGAGGAAGCCTTCAGCGCCCGTCGGGAGCCCCTCTTGCCTCTCAAATCCCACTTCCAACCGCCTGGTTCTGGTGAGCCAGACTCTAGCAGCCGGCTGCCTCCGTGGGTTCCTCACCTGCAACCCTTTGAAAATTGTGTGGGGGGTGGGGGAGAAAGCCAGAGCACTAGGACGAAAACCCCGCAGGTCACTGGGAAGATGGGCAAACTCCTCGTGGAGAGTGGCAGATTCGAATCCGGGTGGCCGACACTGAAAATCGTGCAGCATTAACCATGCTGGGTTTTAAATGTAAAAGGATAGATAAATAATGTTCCTGAGGACAGGTGTTAAAGGTGAGGGGTGGTGAAGTTTAAAGGAGATGTGCAGTGCAAGATTTTTACTCAGCGAGTGGTGGGTGCATGGAATGGGATGCCAAGTGCAACGATGGGAACGGATAAGACTTCTAGACTCATATAGGTTGAAATTTGGGGTTGCACGGTTCGCACAACGCTGTTGCAGCTCCAGTGATCGGGACCGGGGTTCTAAACCCATGCTGTCTGTAAGATTTTTACATTCTACCTGTGTCTATGTGGGTTTCCTCCCTCCGTTCAAAGCGTACCAGGGAGACTTGTAGGTTAATGGGGTGTAAATTGGACAGCATGGGCTCATGGGCTGAAGTGGCCTGTTACCACGCTGTATGTCCACATTTTAAAACTGTTATTGTCAGAGAACACACATGACATTCGTTTTTTTCCGGCAGGCCAGGCAAAATTTCTACTTGCTGGAAGTGTAAACTGTACTCGAGAAAAGGCTACGAGAGGGAATTTAGGGTTGTGCGTCATTTGTAAGCAGTGGAGTTTTCATTGGATTTTGACATCATGTTCAGCACAGATATTGTGGGGTGAAGGGCCAGTACCTTTGTTGTACTGCTCTGTGTTCTAATTTGCAGTGATTCCTAACTAGACCTTGTCCTGTGTAAGCAGCAGGAACTGGCCGTTCCTCCTCAGGGGCAATTCTGAGGGAGAGCTCATGACCCTGAGCTATGTGATAGGGCCTGGAAATTGTAAACAAAACAAACTGGTGGAGGAACTCAGCAGAACAGAGATAATTATTGTAATGTGAAACATGATGGACTGCAGACGCTGCGATTGTAGGAACACCACCGGAATGCTGGAGGAACTCGGCCGGTCTTTTCAGCGTCCATAGGAGACAAAAATATATTGATATATTGCTGATGTTTCGGGACTGAGCCCTTCTTCGAGGAAAAAAATCAGGATATGTCAGAAAGTCTCAGAATTCAAACAAAGTTGGGGGGGGGGGGGAGGGGGGAAGGAATCCAGATCCACAAAAGATGTTCATTGGATGTGATAAGGGACTAGGTGAGAATTCATCATTTCTGTGCAAAAGGAGAGACGAGGGGGGAGGGGGAAGAAGGGGGTGGGGGGACGGGTTTAACAAAAGCCAGAGAAGTCAATATTAATGCCATCTGTTTGGAGGGTACCCAGTCAGAAGAAGAGGTGTTCTTCCTCCGATTTACGGGTGGTCTCAGTCTGGCCGTGCATGAGGTTATGGACAGACATGTCAATAAGGGGATGGGATGGAGAACTGTGTGAAGAATTCACATTGGAAAATCCACAATATTGTGGTGGGCAGAGGCTAAACAAACAATCTCCCTGTCTGCGTCCAGTCTCCCCAGTGTAGAGGAGACCACAGCGGGAGCAACGGATGTAGTAGGCGACCCCTGCAAATGATGCTTCACTTGGAGGGTCTGTTTTGGGCCCCGGATGGTGCTGAGGGAGGAGGTGTGGGCACATCTCTTATGGTTACAGGGGGAGGCCCCAAGGGGATAATTATTAATATCTGGGATCAGTCTGAGAGGGAAGGGGGGGAGATGTACAGTGCATAGAGGTGAGTAGGAGGGGTAGCAGTGGATCCAGGATATGGGCTTGATTGACAGATAGGTGGGGAAGGGGGAGATCATGAAGGACAATCTGATCAGGAAGGCATGAGTGGAAATGAGAGATGTTGGGCAGGTGGGGAGAGTCAGGATGGAGCAGGGTCAGTGCCAGACGTGTGCTAGAGGGGGGCATTAGCAATTTAGAGGGGGCCTCATTTAGGGGCAGAGCTAGCCAGGACCTACTTGTGATGGGGGTGGGGAGGGGGAGGGTGCTAGCTGGGAACTACCTGACATTAACACCATCTGCCCCTCTGATGTGGGTCACGAGGACGCTCTTTTTATTGCGTCAAGCGTCACTAGACGCTACTGACGTTCAACGCTTGTTAGTGACATGGCCGGAGGTGGGCACAAAGTCACTAGCAAGGGGGTGGGGTTGGGTCTGATGGCCAGGGATGGCCACGACCATATGGGGAGATCACAGCACCTCGATTGTGGGGGAGGGCAATGCCCCAGTAGAGGGGGGAACAATACTGAGAGGGGGGTTCACACTGGGAGGGGCGATACTGAGGGGGCAGGGCCTTACACGGTGGGAGAGGCAGTATTGAGGGTGGGGCGGATCATGAGATGGGACAGGCATGGGGAAAACTAGAGGGTATGGGTTAAGGGTGAACGATGAAATGTTTTAAAGAAACATAGGGAACTTCACATAGAGTGGTGGAACGAGCTACCAGTTGAATTGGTATATGTGGGCTCAATTTTTCCGTTTAGGAAACATTTGGACATGTACATGGTCAGAAGGAGTATGGAGGGATATGGATCGGGTGCAGGTTAGTGGGACTAGGCACAGACCTGGCCTGTTTATGTGCTGTCATGTTCTGCAGATCCAAGTGTTGGTGAATGGGAGAGCACAGTTGTACAGTTGTTATGGTGAAGGACTAAATGCAGAAACTCCCTTGAATGATCTCAATATGATTTGTTGACTTCCCCAACAATGAACTCATATCTGACCTCTTGGTTCCTTTCAAGATCTAAGCAGTCTGACTATTTCCTGACAATATATGGCCAGCGGGTTAAGCCCAATTATATAACCATGATCATTTAGATTTTAATTTATTTGTTTATTATAGTCATGAGTACAGAGAATGCAGTGAAAGGCTTTCACTTCTGTGACTTCCGAGGAGTCGTTATGTTCCAACACCAACTGCCGTTGAAGAGGAAGGGAGAAGAAGGAAGAAAGGTCTATTGGAGACAGGGATTGGTCCAGGAGCCATTCTAATCATGAGCCCCACTCCCCGGCTTTCTCCCCATAATCCTTGACACCCTGACTAATCAAATACCTGCCAATCTCTGCCTTAAATACACCCAATGACTTCATTTCCACAGCTGCTTATGGCAACAAGTTCCACAGGCTCACGACCCCTGACTAAAGAAAATTTATACCCTTTTATCCTGAAATTATGCCCTCTTGTCCTGGACTCCCCTACCATGGGGAAACATCTTTGCCACATCTGCTCTGTCCAGGCCTTTCAGCATTTAAAATCCCCCCCCCACCCCACTTCCTTCTGTAATCATTCATCATATGCTAACCCTTTCATTCCTGGATTGTCCCCTCCTCTGATCCAACCCCCTCAAATGCCCCCTTTACCACTTCAACATGTCCCTGCATGTTTCCCAATGGTTTGGGGGTGGGGGGGGGTGGTGGGGTGGGAATTGACTGGGGACACTCAGCCCAAACCCTGCCTGCTCTCCACTCCACCTTCTCGATCCCCAGTCCTGATTCCTCTCATCAGGAGGGATTCAAGAGCACTGCAGCTCAGAAACAAGCCCTTTGGCCCATCGGGTCTGTGCCAAACTATTATTCCGCCCAGCCCAGTGGACCTGCACCTGGGCCATAGCCCTCCACACCCCGGCCATCCACGTACCTGTCTAAATTTTCCCTAAATGTCCAAACTGAGCCTGAATTCACTCCCTCAGCTGTCAGCTTGTTCCACATTCCCACCACTCTCTGCGTGAAGAAGTTCCACCCTCATGTCCACCATCGTTGACCACTCCTCCTGACCTCCAACACCTTGGGATCCGACATCTAGAATTCTTGGCATCATCCATTTGGAACTCTGCTGCTTCCAAAGCCATGGAATCGTCAAGTTTATTAGCACAAGTACAAGCCCATGAAACAGCGTTCTCTCAGTGCAAAACATGCAGACACACAGCCAGACAAACACACATACAGACAAACATGTGGCCAGTACGCCACTACAAGCGAAAGAAACATGCACGAGTCAAGCAGATATTCAGTCCAACTGACTTACTGATTTAAAATCACTCACTAAGAGGCCCGCGCTTCCCAGTGACGTCGGCTTTTGGGCCGAGGCTTTGCCCTGCACTGAGGGTTCCCATGGATGCCACTGGCTGTGGACCCGCTTGCGACTACTGGAGCTGCTTCAATTGTCGGGGGGTGAGCTGCCACATGAGCCCCCACCCCCCCCAGAACTGGCGATAGGAGGCGCAGAAACCATAACATGTGCACTGTCCATTTTATGTGGCTAGCCTCTCCTAGCGGTGCTAGTTTGAGACGGTCAATGGTAAATCTCCTCCCGGCCACCAATTTCCAGAACACAGGTTGTCCCACTATAGTCCTTGATACGGACCTTGATACGGCCGCTGCAACTGGAGGGGAGGGGGGGTGGTTCTGTGTGCTCCTCGGAGAATTAAAATGTATTCGCTCTGCTGCAAGTCCTTGGGCAAGAAGCAGGGCACTGCTCTGTGGTGGGATGTCAGTACCGGGGCCAGTGCCCCAAGTCTCTCCTGGAGTTTGGTCAGGGCCTCTGCCGGCATGTCCTCTTGGATTCAGGGTGTGAGCGGGGAGCCGATGAAGCTGCCAGGTCTTCCTTGGGTGTTGTGCGGATGCCCAGTAGCACCCATGAGTGTTCGTCCACCCACTCTGGCCCTTGGAGGTGTGCCATCAATGCTGATTTCAGGTGTCTGTGGAAACATTTCACCAGGCCGTTTGATTGTGGATGGTACGCAGTCATCCGTTGGAGCTGGGTTCCGAAGATCTGCTCCAGCGCAGACCATAGAGTCGAGGTGAACTGCACCCCACCCCCGCTGTCTGCAGTAAAGTCCGAACTGCACCACCCAGGTTGTGATCAGCATCCTGGCGCATGTCTCCGCAGTCATATAGGTGATTGGGACAGCTTCCGGCCACCTCACGAACCTAGCCCCTATTGTAAATAGGTACCTTTCTCCTCTCGAGACAGGCAGTGGGCCGATGAGATCCATGTGCACATGCTCGAGCCTCCTATGTGATAGCTGGAAAGGTTGCAGTGGTGTCCTTAAGTTTCTCCGGATCTTGGAGGCCTGGCAGTGCGTGCCCGTCCTGGCCCAGTTGCCGACCTGCTTGTATAGGCCGTGCCACACGATCAGATCTGCGCTCAGCTGGACGGTCGCTTGGATGGAAGGCAGGCTAAACCATGTAAGCCATCAAAAACTCGATGCCTCCAAGCATTCGGGGTGATGGTCAATGGACACGTCGCAAAGGAACTTGCTTCCTCTGTGCCCGATGTGTAAGACCTCAAGGCGGGATCCGGTGACTGCAGTTCAGCCTCTCTGTCACTGTTATGGTCCTGTGGATTGACCTCCAATCCATTTCTCTACAGCAACCGTAACCACATCATGATGGAGCTGGCCAGGACGCCCTCAATAGAGCTCCCGTAGAAGGTTGACGTGATGGTTGTGAGTAGCCTCACCCACTTCAGTCTTCTCAGGAAGTGCAGTCGCTGTTGTGCCTCCCTGAGAATAAGGAGGTGGGTGTCCAGGATAAGTCACTAGTTCAGGAATTGGTGCTGACTACTCTCTCCACTACAGAGTTATGGAGGGTAGTTATTCCTAGTCTTCATGAAGTCCATGATCAGCTCCTTCATCTTGTCCACATTGAGACTCAAGTTCTTAATCTCTCAACATTTCACAAGATTGTCCACCTCTTCATCATGGAGCATAGAAATCTACAGCACCGTCCAGGCCTGTCGGCCTACAGTGCGGTGCTGACAGAATAACAACTGCCTGGAATTTCCCAACTGCATAACCCTCCATTTCTCTCAGTTCCATGTACCTGCCTATTGGAACCAGGAGGCGAGGAGGTCCTGAAGGCACTGAGGGATTCCTGACTGAGTCGGAGGTTTGGATCTGGAGCTCAGGTCGCCAATGGTTTGTTACTGGACCCTGTGTGGCTGCGCATGCGCTGGAGGTGAATGTAAGGACACTCGGTGACTCTTGGAGGGTTTGCTTCTCTTTCTCCTGCTGTAAGAGATGCTTCAGACAATTTTTGCCGATGGCGAATCTGTCTGCCTTGCAGGAGGTAAGAACAATTTCATGTAATATGACACTGTTTTATCACATTTACAATAAATTGAATCTTGAATCTAATAATCTTTTAAAAGATCCCATTGTCCCTGGCTCTACCATCATGGCCAGCACTGAGTTCCATGGACCCACCACTCTCTGCATGAAAACATTGCCATGAGACGTTACTGTAAGATATGGGAGCAGAAGTTGACCTTTCAGCCCATCGACTCTGCCCCGCCATTCCATCATGAATTGATCCATTCTCCCACTCAGCCCCACTCTCCTGCCTTTCTCCCCATGACCTTTGATGCCCTGAATATTCAGATACCCATCAATCTCTGCCTCAAGTACGCCCAATGATCTGGCGTCCATGGCCATCTGGCTGAAGAAATTCTTCTGCATGTGTTTTAAATGGGCACCCTTCATTCATGAAGTTGTGTGCTCACCTCCCCTGCGTAGAAAGCAACTTTGCCAATCTGTCCAGTCTTTTAAAGACTCAAAATGCTTCTATGAGGTCCCCCCTTCATTCTTCTGAACTCCAAGGAATACAGTCCAAATTTTGATTTAAGAGCTATTAACTGTTCCTCGTATACTACTCCCTTCATTCCAAGACCGTCCTGCTGGGGAAGTGGGGAGCACGTTATTTCTTGCACCTCCCCAAGCACCTTAAAACTGTTCCCCTTGATATTTGCCATTTCAGCCCTGGGGAAAAACCCTCTGTCCATCCACACGATCACTGCCTCTCATCACTTTGTATACTTCATCCATCGTTACATCAGAGGGAAATGAACCAATGCAACTGGGGTAGCTGGGACAAAATTTTCTCCTCAGCTGTGGCAACCAGTGTTGATTCCTTAACGAAGGGCTCCAGCCCGAGACGCTGGTGATATATCTTCACCTTCGCTACCTAAAGGCACTGTTTGACCTGCTGAGATTCTCCAGCATCTGAGTGTTTTTTCACTTGACTACAAGCGTCAACAGAATCCTGTGTCTTACCAATGTTGATTCCAAGTTTAAATGTCAAAATCGAACCCACATCCACCACCTCTGCTCGTTGCACACTCTGATCCGAGAGGTTCCTCCTGGGGTGTAGCTCCCAATCCTCGGTTCTGTCTGCATGGGGTTTGGATGTTCTCTGTGTCT